>NC_083315.2:26455210-26776699 GCF_963455315.2 Globicephala melas
GGATGGAACAGGACGCAGCCTGGAAGTGTGCTCTGGCCGCTGTCCAGCTGCTAGAAGGGGCAGTAGGGCCAGACGAGTAGGAGGCTAGGGGCAATGGGCAGAAACAGCAGGACCCAAGATCCAGGACCCAGGACCTGGGACCCAAGACCAAGGCAAGGACCCCAGACACAGGGCCAGGGAGGAGTCAGGAGCGGGGTGCATGGGCCTCCGCTGCTTTCAGACCCCACAGAATGCTCCAGCCCAGAGGAGCCAATGCAGAGCCTGAGGCAGGAAGGCAGGAGGCTGCAGACATCAGACTGAGACTGCTGGGAATGTGGAGCTGCCTATTCTTGAGACTGTAAACTGACCTGTTGTCCACTGTGACCAGAATAATCTAGAGAAATGAAGAGAGATGAGCAGTCAGAGCACTGGAGCCTGGCCACCTGGGCAAAGCCTTCTGCAGCTCTGTAGAGGGCTGGTGACTGCTAAGCCCCCAGGGCCTCTGACCCCTCACCTGTGAGCTCAATCCCTCACCTGTGAGCTCAGGTCCCTCACCTGTGAGCTCAGGTCTCTCACCTGTGAGCCCGGGTCCCTCACCTGTGAGCTCAATCCCTCACCTGTGAGCTCAGGTCCCTCACCTGTGAGCCCGGGTCCCTCACCTGTGAGCCCGGGTCCCTCACCTGTGAACTCAATCCCTCACCTGTGAGCTCAATCCCTCACCTGTGAGCTCAGGTCCCTCACCTGTGAGCCCGGGTCCCTCACCTGTGAAGTTGGGTAACAGCAGATGCAGCACCACCTCACAGGATGGAGTCAGGATGCAATGGGTCAACACATGGAGAGCTGGGACACAGCAAGCGTTCACTAAATAGCCACGAGACGACAGACAGATGTGTGGGTCTGAGGATGACAAGAGGAGAATCCCTGGGAAGGCACAAACCACAGCATATTTACTAAGTGCCTGTCAGTGGTGACATGAAACCCTGTCTCCCAAATAAAAGTGGAGGTTTGGGGTTTTTCCACCTCACGTCAAGGCCAGAAAACAGGCTGGAAACTTGCCACGTGCATGGTCATCGCCACTGCACGTGCAGCTGTGAAGGGCTGTGTCAGGCGGTGATGAACCACAATCCGGAAGAGGGCTGTCCAGCATGGGCACGGTCGAGGTGTGGGTGGGCAGCCGCTGGATGGAGGGCAGGTGAGTAACAACTTCAGAGCAGGTTGAATTAACCTGCGGCTGGGAAGATGGACTCCTGGCCAAGATTGACCCATGTCCGTTTCATACACACTATGATATCACTCAAATCTCTTCCACACTCGCTCTTTATTAAATGACATCTGTGGGTCACAGTCTATGTGCCACAACGTGGTGGCCCTGGGGGATGGTGTGAAGAGTTGGGACCCCAGATCCAGGACAGCAAGAGAGTGCCTCTATTGACCACCATGGCTGTGACTGAAGTCGCTCTCCCCTTCCAGTGTCTGGAAGCCTCTGCTCCCTTCTGCTCTGATTGAGTCAGAACCACCCGAGAGAAACAACCACGCATGAAGCAATGCAGATCATCCTACACCTAAGATGGAAGTCCTGGGTCCTGGGTCACAGATTTCTGGTCCTGGGTCCTAAGTTTCAGGTCCCGGGTCCTAGATCCTGGGTCCTGCAACACAGATCCTGGGTCATGGGTCCTGGATCCTGTGTCCTGGGTCCTTTCCTTTCTTTCTGGCAATTAGGGGTCCTCAAGGCAAATGACTTTTCCCAAGTCCCCAGAAGCTGGGACTCTCTCCCTTTTCATGAAAAGGAGACTACTCTCTCCCTTCTCAAAGAGAAGAGCCACCTCATGGCACTGCCCCAGGGGCCTAGTTCTTACTTTATCCTCCCCCTGAGGGCTGCCTGGGACCCCAGGGTCCCACATGTGCAGTAACATGACAACGCTCACCACCAGCACCACAGGTATGGAATCGGGATCCCGCAAGGTCGACCTGAATGAATGCTGCTGAACTGATTT
Source organism: Globicephala melas (assembly GCF_963455315.2). NCBI lineage: Eukaryota > Metazoa > Chordata > Mammalia > Artiodactyla > Delphinidae > Globicephala > Globicephala melas. The sequence continues at coordinate 26,457,184 of NC_083315.2, forward strand.
GAAAGGAAAATGTTTGATTCTTTCCCTTATACCTTGATCAGTGTACTGTGGACACAGCCACCTGTGTCTTGAACTTTTCTCCCTCCCCCCACCCTACCCCCCAGCATTAGTGGTTAAGTGGAGGGGAGCTCTGGAAAAGCCGCCTTGTAGTGATAAGCAGTGACTTGGAGCACGGGGCTACTCAGCAGTGATGGCAAAGGGAATCCATAAATGCCTCAGCGAGCCTAATGGGATTTTAGCGATCAAATATCATCATTTGTATACTTTCCGCATTATGGTAGGAACCCTTGAGAGCTTCTTCTCTCCCGTTCTGTTCCTGTTAGAATTTTTTTCTTAGAGTAAATTTACATCAGTCCCACTTGTGCCGTGGCCCAGGTTGTGTCTGCACTTTCATTATAAACCGTGTTTACTGAAGGTTTACAACTTGGCTGCAAAAACCAGCTGGCACAAAAACTGGAAACTTGGCATGAACTGTTTGGCATAAACGTTGCCCGGAAGCAGTTTTTCTATCTAAATCTGAGAAAAACAGGCTAGGTCATTTTCAAGTTATTTGTGTTATTCATGCATAAATAAAATGAAGCCTGACAGCTTCAAAGCTTTGTTTGCTTTGCACTCCTCAAAAAAAAATCAAAAAATAGATGCGATCCAAGAAAAGTAACATTTGGTAAACAAATACTCCATGATGGACTGTAAAAAAAAAATGAGGAGAAAAAAAGTGGGCTGGAGTACATGAAACAGAAAGGGAAAATGGAAGTGTTTCAAAAGTCACTTTGTGTCAGAAGAAGATAGGAGATATATTATTAGATGATATGGCTTCTGGAGCCCATCTAGAGATTCCCAGGGACTCCAAATTAAAAGTGTAAACAAACGAAAGACAGGCTTTCACATAAAACAAAATTCTGTTAAAAACTGAGGCACAGGCCTTCCCTGGTGGCGCAATGGTTAAGAATCCACCTGCCAATGCAGGGGACAGGGGTTCGAGCCCTGGTCCAGGAAGATTCCACATGCCACGGAGCACTTAAGCCCGTGAGCCACAACTACTGAAGCCCGCGTGCCTAGAGCCCGTGCTCTGTGACAGGAGAAGCCACCGCAATGACAAGCCCACGCACCACAACGAAGAGTAGCCCCAGCTTGCCGCAACTAGAGAAAGACCGTGCACAGCAACAAAGATCCAACAGAGCCAAAAATAAGTAAAATAAAATAAATAAATTTAAAAAATAAAAAAACTGAGGCACAGTGCCACCCAGAACTCAAGGTAACTAAATCTACGATAGTCACTCAAGAAACAAATGATTTTTAAACGTGTTTTCTAAGAGCAGTGGGCTATTTTAAAAAAATGGAGTAGATGGTAGAAAGAAGAAGATGTGAATGGTACATTAAAATGTGTTGATTTGGGAACTTCCCTGGTAGTCCAATGGTTAAGACTCTGCGCTCCCACTATAGGGGGCACGGGTTCAATTCTTTGTGAGGAAACTAAGACCCCTCAAGCCTTCAGCACGGCTGGAAAAAAAAAGTGTTGGTCTTAAAAAACTAATGTCTATTGTTTGATGTCCAATGTCAATGTCTGGGGTCCCTTCACCCATCTACATGCTATCCAAAAAATTTTAAATTCAGTTTGCGAGCTTTGAATTCCAGCACCAGCACCAGCTCTCTTCAAGGGGAACGTGCTCGTCTCACCCTCTCTCCAAAGAAAGCCCTCCTGGCAAATTTAAAAGTCAGCCTTGATGTCAAATGATTCCTGACAGCGCTTGCATTGAGTTCTGTGCAGCGTGGGCAGAATGAACTTTCACTCTCACTGTCCTATCAAGGGGAGAAATACAACTAAGCCAATTCAAACAGAAAGTAAAAAATAAGTCAGAGAGGAAAGAATGCAGATCAGGGAAGAGGACAGTGAACCACGGGGCCCAGTCTGGGATGAGGGTTCTTTGGGGTGTCCCTGAGCACAAGGAAGGTTTGCTTTGAGTGGGTGTAATTTCACATGGGTTTTTAGCAGCTGTTACTCCTAGGATCAGATGCAGGAAAATCCAGACGGTTGTCCTTGGTAAGAAAATTGGTTTTAGGCAGACTGCGAGCAGAGATAGAATTCTATGGTTAGATAGGGGAAGAGTTTTGACTTTACCCGAAGACACCGTTTGGCCATCACCTGACCTGTAGGATCAGTGTAGTTCAATCCCACACGCTCATTGAAGCTACGGACACTCCTGGGCCACACCCCAACGCTATTGGTCCCGAGAACCATCAAATTAGCCAGAGAAGCTCCAAGCTCAGTGTCACTTTCTTCTAGAGCAGACGCTCCTGGAGTTTTCTACTTCAGCAAGAGTCCATGAAATCGTTCACTTCCCCTAATATCTAGATTGTTCCCATAACAATGCTGTGGTATCAAGGGTTCCAACTCATCCCACGATTTGCAAACCAGTTTTTACTCCATGGAGAGCTCGCCTTCCACACTGAGGAGATGAAGACATACGAATAAACACATAGAATCTCCCAACTGACAAAACTTTCAATAAGAAGACTTTAAAAGACCCAGGGAGTGTTATCTGGGCCCCAGAGGCCAGAAACGAAACAAATTCCCAGCCAGCAATAGGCCTCACGGAGACGAGAGGGTGAGACCCCAAGTGTTTTCTCAGAATTCACCATTATTTCCCGGTGTTCTTTAAAGAAGCATAGTTGGCCTAACCTGACTGATTCTACAGTTAATTTCTTGAGGTCTGGGATGTATTTATTTCTGTATTCTCCATCCCCAGCCCAGCTCCTTACACCCACCAGAGCGTCAGTGAATAACTGCAGTGGAGAAGCAGTCAGCTGGGATTGATGCTGTGATTTGGTGAGTGTTTATACTTACAGACAGAGAGAGTGGTCTTTTGGTTTTGTTAAGACTGGAGGAAATGTCTGGAGTTTGCACCATCCACATGCAGGCGTGATTGTTTTGAAGTGTGTGTATCCCGTATCCACAAAGCTGGGGCTGACTGAAGAGGGACTGACTGCAGACCACGTTCAGAGAGCACTGACTGCTTCCAGAGCAGTCCGCTCTTCAGCTGAGTCTTCTAAACCTCTGGGAGCCAACAGCTGGAGAAGCTACCTTTCGACCTTGGATTTGGGCAATTAAATGATTAGTGATGGAAACTCCAGGAGAAGTAAGTGTAGGTGTGGACTAATCTTGTAAGAAATTTCTATATTTTCATATCCAGGGAAGCCGTGGGGAAAGGGTCTGGGAGCGTGAGAGGAAGCAGGGAGGCAGTGCAAGCGTGTGGAGGTGGTCCAGGCAAGACCCGATGGGGCCTGGGAGATGGGAACACTGTGGGTCAGAGTCAGGATGATCTTGCTGGTGGAGTAGCTGGGTGCTGGGAGAAAGGGGGTCCGGCCTAATTCCTCCAGGCGCCAGCCATTGCAGGGACTGCTTCCTGTATTTCGTCCAGGTAGGTATGAATATCTTCATTTTGTGGCTGACACAATCGAGGCTCCGATAGGTTAAGTCATGAGCCCAAAGTCATGATCTTGCAAGTGCAGAGGCAAAAATAACCCAGTTCTTTCTGAAAGTGAAACTCCAGCCCTTCCCACTTTGCTGTTTCTTCTTTTCTCCATTGTCAGTTCGGTTCCAAGAACTCACACTGGCACTTCACCTTCACTTTCACTTCCAAGGACACACTACACGATGTTGAGGAAGCATGAAGACAAGGACCACGAGGTTCCCTTTGGAGCCCGGACGCTGGGCTGTCCTAATCGCTGACACAGCGAGTGTTTCTCATACTCGGATTTCAAGTGTAGACAAGGAACATACATTTAGGCAACAGCGAAGGGGCAAAGGACTGCACCCCAGCCCTAGAGTGGACAGTAAGCAGCTGAGGCCACACATGCTGTTCTCATAGGTGCCCTGCTCTGGCCCCCTCCAGTCTGCTGTGGAGATGAAGAGGGCCACAGACCCCATCAGATCGTGCTGAACTTCACTTCTTGACTCCAACTATGCTGGATTAAAAATATCATGCTTGGGCTTCCCTGGTGGCGCAGTGGTTGAGAGTCCGCCTGCCCACGCAGGGACACAGGTTCGTGCCCCGGTCCGGGAAGATCCCACATGCCGCGGAGTGGCTAGGCCCATGAGCCATGGCCGCTGAGCCTGCGCGTCCGGAGCCTGTGCTCCGCAATGGGAGAGGCCACAGCAGTGAGAGGCCCGCGTACCGAAAAAAAACAAACAAAAAAACCCTCTGTTAACTTTCTCAGAAAGCCTCACCTGAATTCTGTGGTTCCCTCACCTGTTCATTTCTGTCTCAGTTCGCTCTAGCTGCTGTGACAAATACCACAGACCAGCCCTTATAAACACAGACATTGATTTCTTACAGTTCTGGAGGCTGGAAGTCCAAGATCAAGGTGGCAGCAGATTTGGTATCTGATGAGGACCCACTGCCTCGTTCACAGACGGCGTCTTCTCTCTGTGTCCTCACCTGGAAGAAAGGGTGAGGGGCTCTCTGGGGTCTGCATTATAAGGGCACTGATCCCATCATGGGAGCTCCACCCTCATGACCTCATTACCTCCTGACACCATCACCTTGGGGATCAGGAATCAACACAAGAATTTGGGGGGGACACAGACACTCAGTCTATAGCAGTATGTCTATGTCAGTCCCCCCAGAGTGAAAGCTCTGAGGAGCGCAGGACCACCGAACACCTCCAGAGGGTGTTATTCCCCAGAAGCCTAGGAGAGCAGTGCCCTATGGGAGTGTGAAGGCCTGCTGGGCCCCTGTCCTTAGTCCCTGGTGCAGTCTGGTTGCAACAAAGCTACTGGACATATTCAAGGATTGAACTGATTACAAAATAATTCCATTCTTGTGCTGTATAATCACAATACCGTCTGGCTTAGCGAGAACAGGGTGGTTTAGGAGAAGTTACATGTGGGCTGTCGAGTTTGTTGGTGGCTCCAGCACAGGGCTTGGCAGCCCCACCTCACAGACACACAGAGACCAGTGACAGGGAATATGGGTGGTTTAGGCGTGCGTTCCGGCTGGATAGCATTTTAATGGCTTTATAAATTGCTTTATCCCCTTTTTGTAAGAGCATTACTAATGTGAAGAGGTCAGTTACATTTTTAGTTACGTTTTATTGCATTTTAGGGGGAAATTATAACTTACAGTCGGATTTGCAAAGTTGGGTGTTTTCAAAGGTTGGGGACGACATGACTCAGAGATGTGAAGGTGACACAGGACTCAGATGCTCTACATGCTATCGCGGGAAGAGCTTCCAGCCTGCTGCGCATTTTTATCTAATCCCAGACTCCCAGACTCACCTTCCGCACAGGCAGCCTGTGGGCAGGGGCTGCAGGGGTAAAGGTGCGATGGCGTCAGCTCAGCCCTGCGATGCTCTGGGGCCTCCCAGCAAGGAGGGGATGGGGCTGCAGGAGTGACCCACAGGCAGGACCTCTTCCCTGCATCACAGGATACAAGACATGAGAGGGTCACACGCTCAGCGGGCACCAGGTTCCAAAGGGCCCAGTCTTCGAACACCTTGGTCTCATTTCTCAGCAGAAGAGTCGAATCTAACTTTTAGGGAGTATCTACCACATTCAGGTCACTGTTCCACTCACCAGGCACTTCGCATTTACACTTATGAATCCTCCCCCTGGTCTGAGGGCATTATTTCTCTTTAAAGATCAGAAACCTCTAGCTTACAGCATGGAGTAAACTCCCCCCTACCCCACACACCGAGAACAGCTGGTGAGACAAGACGTAAACCCAGGCCTGTAATTATCTGTGAGATGATGACGTCGAGGATGATAATGGACATTTACTGAGTGCTTGCTGTATACATATGACACGTAAATTGCAACAAGGACTGTATGAAGTAGTACTATTATTACCCCAACTGTCCAGGTGAGGAAACTGGAGGGTCCCGGGCCCAGAATCACCAGTGTTAGTAGGTGATGTTGTCCAATTAAAGCCCACTCCCCATGCAGCCCCTGGGAGCAGACATCCCCAGAGCCACGGCACTGCCCCAACATCACACCAGGGCCCAAACGCTTGGAGGCTCCTGGGGGAGCACAGCTGGGTCTTCTCTGATCCGGGGTCAGATTTTCTATGCACTCAACGCCTGCACACAAAGGAAGTCCAGGAAACCACCTTTCAAAGCTAAGAGGGGGGATGCTGTGGGTGGAGAGCTAGTTCATCCTCCCTTCCCTGCGAGCTGGTGGAACAGAGAGGAATGAATAAGGTTGGTGGTATTTTCTTCAGAAAAATGCCTGGTGAGTCAATCTGCCTGCCCTGTCTCACTGCCCTCCAACCACACCTCGTGCAGTGCCCAGGCAGCCCTGCATTCCCACCTCAATCTCCTTTACTCTGCTCCCTTTGAGCCCTGATGCTGTCCTTGGCTGTTACAAATACCAAAAGGATACTAAGCCTTCGGAGCTCAGTCCAAATGCTGCAGATCTGGGATCATTCCTGAGCCTCCCCTGGAAGGACATCTTCCTTTAGCCCCCAAGGCATTGCGCTGGCCCTTCTGTGCTTGTTCACTCTCACTGTCACCCAGCTTTTTTGTCTCCCACCACTTTTCCCTGCCCCTCGGATGTAGGTCATTGTTTACGTGTCTTTCCTTCTCCTGGACTGTGGATCCCCTGGTGCAAAGAGCACATCTTACTCGTCTCATTCCTCAGTGTGCCTTGAATGATAGCACAGAAACGTGTTCCATGAATGTTTGCCAAGGACGATGAAATGAAGTGTGGGAGAAGCCATTCTCTCTAGGACGGAGCAAACGTGTCTTTCCTGCCCCAAGAAGGAGGTATGTTTGTAAAACTCCTTCAACATGAATTAATGGAATTGTAATTCAGAGTTAAGACATGTCTTCCTAGAGAGATCAATCACATCAAAGCCTTGTTTTTGAATCTAGCAGGGCACAGCTTTTGCCTAAGGAGAGGCAAACTCCCCAAAAAGGAGCATCCAAGCAACTTCATTTTATTGATCTTGGATGTCACTACTGTAAAAACATTACAGCTCTCTGAAGGTTCCAATGGTGGTTAGCTTTTTTTTAGCAATAAAGTATCGTTAAATTAAGGTGTATACATTGTTTTTTTAGACATAATGCTATTGCACACTTAATAGACTACTGTCTAGTGTAAAAAAAAACTTTTATGTGCACTGGGAAATGAAAAACTTTGTGGGACTCACTTTATTGCAACATTTGCTTTATTGCTGTGCTCTAGAACCAGACCGCAATATCTCTGAGGTCACCTGTATGTATATCCTAATTTTTTTGATATACCTTCTACTCTCCCTCTCTTTCTCTTTCTCCTCACCCCAGCTCTTTCCTGCCCAGAACATCCTGTACCACTCACGATCCTGTCCTGTGAGGTCACTTGGAAGGAAGTAGGGTTTCTACATTGATGTGGAAATCTACAGGCTACAAAAAGCCCTTTATTTTGAGGGCTAGCTAGACATTTGCCACGTTATAATGTACAGTTGCTGTTTTTCTGCTGGTATCCTTTTCCCTCCTTAGACTAACCTCTTTGAGAATTCCCATGTCTTATCTTTGCATCACCCAGAGTAGAGTGACTATTCAGTCAATAGATGGATAAATTGCATTCATAGATTTTCGATGTCTCTGTGATGTATCTTTTCAATATGTAAAGAACGTATAAGTTGCATATGGAATCCATTATAGTCAAGTTTACAGTTTCAGATGGAAATAATTTAAGTATGAAGACATGTAAGTATGTATTTAGGAATCCTTTCTTTTGCTGTTGTTTCCTTTGGTGGTTTCCTTTTAACCTTTCATACATAATAATTGCTTAGTCTCTGCGTAGGATGAGACTTTGTATGCTTATCTATACCTTTCTATTTTTATCATGAATCCCACTGTAAACTCATTGCAAAACACAAAGGAATCAGGGCCAAAATGAGGCAGAATTCTGTTAAATTGCGGATAAGTGGATAATAGGAACCCAAGACCAAAATGCACTTCATGAGTTATTGTATTTATAGTGAACGATCCTCGGGCAGAGTATGGAGTGCCGGGCACAGAGCAAGCTGTCCTCCGATGGGCAGTTACAATCAGGCATTGCTGGATTTAAAATATTACATTAAGCGTATGTGTGTGTGTGTGTGTGTGTGTAAATGTGTACACACATGCTGATATGTGCATTTATTTTTTCTGGAAAAATAATCAAGAAAGAGGAAAGAATAAACAGCTGTTACTTTTTTGGGTGAAGAAAACTGAATAAAGAGAAAGCTTATTTTATAGCTGTCCACTCTGCTTTAACGTTCCACATGAAGGTCTTTTATTTCTCATTGCTAAAAATGTCAGCAGAAGTTTTCCTGGTGATAGAATCAATACCCAGTTTTTTCTATATACATCTCGATATTAAAAATAAAAACAAGTTATTTTAAAAAAACTAAGTTATGGCATTTTTGGACTTAGATCAATAGATAGGTATATCAAGGCAGAGAGGTTGCTTTCACGTTCCCTATATTTCTAAAAGTTTAAACCAGTAAGTTAGCACTTTGGTTGTACTTTCTAGATTGGCATCGCTATGATTCTCACTAACTTGAAGACATCTTGTTCTGTGGAGAGCAGACTCCCCTTCATGACGGTCTGAGCTGGAGGCGGATGGACTTGAGTCCTCAACGAGGGGGGCCGTGATGCCCTCTAAGTTTTCAGTGTGATTAGTCGGGTCCCACTGCTTATGGGAATCACAGGGAGGGCAAAACACTTTGCTAGGTTTCCGGCACCTTTATTACCAGGTCATGTTACAGTTTGTGTGCTAAATGCACAAAAACTTGTAACCATTTCTGCCGTCATTCTGCACACCTACCAGCTGACAAAAGTGTGAAGGAAACAGGATGCCCAGAATACCACCTGGTCCCCCCGGAGGCCTCTGCAAGTCAGCAGCAAGGAGGCTTTCCCAGCTATGTTTCCCTCTTACCCAGTTTAAAAGTGAAGACTGGGAGACGCTCAGGAAAAAGCAGTTGTTGATGTGCTGTCTTGTTAGGAAACCCCCGCCTGCTGTTCACCTCATCTATGCTCCCAGCACTGAAAGGTCTGAGAATTTTCATCTGTTTCCAATGCCCCAAATGTACCATGTCACATCGTGTCCTTCCTCAAATGAAGGTCTGCACCGGAGGGAGGGATGGCTGGGAGTTTAGTTGTCTTGGAAACATGTTATCTCTTTGAAAATATAATACAGTGTTTGAGGCAGTGATGGCAACATCTTGTATTTTTCATGTCCCTCAACTTAAATTTTCTAGTGAAGCGTCTCCTCTTCTGTGAATCCTCAGCTGTGCGGCTCACCTGGATACCACATTCTAGAAAGTGAAGGGTCTCCTTGGGCCTAGACTCCTTCTTCTTTAAAAGGAACGGTTTGTGTGTGGAGTGGCTTCTCCCCTGTTTACTGCCATTCAAGACGGGATGGCTTCCCTCAGCTGTAAGGATAGGCCATGAGCCAGGGTGTTCATTCAAGACACACTTATACATCACCAAGTCAGCATCCAACCCTCACTGGGCTAATATGAGCCCTAAGATGGGTGGGGATTGGTAAAGAAGCAGGAAATATCTCTTTCCCAGATCCTGGAATTCTAAGGAGATCATCCTTTGTGTCAGATGGAGAAAACATGTCTTAAAAAAAGCCAGCGTTAAATGAAGCAGAATTGCAGGATAAAAATGGAGAAACAGAGTTTCAGTGACATGCTAGAGCTCCAGGACCCGGCTGTACTAAGCGCTACCCACCCTGGACCTTGCACGTCACACGAGCCCATGTGTTCCCTTCAGTTTCATACAGACTGAGCACATTTCCTCATGGTAACTCTAAGACTCCTGACAAGCGCCCTATGAATTTTTTCAAACCATATGTTGTAGAAATCACATGAAAATAAGAAACTCAGGCTATTTTTACAAAGGGTTGTTATCAATCATGCAAACTGCCTACTATCCACTTATCACTTCTTCCATTCATAATACAGAAAATGAATACCTTATTTTCGGAATAACTTTGAGTTCTTATAGGGTTCTTCTAATTAAATCATTATTCAGTTTAATTGAAATACCACAAGCACATTGATTTGTCAAGAAGTCAGTTCCCATTATTATAGTATTAATTTTTTAATCAGACTGATAATCTGGGCAATTAGCTTCTTTCTTTTTTGGCAGCGCTGTGCAGCTTACGTGATCTCAGTTCCCTGACCAGGGATTGAACGTGGGACACGGCAGTGAAAGCACCAAATCCTAACCACTAGACTGCCAGGGAACTCCCACGATTGGCTTCTTAAAAGCAAAAATAGAAAGTAAGTCCCTGAATTTCTGGGTTGAAGCTACCATGTTGACTGTTAATTGCAGGTGGCATCTATCCACTTGGACTCATGACTTCTAGAATCTTAGGTGCCTAGTTCAGGAGTACTTCATCGGCATGCAGAGATGGACGAGTTTGCTCCACAGAAAAAGGGACACTTTCTACCCAGCCCCAGCGTATCCCTGTCGAGAGCAATGCCAGATGATGTGTCGCCAGGAAGCATCCTTTTGGTGGGAGTGGGGTGTAGGCAAGGACAGTAAAGTTCTCATAAAGCTGCCAATGAAACGGATGTGAGGGCTCAAAAGCAGAGCGTTATGTTAGCAGAGAAAAGGAAGATCTTACCTAGATAAGAGGGAAAGATCGTGGTAAGCAGGTGGCAGCCCAGTTAAAAATAAAATTAAAAGAGGGACTTCCCTGGCCGTCCAGTGGTTAGGATTCCTCGCTTCCACAGCAGGGGGCGCGGGTTCCATCCCTGGTAGGGGAACTAAGATCCCACGTGTGGTGTGGCCAAAAAAAAAATTTAATAAAATTAATTAATTAATTAATTAAATTAAAAGGGATTAGAGGTAGATTTCCTTTATGGATATACTTGGACATTTTGTCTATCAAAGCACAATTACCCCGACAAATAATTCACACGTGTTTCTATAGATGTAACCCAGATGCCAAGGGCAGGAAGGTGGACTGAGGGAAGAGGACATGTTTACATGTGAAATAGAGTTGGTATGTAGAGTGGACTGTCCGATACAGAGGGAAAAAAAGGAAGAGAATGCGTAGCGATCTCCTTAATACTGTTGCAACTGCAGTCTCAGATAATGTTTTTGAAAATATTTTAGCAGTTTTGCTGTTAAGACAGAGAAAAATACTGCTACATGCAATCCTGTTTGAGTGGAATTAAGCCCCCCTTTATAAACACAATTCATTATACCAAATCCTGGGCTTCCCTGGTGGCGCAGTGGTTGAGAGTCCGCCTGCCGATGCAGGGGACACAGGTTCGTGCCCCGGTCCGGGAAGATCCCACATGCCGCGGAGCGGCTGGGCCCGTGAGCCATGGCCGCTGAGCCTGCGCGTCCGGAGCCTGTGCTCCGCAATGGGAGAGGCCACAGCAGTGAGAGGCCCGCGTACCGCAAAAAAACAAACAAACAAACAAAAACATTATACCAAATCCCATGCTCAGAACTTCTTTGACACAAGAAGCCATCAGTGAACCGGGAGCTGTCACCAACTTCCCATCTTCTGGTAAAGCCAGTTAGTTTGTTCTAACACAGTATGTCCTTCCAGCAAAATATAAAATACATACACTCTTCAGAGTTCAAGAATTGCATGATTTATGCACAGCGTTTCAAAAGAGAAACTTTAATAACACTTCCAATTAGTAAATATTTTGCTTTTCCTAACTCGTTCCTAGAAGGACTGAGTTATGGATCATTCCCCAAACACTTTTTCCCATTCCTTTATCCAGTTGCTGGGAACCACGTCTATTCAGAAAGTCCCTGCTGTGCATGTATGCAGAGCAGATAGAACCGAGTTATTACAAGCGCTGTTTGCATATGCTGTGTGTAGCTCCATTCTGGCAGTCTAATAATAGCAGAGTTTCAGAAGCTTAGGTATATTCTTGGAGTGACCCAATTCACTCAATCACTCCCCAGATACAATGCGAGGCTATTGAAGGGTCTGGGACCCTGGCGGATTTGAAGCCTTTGTCCGAATTTCAGGATGTCTTTGTCCCAGTAACAATGGGTGACATCCCACATAATGCGGGGCCATTTGTACAACTGCCTGCCCAAACTTCCTGTTTGGAATGAGGCGGGGAGGTTTCTGAAAAGCCTGGATAGGGTAGTGAGAAAGTAAAGCAAACAATGCTGGATTTCCAGGATTTTCTCTCGAAGATGTGTGGGGACTGAGGGAAATGACAATGTCCCACGGAGCAACACATATGGTTAAAACTGAGTTTACATGTCTGTGAACTCGCCAAACTCCTGCAGAGCCAGGCCCACGACCTAACGCAGGTGGCCTGAGCCATTTCCTAAGCTCCCAGAGCACCTGCCGATTCTCTGGAGACTCCCCCAAAGACCATTATTTATCAAAACAGAAGAGAGGGTCTTCTCCAATTCTTGGAAATACCTTTTTGCAGTTTACATTAATTTGGCATGCTCTTGAGCTCTCATCCTAACTGTATTATTTCAAAAAAAAAAAAAACAATGCTGAAACCTGTCAAGTGAAGGAAAGAAAGCAATATATCTTCTTAACAAATTGTAAGTGAAGAATCGTGCAGTCCTGGCATTTGCTAATGGGGCTCACACAGAGATGTCCCCTTCACACACACCCATCCTTCTCCTCCCTGCAAGCACTGAGCCCACAGAGGGGCGTGACAGGGGCTCGGGGTTCGAGCATTGGCTGGAAGGGTCTCAAGTCCCAGCTTGTCACTGATGCGCAGCCTTGAGGTCCTGAGCAAGTTATACGACCTCAACGAGCCTCTGCTTCCTTCTTGCACAAGATAGTGCCTTGCACTTTAGACCAAATACACAGAGCACGTCATGGTTCTACCCACTGGAAATGGATGGAAGGGATATTTCTCCACCCAATTCTCCTTAGACTCTTGGACTGGGTTTAAGTAATAATCCCATGACATCTGAGTATTTCCAACAGAGCTTTCCAAAAGAGCTTTCAAACAATCTAAACACTTTTGAAGGGAGACGTTTATACTACAATTGTATTCGTCTCTGAGGAGGGTCTGGGTATTATATGAAGAGCAAGTAAGCCTTATCTGTGGTTTGCTGATGCAACACAAAGAGGTGAAAAAAATTATTTGGCAGTTTTCTTTTGGAAATAATACAGTTAGGATGAGTGCCTAAGAACATGCTAATGGTACAAAATATACTCTTATTTGCTAATAACTGTAATACTAGTTCATAATTATTAAGCAGTTAGAATGGGTAAGACACTGCTCTTCATTTTAGGTGTTTTGTTTTGTTTTGTTTTGTCTTTTTGCGGTACACGGGCCTCTCACTGCCGTGGCCTCTCCCGCTGCGGAGCACAGGCTCCGGACACACAGGCCCAGCAGCCACGGCCCACAGACCCAGCCGCTCCGCGGCATGTGGGATCTTCCCGGACCGGGGCACGAACCTGTGTCCCCTGCATAGGCAGGCGGACTCCCAACCACCGCACCACCAGGGAAGCCCCTGCTCTTCATTTTATATGCAATATTATTCACCATTCCTTGGCAGGACAAGACATTATTTTCTTGATAAAACAAATGAGAAAACAGAATCAAATGAGTTAGCAGACTCTTTTATTTATTTATTTTTTGTGTGTGGTACGCGGGCCTCTCACTGTTGTGGCCTCTCCCGTTGTGGAGCACAGGCTCCGAACGCACAGGCTCAGCGGCCATGGCTCACAGGCCTAGCTGCTCCACAGCATGTGGAATCTTCCTGGACCGGGGCACGAACCTGCGTCCCCTGCATCAGCAGGCGGACTCTCAACCACTGCGCTGCCAGGGAAGCCCGAGTTAGCAGACTCTTGATCTTGGACAAGAGAGGCAAGACCGTTGGACGTGGGCTAGCAGCAGGCACTCAGATGAAATTTTTTGATTATAAGGTAATTCTACATAATACTTATTTCACTGATGTGATAAGTAAGGAGTGTCACTTTAGTGAATACATTTCTCAGCCTCACCTAGATAGAGGTGGATGCAAACCCAACTCCATCCAAAGATTTGTGGCAAGCTTCTGTGTCCTTCTTTACTCCCATTGTGCCATCACGCAGTTTCAGAACCCAATAGAATAACAACGACAATCCCCTGGTGACCTTGGGCAAGTGATTTAACGTCGCTATTCCTCAAGCACCTCATCTGTAAAATGGGCTCATAATAACAGCCCCCACTGGAGTGGGTATTACGAAGACCAGATGAGCTGAGTTGATGCTTTCAAAGCTCTTCTAGCAGTGCCTGGCACATAAATGCTCAATAATTTGTAGCCTATCCATTGATTATTAATGATCACTCCCCTTTCTGTTCTGAATGGAAGTCCCATCCAGGATAAACAAGCCCAGAATTTGAGTGCTGAGTAAATGGTGAATTGTGATACAGTCCAGCCCCCAGCCCTGAAGGAGCTGGCTGGCTATCCTACGCCGCACAGATCATTGTCAGTCTCCCCCAGACTTAGGCTGCTTTGCATTCTTCTTACTTCCTCCATCTTGGCTTTCTATGGAGGGAAACATGGTCAGAACCAGCTTCCGTGCATTGAAGGACAGGCTGATCTGCTCTGGTTGCTCAGCCCCAGAAACCTTGGTCTCCTGGTCAGCTGGTGTTTTTGTCACTTCCTCTGGAAACACTAGGGTGTCTCTTCTCTTCCAACGTTCGCACCTAACAAATTCTTTCTTTTCTTGGTTTTTCACTGTTAGGATTTCATCCAGAGTACATCTGTGCTCATTCCATTGGTAAAATTGTATTTTAAGATGTTCCCAGTTTGTTTTTTAAAGAACCTGTGTCATCTGGATACTACCCGACAGGCAGCGTGCTGGGGAGAAGATACAAAGGGAAATAGGATGAAATCCTTTGGTTTGCAGTTTTCCCCGTCTGGAAGGGGAAACAGACATCTTCACAGACAATTGAGACAAGGTGAGTCCTGTGACTGCAAACAAATGTCCAGGAAGTGCCGAGTGGGTGGTAGCATCATTCTAGGAGCTCCACACCCCTGACTAATGCCCATGGGCTGTTTTACTGCTGCCGCAGCACAGAGAACAGAAAGATGAAGGTCAGGGCACCTTTTCCTTTCTCCCGCATTCTCTGAGAACTCTGGGCCTTGGGCCCGGTAAGCTTGACCATGAAGAGGAGACTCAGGAGAAGGACTGGGACAGAATGACTCCAAGAAGGAGAAACCCACCAGGCAGGTGCTCAGTCCCCACAGGACCCCTGCAGCTCCCACCCACATCTTCGCTTAGCGTCTGTGAACCCGGTGGTTGCACCACTGAAGTCCCCGCTCAGATTGTCATCTCCTGCTCACTGATCAGAAGGTGTGCAAGCCAGCAGGAGAGACAGAGAAGCTCATAAAAGTCCCCCCTACACGTGGCCGCTAGCTCAAGGAAAGAAAGACATGCCTCCTCAGGGACAGAGACAGGCACAATGTCTCAGGGACATTGTCTCCTACAATTTCACATAGTTCCCATCGTTGGCCCAGAGAGAAGAGACCAAGCTTCTGTAACATCGTCTGTAATGCCTGCCCCCCACCATCCCATCCTGACTAACCCACCAAGAACCGCCAGAGGGAAAGGGGCGAGGGGCTAGTTGGTTCTGTAGTATTGGGGGTCAGGTGGCGGAGCTAATGCTGCCCAGAGACAAAGGAATAAACCTTCACAATCAGGAGTTCGTCTTTAGTTCAGGGTTGAGCACATACACCCCATGATGTTCACACCTGATTTTAAAACTGAGTCAGGAGAGAAAATGATGCAGGGAGATGCCCGTGGTGGTCCTCCCGTCAGTCTTCTGAGCCGGTCAATGTGACATTGCTCCAGGTTTGAAACAACTTGTCTGAGGTCCTAAAAGACACACAGGCTCATGATCACTTGGGGGTGTTTCTCCCTCCCTCTACAGAGAGATTGTGTGCCCTGCACCGTCCAGGTAAGATTTCATCAGCAAGTGGAAGGCGTGTGATGTAAAGCATGTCCACAAGGGAAGAATGGTCTTTTACTGGCAATCTGTGGGCACTCCTGAAAAATGCTCGTCTGTGATAAAATTATTAATGCTTTCACATCAGACAAAAGTTCCTTGTTCATACCTGGGGTGAATATTAGCTGTCATATTTTTTTCTGCTCAGGATTTCGATAGAACCATGCAATAATATCCAAATTATTCCATGTTTACATACGGCAGGTGTCAAGCAGCGTGTGTGGAATTATGGCATTTAGGAAGAGATATTAGAAGTGGCGAAAGCATAATGAAAACTGTAGATTAAAACATAAGTTTTTTCAGCAGTTTTATGTGTCGTTGACAAAAAGGCAGGTGAGAGAAATGACTCCAAAAGCAACCCCAGACTTCACTCTCCTGTAACAATGTTCCTCTTAGGGACAAAGTGAAAGATGAATGAAGAAATCACTGGAGAATTAGCTAAAGGAAAGCATATTTACAAAACTATTGTAATTAATGCTGTGGAAATCATTTCTGAGAGTGTGAAAAATTGGGACTTGCCTGGTGGTGCAGTGGATAAGACTCCACACTCCCAATGCAGGGGCCTGGATTCGATCCCTGGTCAGGGAACTAGATCCCACATGCATGCTGCAACTAGGAGTTCACATGCTGCAACTAAGGAGCCCACCTGCTGCAACCAGATAAATAAATAAATGAATAAATAGTGTGAAAACTTAATGTGAACACTCCTGTGTGAAGATACATTGGACTACAATTTTAAGTCAAGCTGACCTTTCAAAGACAACCTAATTACCTATTTGAACAACAGAAAAAAATAGAACATGCCAAATGGCAGAGTAGGTGTTTAGCCTTTGTCTAAGGAGGCAAAATGGACTTGAGCAATTATTTAATTGAATCCACTCAACGTAGCTCATTTCGACCTAAAAGAACTCTCTCCTAAATAGCAGGTTATCTGTCTTAAAATTGTCTAGATGATTGCCTCAGATCTCCAAGTTGCTTTACTATTAATCTACACCTAAATCGATGTTTGATGGATTCTCTTTCTCAATGCGTTTACTTTAATTTAATATAAGTATTTATTGAGTACCTATTTTGTGCCTGCCACTAAGAGATGCTCTTAGATAATGACCCTTTCCTCATAAAATCTAAGATTTTTGAAGAGGTGTGCCAGCCTTCCACAGCCTGCGTCCACAGTTACCACCTCTTCCCGTTTCAAGCCCATGGCGGTCCACCTTATCGAGCCGCCTTGCCTTTGCTCATCTGGTTACAGCTTGGACTGCTATTTCTGCTTTAAACGAAGCAACATGTGGCTGACATCCCCTTCCAGGCTCAGAGGAAATGTCACCCTTCACAGGGCCTTCCCTGATAGAGTCCTTCTCTGCTTAATCTTTCAGAGCAGTTTCTGAGGACAAGGTATATTCACATGTGTTAATACTGCCCAAGATACATTAGACTTAAAAGAAATCATAGAAGTGAGTGCAGGTTCTTTTCTGCACATAGCTGCCCAGACCCATCCTCTGCCCTCTTGCCCTGTGCAGCCCTGGGAGGTGCCAGCTTGTCAGTCTGGCCACGGGAAGGGACCAGGGATGGCTGAGGAGGAGAGGGAGACACCAGGGGTTTCTTCCCTGCTTTGGTACATCGCCCATGGCAAGAGTTGGGTGATTCCAGGGGCCTTTTCTCCATGGCTCCACCATTCACTGGGCTCCTCCACTAAACCAAGACTTCCTTTGTCCCTCCTGCAGCGGGAGGAACAGCTCCCTGCCTCGGTGTCCCAGGGGGTCTCACGTGCCTCATTCTCACCCACCACCAGGAGTCACTGGACCAAGCTTCAGCTTTCCAATGTATTTAAAAGTCGTTTAAATGACATGTCATGACTTTTATCCTTTCTTAGAGATCGTTCCAAAACCAAAGACAAAATATACTTTTTTTAAAAAAATGATAAAAATTGTAATCTTCTTATTACCATAGAGGTTCATTGGATTCTCCCATAAATTCTAGATTCATGATGGGATCTTGGTGATCTCATTTTTCCTGCAACTTGAAAAGTTCTGCTATTTCGTAATCCTAGAGATTACATCATTATCACTCATGCTTATGCATCGATTATTCCCAACAGTGCTTTAAAAACATGAAAATAATGAGAAATGGAGGAATGAGGGGAGGCCTAGGAAGTAAGGCAATTGTAAGACATGCCACCATCCTTCAGCTGTCTTATTGCAGAGTCTGAAGCCCTGCACGCTTTCCGTCTTCTGGCCTGCTTTAGCTCTCGCTGGTCACAGCCAAGAATTCAGAATTTCTCCCCTTGCCCCTAACAGCTAAGAAGAGAAGAAGGAGGAAAGCCTTCCACGCTTACCAACCGGGAAACGGAAGAGACAGATGTGAGCACTCCGGACTCTAACCATGACAGTAAAATTGATGCATAAGGGAAATCTCAGATTATAAACCTTCAAAGGATGATATTCTAGATGAATTGCCTTAAACTCAAGAGTCACTGAGCGATGGATAACACAGATTGGGGTAAGGGGCAGGAAGAAATTTGGGAGGGGTTGAGGGAAGTGTTCTATAAGGTGACCGTGAGCATGTTTATACTACGTGTACCTTTGAAAAAGTTATGTGCAATAAATTGATGAATTTTATGATATGTGAAGTATTCCCCAATAAAAGTGGAATTACTGATGCTCTATTGCCACATAATAAATTCCCCCAAACAGAGTGGCGTAGAACAGCACACACTCATTATCTCACGGTTCCTTAGGGTCAGGGGTCTGGGTGCAGCTTAGCTGGACCCTCTACCATGCAGTCTGCAGACAGCAGCAGGCAGTGGCCGGGCTGTGGTCACCGGGAAGGGGCCACTTCCAAGTGGTCGATGACATCTTCAAGTGCCTTGCAGGCTGTTTGAGGAGCCCACCTCCCCCCAGTTCCTCTCCATCTTGGGGGCTTGAGTCATGGAAGCATCAACCCAAGAAGGCAAGAGACCACTCCAGCAGGAAAGAAGCCATACCTCCTGTGACCTAATCATGTGATCAAGACCCCAATACCTTAACTGGGTTCTTTCGTTAGAAGCCGGGCAACAAGTGCAGCCCACCCTGCAGAGGAAGGGATTACACAAGTTCATGAATATACTTTTTCCCGTCTTTCTTGAGGTATTATTTACATGTAACATATGTAAGGTTAAGATGTGATGATTTGATACATGTATATATTGCAAAGTGATGGCACCATAAGGTTAGTTAACACCTCCATCCCCTCATGAAATTACGTTTTTCTTGTTGCTGTTGTTGATAATACTTAAGATCTACTCTCTTAATAACTTCCAAGAACCAACAGGAAAGATGGTATTCTGGGACGAGAATTCTCTCATTTTGGTAAAAAGATGTGTGAAAGAATTCTTTCATCTTTTATGAAGTCTGTGCTCTGGAGTTTCTTTGTTACACAGAGGTTTTCTCTGTTAAAATTCATCTTATGACTTATGGTGATGTTATTTTTAGTTATGCTTTTATTCTTACTCGTCAATTATTTGTAAAACAAAATTTAAAACTTAAAATATTTAGGGCTTCCCTGGTGGCGCAGTGGTTGAGAGTCCGCCTGCCGATGCAGGGGACACGGGTTCGTGCCCCGGTCCGGGAAGACCCCACATGCCACGGAGCGGCTGGGCCCGTGAGCCATGGCCGCTGAGCCTGCGCATCCGGAGCCTGTGCTCCGCAACGGGAGAGGACACAACAGTGAGAGGCCCGTTTACCGCAAAAAAAATAAAAAAATTTTTAAAAATAAAAATTAAAAATCGCACCCAGTTTGGAAAATACCAAAAAGAACCAGGACTTGCAGCGAGACCATCCCACCACAAGCCGCAAACGATGGCCTAGGGAGGCTGGATGTTGGGAACAGAGCTTTCCTGCACGTTTAGTGCACTTGGCTACAAATGCCCTGAGAGAATCACTTAGGGGACTTACACGTCATCCTTGAACACTGAACACACATTTTGGTCAACACTTATGGAGACACAAAACATCCACACCCTCCGTCTGGAAGTGGGTATCTTTCAAAACGATGCCAGGTTTGTCGGTTTTCTCGTGTTCACCCGCTCAGCTGCCCTGGGAATGTTTTCTTGCATAAGAAACAGGCCTTGACCTGTGAGGTGCTCTCTGGTACCCACCATTCCATCCGCTATGCTTGGGCCAGATTCTGCCATCCCTCCTTCAGGACTCGGTCTGTACACAGGGCATGACCCACAGGTTCCTTAGGAGACTGTTTTTCAGGATGACACCGATTTTAAAATAGGTGGAGAGAAAGGCAACCTGGATCTGGAATAATCCACCTTCAGCTCTGGGTTTTGTGAGTCATTGTGGAACTCCTGATGGTGAAATCATGTTAGATCTTGAATGTTAAGGTAAATGATCTCATTTTTCAAATATGGGAGCAGTTTCTTAAACTAAGACTGCATTCCATAAAATGATCCGAGGGACCAATTAGGTTGACGGGGAGCCTAAGATGCTGTAGAATATCTGTGCAGTGATGACTTTTTAAACTGTTATTTGAAAAGACTTCAGACTCACCCCCCCACCACCATTAATGAGCTGTGCCCGGCCGCACCCCTGACCTCCCCTCTCTGAACACCTGTTCCTTCCTCCACGTTCCCTGCAGGATCCACTTCACAGGGCTTTGTAAAGACTAAACTAGAAGACAGATCTCTGTAGCTTGTTGCTGCTTTTCTCCCTCTCTTTTTCCTGTTCTTGCTCAAGAGAATTAGTCTCATTAAATAATATTGAAGAGGAAATTATCCCATTGTGGCCATTTCGGCCAAAGCTGACGACTCTAAGGCTATAAAGTTCTCCTAACAATGTCTACTTCCAAGGTATGTGGTCACTGACTCATGTCCGTCCCCACAGGGCCGCAGAAGAAGGTCCCCACTTTGCTAATTTTACAGATAAAGAAACTGAAGAGGAAAACGACTGGTAATTTGGAAACGTAGCTCTCAGTACAAAATTGAATCTATTTTTGTCTAATAGGAATTATGTGCTCTAGTTAAAAAAAAAAAAAGAAAGAGAGAGAGAGGGAAAGAAAGAAAGGAAGAAAGGAGGGAGGGAGGGAGGAAGAAAGGAAGGAAGAAAAGGGAAGAGAGGAAAGGAAGAGAGAGAAGAGACAGAAACAGAAATGAAAAGATATAAGGACAGTTGCAAAGGTAAGTGAGGATCCTAGCTAATAAAGATCTGTCAACAAGCTGGAGAAAATTAAGAAAATCATGTTCCTCTTTCTTTAAGCTTCTCTACTAGGCAATGGTTTATTTCCGAGAATCTCTGACTCTTTAACCTAAATTACATTGTTATATCATAATTTTCTTCAATGATATGGGCCCATCATGGGAGAAACAGATGATAACAGCTTCAGTTTATATTCACCTGAACCCCAAACACCCTGGCTTCCACCCCACCCCTCAGAGCCTGGTGTCTCCTCCTCCTTCACCAGATTTTTCTCCCCCTACCCCATCCCTCATGGCAGGTCAGCCACTTCTTGGTTCCTTGAGTCCCCTCATCCCCTTGGGCAGCTCTGCCCCAGATGCTCTTATACTTCCTCCCACCTTTCCTCTCTCTGGCATCAAGAGCTCCATAAAGCTATGGAACGTCTCGGTGTTGGACCACGTTCAACTATTATTCAGGTGGAAAAACCAGGCCATCGTTTCCATGGTATTCCACACAGAGGCTTATCCTTTCAATTCCCGCAGCAATGTGATCCTGGACTCCCTTACTCATAAAGATTTGGGGTTCCTCATTCCATTCAGAACAAATCCAAAGTCCTCCTCGGGCATCAAAGCACTAGGGATCTGCCCCTGTCTCTCTGCCCTGCCTTCTCTGCCACCTCTGCATCCATGGTCCTGCCCTCCCTGGAGCAGGCCCCCAAGCTGCACTGTCACTAAAGTGACTTGTTCATTTGAAGAAGCCTTACCTTTAAACACCTGTAAAAACTCCCAGTCCTCAGGCTTGCCCCAAATCCCTCCTCAGGAGGTCTCTTCCAATCAGAACGCCTACCTCTCCCTCATCCCTACACTGATAACCTTGATGTTTTGTTAGGAAAAGGCTGATGGACCAGAGCTGGAGCAGAGTTCTTTCCATGTGCGTCTCCCGGGTCGTTTGCTAGGAGTCCCTAGTTCACTCCCATGGGGCTGCAGATGATGCTTTGGATATGGCAGGAACCTAAGACACACTTCCCTGCCGTACTTTAACCTGATGACTCTGGATATATCCCTCCCAGCTTCAGTTTGGGGTCTGAGTTCTTGTCCATGTGCCCCATGTGTCTTATTTTCACCCAACGCTCAAGGTGCTTTATCTAATTGTATCCAAATGCCTCCATGTCATCTTTGCTCGGATGTCTAACAGAGGCTTAAAATACCGCACGTCCATAACAGAAGCCTTGATGTCTGCAGAAAATGGTACTTCCTCTTCCATCTTCCCCATTACTGCAGACAATCCACCTTCGCCCTGTCACTCAGGTCAGAAAATGAGTCACCTTTGACTGCTGTCCCCTCCCACTCCATGATCATTCCAGCCATCTACGCCGTCTTCAAAATCCATCCCCATCCTGAACACTTCCCACCGCCCCTCCCCACTGCGTCATCCCCTACCCCCACTGCAGCAGTGCCCCAACCAGAATCCCTACTTCTGGTCCAGCCCTGCAATCTCTTCACCACACGGCAGCACCTTAAACCAAAAGCAGAGCAGGTCACCTCCACAGAGAAGCCCTCCTGCCCCTCACTCTGTATCCTGTTATTTGGTGTTAGTGTTTTGTGTGTTTTCAACAGCAGTTATTGCTTCCAAGATTATAGACGAAGGCACGGACTGTATCTGACTTACCATGGCATCCCCATCACGCAGTAATCACTTAATAAATATTCATCGACTGAATAAATGGATGTAACTCCCTCTGAACTGTGACCCACCAATCTCAGCCCCTCCCTGGATGCTGGTGGCCGGCCCTGCCTGTGGCTTTGCACATCTTTACGCTTTCTCCTGATATGATTTCCCTCTTCTTTCTAGAAATCCAATTTCTCTCCCATCCATCCAGACACAACTCCAATTCCACTTTTGAAGGAAAATCCTTCCCTGATAACACCGTGTCACAGCCATTTCCTCCTTCTCTGACACCTACTCCTCTTTATCAAAATCCCCTTATTTCTGCTCGTGAATCGTGTGCTATTTGATTTCAGTTCTCATCCTTTTGAAGTTATCATCCACTAAGCTCGAATTGTCAGTAAAAGCTGAGTCAGAGGCTGGAGCCCATTCTTCCATTCCTAAGAAATTCAGGAGAAAATATTTACTGAGAAGTGTTATTAATTATTTTAAACTAGCATAAATCCATGCCCTGCCTTTTAAATACTCAGAAGTTAACTGGTGACTAGGGAGTTGTCATTACCAAAGTTCTCTGAAGCAGTATGATATTTTGGTCATTTAAGACCTTCTTTCGGCTTCTGTTCTGCTATGAATAGAAGACAGAGAGGAATCGGGGGAAATAAGCAAAGAAGGGACTTTCCATGAAGAGGGCTCTTAGAAAAGGCTCAGAGGCCCCCACTTAATGACCCCTGATAGCCCCTACATTTCGCCAACCCTGACTGGAAACCTCCCTGAAGGCCCTCATGGCTTGTTGAATGGACTTGAGCTTATGACAGTCGTACAATGTGTAGATCCCTAAACCCACAGAAAGGGTCCCACTAAAAGTTTAAAAGTTCCACATTATGAACAAATATACAAAATGCAAACATAAAAGTCAAGATGTAGTGGGAAGGAGAAATCCAAATAAATTATGTTACAAAGCTGACAGATACCACAAACTTCGCAAATTCCAGAAGAATCCATTATATTTGACTCATTAATGGCCTGACATAGCTAACATCACTCCATAAGATTTCTTGCTTATCTCTTGAATTGCCTCTTTATGGCAATGATTTTATAACATAATTTTCTAGAGGTGGTAGGAAGATAATCCAGTCTTCCGTCTAGCACATGTCATCAAAACTAGTTTTTTTTTTTTTTGGTTTAGCTTAGAAAAGTTCTTTTCAGCTTCACAACTCCTAGTTGATAATAGCAGGTAAATATTTTACATTTCTTATCAAATTTTGGACAACCTCTATCAACATCTTTAACCTATAATCTGTAAAAATTCCAGGGCATTTTGTGTTTTCTTACAGAATAATTAATTGTACATTACCACTCAATACTTCTGTTAGAAACTCACCTCTCCCTTTTACTGAATGACCACTTTCAGTCTGATCTGAAAAATTTTTATACCACTTACTTCTCAACGTGAGAATAATTTCTATCAATGTCACTGCTTGTTACCGATTGCTTTTGTTTCATATTCTGTTGATTTTTATCTGAATTTTCCCTCTCAGTTCTTTTGTAAATAAGTCTAAAGATAACCTTTAAATAAAGGTACCTTTTAAATTCATAAAATCAGAAGTCTGGAATTTCTGATTTGATTGAAACATTCTGAAATGGCTTTTCAAATCACTGTTAAAATGGCATATTCCCAGCCTAACTTCCCCTCAGCCAGGTCCCAGAAATTCCTGTAGCTCCCGCCACTGGCTGGCACAGCAGGGCTGCAAAGCGGAGATTCTGGAGGGGAAAGAAACAGTGTCTTAACCAGTGTGGTTGTGTCCCTTCTGAGAACCATTCTCAACATATGACCACGTGAGCTCACCCTGAAGCCTGAAACTTCTTTAGCTTCGTGGAAAATCCACATCAGCATAGATCGTCTTTCACAAAGCACAGGAACATTTAAATGACAGTTATCTGCTTCTGCTGCCTGGAGATGAAGAAGGCTAGAGAAACACCACAAGACTCTCCATTAAAATTCTAGACCCTTACAACTTTTTAAAACCTACGGCAAATCAAGCAAACGGCCACGCGGTTCATCAGTACAGGACCAACTGCATGGCGTATCAGCAGCTTTAGAAGCATCTTGCCTCCAGCACTTTCCAAATGTGCATTTCTTGTGGTTTAAAGCAAATGCGTACTTCACTGGCTCACTGATTCAGCCAGTTTTTCATTCTCGGTGCCTTCCTCTGTGTCAGGCACTAGATTCCGACTGATGGAAACAATACAGGACATGCTCTCTGAGGGATCAGACTCCAGCCAGGGTGACAGGAAAGGCCACATGGACAACACCCTGTCAGAATAAGTGCCTAGAGAACTAAGTGTGGCAAAATCACATGGACGTGGGGCCTGGAGGTGGGAGGGGGAGGGGCAGTCTTAGCCCTGGGCAAACATCTGAGCCTTCACTAGCAAAGTAAGGCAAAGGTCATCAAAGAATGACACGGGAGGCCAGGAAAATGGATAATGGCTGGGAACCTTATGGGAGGACTGACCGCATTCATAGTTAGCGTTTATTAAAATACACACTAATCAGGTAATTTGCCCAGCGTTACTTTTTTGACTCCTTGAGCATACTCTGGAGTGTAATACCCTTAATCTGTGACGGTGATTGCAGTTCATTGTGAACCTAGCTCCTTGGTTACCTTTTCTAGTTGGGAGATGGAAAAGCAAAGCCATACACAGTCTTTCACCTCAGTTACGCTCCAAAGTAGGAAAAGCAGCAGAGAGAGAAAGATAGAGAGAGAATGAATGATAGGAAGGTAAGAAACGAGATAAAACACGTAATGGAGAAATGAGTCAACAGTCCAGAGAGAGTGATTTGCATTGAAAGAGTTGAACAATAGCTAACAAGCATCCCCCACTGGACACCATCCCAGGCCGTTTAATTTCACTCGTCTTTAGAATGTCAGGGGGCAACAGCAAATTGTGTAACTTATATTTCCCTTTTAGAATTTTCTGTCCTAGTTGATAATTCTGAACATAGTTTCAATGGTGAACAAGAGCCTAAAGACCATTTTTCTTTTAACAAAAATGCTATTTTTGTCTAATTCACTGCCATTATAATAACTCCCCACCAGTGAACCACTTCTCATTTAGTCTAGATCTGAGTATGTGCAAATGACCTACAGCTCACTCTTCCCTATGTTTTCAAATCATTTTACACACGTTGAATTTTTAGAGACAGTGAAGTCCACATAGAAAGCCAGTGGGCCGAGGCTGGAGGCTGGGCGCTTGCTCGGCCACTTTCAAGGAGAGGGTCAAGCAAAGTAAAGAATTGATTCCTGAGGTGGAAACACTTTCAGTTGCTGAGAGCACAATGAGATGAGATCCAGTGAAACCCAGTATTTGCCAGGCAAGAAAGGATTATCACCAAAACCTTATTTCGCTTTGAAATATTAAGATAGAAATCAAAAAGAAAATTCAAATGGATGACCTGTTCTCTTCTGAAGGATAATTAGTTGGTATGAATTCAGTTTTCAGGAAGATGTATGCAAGCATTGATGAAGCTACCCCATTTCTATGATTCTATTCAAAACCACTGTCCCGAAATGAATCAGGTCACAAATTGGGAGGGGGGACCACACAAATCACTTTTTCTCCTTCATTGCAAATGAATTTTGCAAAATAAATTTTTTAAATATTTGAAACTCATCCATATATGTATATATTCTATTCTAGAGAGATCCTTTTAAAAGCCTTTGGAGGATTGCCCTTCTTCATGGAGTATTCCAGACGGTCGTCTTCACGGGGACGTCATAATCCCTGGAGAGAGCAGGAACTGGGCGAAAGCACACCTTTTGTTCACTACGGTAGCAAAAATGACAATGTCAGTTAACATATCAAGTGGCATCTCTGAAATGCCAAAAGGAAGTAGAAAAGCCTTCGCCACCAGCAATTGAGGAAAAACGCAGCAGAGCAGAGGGCTGGGTAGGAAACGGTCCAGGAGGAGGCTGCGGAACCCTCGGAATATGGGAGGTCCAAGGCTGCTGGATGATTTTAGCACACCACACCTGCTCCAACAGGCTGCATGGTGGACCAGGTGATGCTGGAGGGAGGTGATGCCAGAGGGGGGAACTAAGCTGGCAAGGGGCGGCAGGCTGGTGTCCTCACCGGGGTCGGAGCCTTGGAGCACAGGGCTGTTGAGAGCAAAGTAACAGAGCTGCCTTCCCTTGGAAACCTTCAGCCTTTATGCAGAGGTAAGGATCTGGACGACCAAACAGGCCTCGAATAAACACAAACAGGGATTCCGCACGCCAACAAATAGTTCTTCTGCTTTAAGCTGGCTCAAGAGAGCCAATAACACTGAAATCAGTTTATTTTCACCTCCCGTTAGCAACCAAGTAGAGCAATCCGGAAAAAGACACGTAGACGGCAGCTTCTATCGCTCATTCCAAACCTGAAAACTAGAAGGTAACCATCTCACACCATCAAATAATGATTTGCCAGTCAAAATACACAGGATCACATACTGGAGACAGTGGGATGAGTGTCATAGAGGTTATATTAAGATTCAGTCAGTCTTTTGAAAAATCATAATAGTTTCCAAACCCAGAAACCACTCACAATAGTCCTTTTTCTCTTTGCCTTATTTTTTTATTTATTTATTTATTTTTGGCTGGGTTGGGTCTTCGCTGCTGCACGCAGGCTTTCTCTAGTTGTGGGGAGCAGGGGCTACTCTTCATTGCAGTGCGCGGGCTTCTCATTGTGGTGGCTTCTCTTGTTGTGGAGCACGGGCTATAGGTACACAGACTTCAGTAGTTGTGGCACGCGGGCTCAGTAGTTGTGGCGCACAGGCTTAGTTGCTCCGTGGCATGTGGGATCTTCCTAGACCAGGGCTCAAACCCATGTCCCCTGCGTTGGCAGGTGGATTCTTAACCACTGCGCCACCAGGGAAGTCTCTCTTTCCCTTGTTTTAAAATTCACTGTCTTTGTCTTTTCCAGCTGTAAAGACATCCAGCTGGAAAACTCTAGTACTCCTTTGATAATAATTAAAGATTTCAAACTGTAAAGTTCAGAACTTACCAAGGCAGCAGTATCTTCCTGTGAAGGTGGGAGATTGGAAGGCTGGAACCCTGGACTGCCTTGGGGTCCATCACTGACCAAACGTGTGGTCTTGGGCAGGCTCTTACCCCACGTGAATTTTCCATCTGTAAAGTAGAGATGATAAAATCTCCCCTTCAGAGTTGTCCTGAGATTTAAGTGAGGTCACACGCGTGAAAAGTGCGTTGTAAAACAGGAAGTCCCATGTAAGTGTCACCTGCCTGACTTTGAGAGAATGACTTCTGTAAACAGGAACCTCTGTTGGGTGAGAAGCAATACCACCTTGTTCTTGGGAGTAGATGGAGAGGAATTCCATGTGGCAGTGACAGGGACTAAGGGAAATCAATGCTATTAATAATACACTATTAGCCATTCAATTGGATTACCTACCTAAACTCCCAAAGCTAAGATGTTATACACAAAATACTATGTGGAGTAGAGGTTGCAAATCCAAATACCTACACGGGCCAAGAAATCACATAGAGAGAAATGCAGGCTGGGAGCAAGAAAGCACCATACTGATTGGCAGAAAGCACGTGGCCTCAGCAGAGAGCAACTGTAGGGAATGCTGGAGACTGTGGAAAAATGAGGAGACCAGTTCCCCTAAAAAAGGCAGTGGATACTCATCTCTGGCCAATTTTGGCATCAGAGAATGTGGCTCTCATCTTGCTAGATTTCCATCATTTTTAGAAGATGGGAATCTAGGTGTGTAAATAAAATCTTCCCACTTTTTAATGTTGGCTCATATTCTCGCCCCTAAAAACACCATGTAGATCAAAACTGGGACCGGGAAACACAGGTGCCATTGGGTCTACTTGCCAGTTTGTATCCTCTGAAGGGAGAAGGCAAGAGGCAGAGAGTGGAGAGGTTGGAAGTTGAGTAGATAGCTTACTGATGTCAAGATTCACTGAAACTCACTATTACCTAATGTGGAATGTGGATGCTATCAAAGGCAGCAGCCCTAAGAAAAGTGAAAGCTGAGTCATGGCCAGGTCATTTGTGGGAAATGACTGCTGAGATCACTGGCCTCAAGTGAAACTGACCTTTTTTATTTTTTTCCCTCCTGCCAAACATTCCAGAGACCAACGTTTGTGAGGATGAAACCAAAACATCCCCTCTGGCCAAAGAGCTCTTGAAAACAGAAGAGGTGGGCCTGGTGGATGGCCCAGGGACCAGGTGGGTGGGTGGCGAAGCTCATCCCAGCCAGATCAGCTGAGCCCAGGAAATTGCACCTGGCCCTTCAGAACACACTTCCAGAAAAACGTGAGGCCAAAGTTTTGACAGCACTATTTTTACGACATCTTAGATAACAAACCAAAAGGACAATGTGTACAAAAATAAATACCATATTTAAAAAAAAAAAAGCAACCTCCTGGAAACAGAGATGTGCTTTGATCTTGGAAAGAAATCTTCATTAGTCTGTCTATTTGATGAGAATCTTAATTCCTCAAGCTAGTGTCTTCCAAACAACCCTGTGATCTAGAGCTGAATAAATCACAGAAGATGAATGTATCGACCTGTTTTAGTTTAAAAGTGAACATAGGACCTGGGTGTGTGCTACGTGTGCATTGTGGGGGAGGGGACGTGGTGCCAACAATTAATTAGGAGCTGTTATTTCCAGTTTTGTATTAGTTACAGATGTCTTAGGGTGTTTTTTGTATCATGATAAAAAGTATGTTTTGATTGGATCAAAATAACTGATTCAACTGAGATTACTAGTCAGGTGGTGATTTTCTTCTTACACAGCTTTAATGAGATCAGCTATGGATGCAGCAGTAAAAAGGAAATTTGGATATTTATTCAAAAGAAACTCAGTATTTCAGATTCCAAATATACACTGCAATTGCAAAAATAAATGTAAAGGTATAATTTGAGGGGAAATTTACATCTCTCTCTATTTTTTTCCACCCACATTTTCCTATACCCCATCCCTTTGTCCATCCATAAAATCGCTGACCACTGCGCTGCTTGGTTTGTCAACATCCTAGCGCCCACTAAGCAGATCTCATTAGCTTTGGTCCTGTAGCAGGGTAACCATGCCAGGAGATAAGTGCCCGGAAAATAGCTCCCTATCTTGGTGCTCCAATTCATTACTTACTTAAGTCACACGTATTTACAGAGGTCAATGTGCCAGGCACGAGGATAAGCACAGAGCCTGCAAATCTGGCCAGTCATGACCTTGCCCTCAGGGACCCGTCCCCTCAACGCCCCACCCCACCTCAGCCTGGGTGTAAGTAGCTGCTTATTTTGTTAATTCCTTGAGGCCTGACCCTGAAGTCAAGGATGATGATTTTCATCTCCTTAGTGACCATTCATGAAGCACATTTGATGCATAAATGAATTAGTAGCATCGGGAGCAGAATGGAGGAGGGCAGGGAAGCCTGGGGAGACACGTTTGTGTCTGGGGCAAACTTAGGCTTGGAGGGTCATCCAACCCAACCCCAAAACTGCCTTGATAATAACTGACCCCAGACAGTGATGTGTGAGGCTCAATTTTGCCAGGGAATTCTCCTTCGGGAAAGGATGGATTTGTTCTAATTTACTACTTTCCCCACCTGCCTTGAATTCACAGGAGTCTCAGGAAATGTCTAGAAATTTGAGACAATGGGTAAAATAAAGTGGGAAACTCAGCAAACCCCTTTGAGCATCTGCTAATCGTCTGGTAAGAATGGCTACTCAGCCTGTAACAGAAGGTGTTTCAATAAATCAACCATACTCCAATATAAAATAAAATTTTTGTAATTAAATTAAATTTTTTTTAAAATGGATTTAAAGTGGAAAAAAAAAAAGGTGTTTCACACTCTGTCTGCCTCAACCAGGACAGGATGAGAAAGCCCCCAGGATGAGGTAAGGCTTCATGGAATTTACTGATAAGCAGAGTGGGGTCAGTCCTCCCACCCTGGTAAGGATCATTATTCATTAACTAGTAAAATACAAGTCCTTTTATTCCCTAGTTCTGTGGCTCAAGGAGGAACTTTCATCATCTCTCCTTATTTCTCATCTGTTGCTGGAATTTGTCATTAACAGGAGCTCACCCTACTTACAGTTTTAATCACACTGTCTCTATCTTGGGTTTCAAGCTCTGCACAGTTCATCTGTGGCTTGGAGTTCCCTATGACGTCAGTAATAACTGACCTATTTATCACTGCTCCCGACTGCTGATCTGAAAGTAGGGGTTTGAAAGAAAGGACATCAGAAATCATTACCAAAAGTGAAATAGATTGCTAGTGGGAAGCAGCCGCATAGCACAGGGAGATCAGCTCAGTGGTTTGTGACCACCTAGAGGGGTGGGATAGGGAGGGTGGGAGGGAGGGAGAAGCAAGAGGGAAGAGATATGGGAACATATGTATATGTATAACTGATTCACTTTGTTATAAAGTAGAAACTAACACACCATTGTAAAGCAATTATACTCCAATAAAGATGTTAAAAATAAAATGAACACAGAATCCAAAAAAAAAAGAAGAAATCATTACCTTCCTGCGTGCACAATTAGTAATAGGAAAACCCAGAGCGAGCGAGCATTCTGTGAACCCTAAGGATGGGGAGAAATCCCTAGGACAGTTAGAAAATGCCTCCTTGAAGGCCAGATCAGTATCTCTGCTTGTTATCAGGAATCCTCTTCAGCTGATGCAGACTTCGGTTAAAAACCTCCCCAGTCAGCTAGTTAAGGTAACAAAGTTCTGTTCCTTCCACCTAGAAGTTAACCAAAACACTTGCTCATCTGAAAAGAACTCCCATTAACCATTTAGACCCCAAGGTCCAATCCTTTCTCTGGATCTCTGGAAGTTTCTTGCTTTCAAAGCAATTCTGAATGTGACCCCCTCAGTCTCCTGAGGGCAGGCAGCTTAAGGGGTCACCTTCCTGATCGGTAAGAGAAAGGAAGCTCAGCTCATGGAAATTTCTGCAAAGTGAGAGGAACTATCACTTTAGAAAAATACCAGCACTGAATTATGTGAGGTAAATATGAAAGAAAAAAAATCAGCAAGTATTTCAGGAAAGAAAAAAAAAACCAAAAGCCTAAGAAGACTTTTCCTCAAAGAGTTGATGTTTAAAAGAATGAAAACAGTTAAGCATCCATCTCTAGAACAAGCCGCCTGGGGATTCCTCGGGTGGTGGGTGAGGCTTCCAGGTAACCCAGAAGCACAATCTCCCACCTGGTCACCATCTTTTCCTTCTCTCCATGCAGTAAAGCAGCGCTCACACTTCCAACTTACAGAGAAAAATTAATGCTAAACAAGTAAGGTTCAACGTCAGCCAGGGGGAAAAGAATCAGGCTCTGCTCTTGGTGGGGGTGCGGGGGGGAGGGGCGGGGGTGAAAATCCCCAACAGGGTTCCCGAGGGGATTGCTGCCCCAAAAGGAATCAGTCCTGTAGGTAACACAGAACACGAGTGTGTGGGCGCCCTGACTCAGGCAGTGTGGGCAAGATGGGCTTAGGAAAGGAAGTAGAAAGCGACTGACAACGCAACCCGTGTGGTTAGCCTCACTGTAGGACTTGTTTTCTCAGCGGCGTTGGGACAAGGCAGAGGCAGGTGAAGACAGAAGCACTCAGGAATAAGGACCGACTCTGCGCTGCATTTGACCCCAATGGAAGCAAGTTATTCTGACTCCCCATCATCAGCAGGCTTGTTCCAGCTCGGAGATGTTCCAGAGAATGAAATGTACAGCTTCTGCGGGCAGCAGGACCCAGCCTCAGGGCCGGGCGTTTCCTTTCATAGAATCACAAGGGCTGGTGTCACGCTGAGTCTGCATGGAAGGAAGTGTTTACTAACCCTTAAAAACCTAAGAGACTTGTATAGTCCAGAAAGCTCGACTGCAAATATCCTTTAATAAAGATAAGTGGTGGTGGTGGTGTGATGAATTGGGAGATTGGGATTGACATAAACACACTAATATGTATAAAATGGATAACTAATAAGAACCTGCTGGATAAAAAATAAATAAAATAAAATTCAAGAACAATTAAAAATAAAGATAACTCGGTAAGTTGGGCCGTGTGAACTTGAAAGAGAGCTAGATAGTAAGAAATCCTTCTTTTTAAGACCTTTTGGGTCATCCATATAAAATTATCATCATGTGTTTGTCTTAATTTAATTTAATTTTTTATACAGCAGGTTTCTGTTTCAGGTTTCAGGTTTCTAAGTCAAGGGGATTCAAGGTACTTCCCATGAAAACCTAATACACATGTGACGTGTTGAGTGGTCAAGACTATAACCACGGGGGATTGGTGTTTCCTTGTGATTTTTTTTTTGCTCACTAACTCAGTACTGTAACTTTGTCAATCTGTATTTACATGTCTTTAAGCATAATTCGTTGTCTTCTCCCGCCTTCTTTCCTTTAAGTGAGAACCAGTGTTATCTCGGAGGCTGAGGACTTCACAGAACCTGCTGTGTACTCCCACTACTACCTTACCTGTCTCCTCCCTAAAGCTGAGCAGTTTGCCTTTGTCATTATCATAAATGCTCAATCACTCCCATTACCAGCGATCCCACAGTTTCTGCTCCAAGTGGCCTTGGAAATGATCTTATCAATGGTCAATATCATATCAATGATCAAAATATCAATGGTCAAAAATATCAATGAGCAATATCCCAACCCCTCCCAGAGTTTAAGACATATTTACTATCCAAGCTAGGCACACCTTGCTTTATTGCACTTCACTTTATTGTGCTTTGTAGATACACTTTTTTTTTTAACAAATTGAAGGTGTGTGACAACCCTGCATGGAGCAAGTCTTTTGGTACCACTTTTCCAACAGCAGTTGCTTACTTTGTGTTTCTGTGTCACATTTTGGTAATTCTCGAAATACTGCAATCTTTTTCATTATTACTACACTTGCTATGGTGATCTGTGATCATTCATCTTTGATGTTACTATTGTAATTGTTTTGGCATTTTTAGCAATAGAGTATTTTTAAGGTATGTACATTTTTTTTTAAGACAACGTTACTGCACACTTAATTGACTATAATATAGTATAAACATAATTTTTTTTTAAGAAGATGTTGGGGGTAGTTTATTAATTAATTTATTTATTTTTGCTGTGTTGGGTCTTCGTTTCTGTGCGAGGGCTTTCTCTAGTTGTGGCAAGTGGGGGCCACTCTTCATCGCGGTGCGCGGGCCTCTCACTATCGCGGCCTCTCTTGTTGCGGAGCGCAGGCTCAGTAGTTGTGGCTCACAGGCCTAGCTGCTCGGCGGCATGTGGGATCCTCCCAGACCAGGGCTCGAACCCGTGTCCCCTGCATTAGCAGGCAGATTCTCAACCACTGCGCCACTAAACATAATTTTTATATGCACTGGGAAACCAAAAAACTTGTGGCTTGCTTCATTATGATATTCATTTTATTTCAGTGGTCTGGAACTGAATCCAAAATATCTCCGAGGTGTGCCTATATCTGGAATTTCCCCACATTAGAATACCCTCTGATCTTTATCTGATTTGCATGCATATTAGAACCACATTTCAAAATTGCAGCAATTTTTATTAAGAAATATCAGCGATTTCTTTGCAAGACAATCATAAAATCAAAGGCCACTTGAGGACACAGCAAGAGGACAGCCATCCACAAGCCAGGAAGTGGGTCCTCACCAGTTACTGAACCTGCCGGCACCTTACTCTTGGGCTTGCAGCCTCCAGAACTGTGAGAAAATAAATTTGTTGTTCAAGCCGCCTACTCTGTGGTATTTTGTTATGGCAGCCAGAGCTGACAAAAACAATTGGTTAAATGGTTACTACTGGAATTATGTTGACATAGTTAAACCCAGAGTTTAAGAATTATTTAATATCCAAGCCATCTGGATTTTATCTAAAATTCCTGATCTTCACAGCCCTTTCTGCTGGCACCTGACCGATTACTAAGTTCTCTCTAGAATCTGAGACCTTAACCTGACTTAGAAGCTTCAGAGTGGCTACACATTTGCCAAGATGACAGAATTCAAAGCGTAATAAGTTTGTAATCAGCTTTAGTCAAATGGGAAGCAACTCATGAAAATATACTATATGACTAATGATCTCCATGGCAGTTACAGGAAACATTATTCATTCTCTAATCACCACTAACATTTCTTGGTCTCTATGCCTAAGGCACTGCTCTAATCACTCTGTGTACGTGATTGTGCTCCTTCTTACGATGGCCTTTGTGATCAGGTACTGAGATCCCTATTAGCAAGGGGAGTACGTAATCTGAGGCACAGAGAGGTGAGGGAGTTTCTCAGAGTCAAGCAGTTCAGGAAGGGTTGAGCCAGAGTTTGAGCCCAGGGTGTCTGACTGGAGTCCGTGGGCTAAATCATTTTCCTGGGATGCTGCATCTGGCTGCTGTTCTACCCAGTGAGTCACCCCAGCTTTTTCTGCCGCTGCTTTTGAGCATCTTCGGCAAACCTGATATCCATTGTGATGTGGTTTTATATAGGGAAAATCCTATGAGCTTCACCTTGCATAAATAAACTGCAGAAAAGCCCCTCAAAATCATGTCGAATTTCCTTGTGCATCCCCCTTCATGTTGGCACAAAACAAACATAGAAGAATGGCTTCATGGTCTCGGCAAGTGGAAACTATCCATCCGACTGAATGTTTGGCCTTGGTGATTTGGAATGGTAGATTGACTTCATTAAACCAACTATTTGCTAAGTTTCCCTTTTTCTTTGTTCTGTGCAAACACCACTTCAGTGTTAGTGCTTTACAGTGCAACCAGTGATGCAACAGGACAAGATGAATTTTTAATCAATACAACCAGAAGAAAAACATACATGCATTTCTCATGGAAATATATATGTTCATGTGTGTTTCATAGGCTTGGGGCCTTTCCCCCATTGAGATACTCTGCTCTTTTATTTGGAAAATAGTTTCTTTCTAAATCGTAATCCTCTATATGACATTCTATGAACAGAGAACCCTGAGAATGGTCATCTGTTTGAATTGAACATTCAAATTATAGTCATTATAGACGTTCAGAGAATATTTGCATTATTTCTTTCTGGACTGTGTCAGATTTCTACAAACATTTGAAACCATCATTTATAAAAGGGTCCCCTCAAATATATACATATATACACATATAACTTAATTCATGAATGGAAAGGTAGGGAGAGGTTATGATGCTGCAGTCTTACTTGTTACAAAAAATGAGATGAGAGTCAGGAATAATATCAATACATAATATTTATTGAGCCCTTGGAATGTGCCAGGTATTGTTCTAAGAGCTTAATTTTCATGAGCTCATGTGCTCCTTACCGTGTAAGGATGATACTATTTTCATCCACATTTTTTATATACTTAATGCGAATTTATCATTGACAGTTGGGGAATTTTCCATGGCAAGCAAGCACTATTGGAAAATTGGCTGCCTCCTTTTCCAAAGGGATTTGATTTTGTTACAATTTTATTATTATTTTTGAGGAGGGCAAATAGACTCATCATGATTCATTATGAGGTCGATGCCAGTTGAGTGAATATATTTAGCATATGAATAAAAATGAAAATAATTCTGTGTTTGCATATACTTTTTAGAAACCACTATCCCTTTGATTCTTAGAAGCTTATACAATCCTCGACAATGAGATCATAAGTAAAGAAAACCCAAGTGACAAAATCCCCTAGAATGCCCTGGAATTTTTTTTTTAGACCATTCAAATACAATTTCTTTTTGAAATAGCTCAGAAAAGAGCAAGTTGCCATTCAAAGCTTTCCATGAAAGAAACATTGCTATTAAGATATAACAATTAAAATGCCAACAAGGTTCAGAAGTACAAGAGAACAGAAAACCAAACACAGTTTTGTCTGAGAAAACCTAACTGGATTTGTTATACTGTCTCCATAACAAAAGGAAATGAGAACACATTTTCATAGGGAATTCTGAAACACTAAGCATATTGTATTTTTTGATGATTACGTGATACAGCCAGCTTCTAAACTTGTTCGTAGATGAATCTCTGAATTTCTGATTGGGATATTAAACTATTTCTGATGATCAGTTCAAATCCTTTTATACATTTTTCCTAATACAACTGAACCATTCTAATCCTTAGACCCAGAGGAGAGTCAAATCAGCTGATTTGAATAGAGGCAATTCTGCATCTTTCCTGATTTGTCTGGTGTCCAAAAAAAGAAAGAGTACCACATTTGATCTTTGAAAAGGACCCAAGAGATTTCAGCCAGCCCAATCTCTCCAGCTCACAAGGAAGCCAAGTTCAATGAGACTGGATGGTCTGGATCTTGTACTAGAACAAGAACCCCAAATACACCCAGGCCAAAGAGTTTGGGGGCACAATGTTACAGGAACTGGCTCTTAATTGGAGTCTTAATAAATTTGAGAAAAATCTCTGATTTGGCGAGTTTAGATCCTTTACATTCAAGATGAGGTCCCTGGGGCTTCCTTGGTGGCGCAGTGGTTGAGAGTCCGCCTGCCGATTCAGGGACACGGGTTCGTGCCCCAGTCCGGGAGGATCCCGCATGCCACGGAGCGGCTGGGCCCGTGAACCATGGCCGCTGGGCCTGCGCGTCCGGAGCCTGTGCTCCGCAACGGGAGAGGCCGCAACAGTGAGAGGCCCGTGTACCGCAAAAAAAAAAAAAAAAAAAAAAAAGATGAGCGCCGTTGGTATTGCCCGAGAACTTGTCAGCCACGCAGAAATGTGGTCCCCACCTAGGCCTGCTGAACCCAAATCTGCATTTCAGCAAGGTCCTGGGATGACTGCTCTGCATACGACAGGTTGAAAAACACTGGTGAAGCTTCACTGCAGGGATGGAGGTGAGGAAAGGACCTCTTCCCAGGGGCTTTCCACATCATGAGGCTGCTGCCCATTGAAGAAACGCACATGAAGAGGCAGCTTTGGGAAGTCTGAATGCTTGCCTCCCCTGAAGTGAAACATTAAAGCTGCCTGCTGCAAAGGGGCGGGAGACAGGCCAATGATGGCGGGAAAGCTGAAGAAGCTCGGCCAGTGCGGAGTCTCCATGGACACACCTCCTTGAAGCACTACAGAGGAATCAGGCTCTTTCTGACCCCAAACTTCAAACTATCAAAGAAAAGAACGAACAATCAGTAAATGACAACAATGACTACCTCTTAGCAAGTGTTACCCTGCTTATTTGTATCTCTAATCTCCCAACAATGCTTGCTGCACATTGGGTGCTATTTTCCTAATTTTATAGATGAGGAAACTGAGGCTCAGAGGGGTTGAAATCCCAGGCTCCAAATCCCGCAGCTCAGACACCGGAGCTGGGATGGGCTGGCTTGGTGTCTGGCTGGCCCCAGCTCCCCAGCCGGGGCATGGTGGGTCCAAAGTTTGACATCAGCTTCCGTCATTATTGACTCCTTTCCCCACAAGAGAGCAAACCAATTCACCTTTGCAAATTAGTATATTATAGCCCTGTCTCCATGCCCTTCCTGCTAAAATTGAGATGGGAAACTCATTTAAACGTATTCTTCAAGGAAGACATATTCAAAAGGAGAATGAAAGAGCAGGCTTCTGAAAAGCCACGTTAAGTGAGGCAGCGTACAGAGCACAAAGATCCAGATGCGCACAGCCCAGCCGGCCTTTTAAAAACATCTGACAGGACGTGGTACTGCTATGGGACTGTTATTACAGCTCCTGTCGCTTCGGTTAAATAAAAGTAATATTCCCATTTCCCTTACCTTGCATGTTGGCCATCTTCTCCCCCACGTGCCCTGAGGCCCTCCTGGAGGGGGCGAATGTAAACTATCCAATTAAAGCAAACTGGATATGCTAGACATCGCTGGGAGCTAGGGGCAGGCCAAGTCCCATTTCTGAAAGAGGCCAAAAGATTTGCTCCTTAGAGAAGAAATTAAGGGTAATGATGAGCAAATGTTAAGACAAAGACACAAAAACCTACTAATTTTTCTCTTTTGTTTCAAAGAAAACGGAAGCCATAAATTTCCCTTGAAGTCTGTTGCATAGTTGTTCCTGTGGGGTTGTAAAATAAAAGGCAAAACAGGTAGAAATTACTTAAAATGCAAAAATGGCAAAGGGAAATATTGCTGTGGGTAGCTTATAAATGACTTTAGAGAATTGGGGAAGCTAAATTATCCAGGCCAGCTGAAAAACAGGCATTTTAATCTGAAGATGGTAAACCTCTCCCTGTATGTTGTTCATGTATTGAAACACTCTCTTATTAAATTACAGTGCTTTATAACTAGTGAGTAAAATTGGTATCATGTTTACCATACAAAATTCCCACTATTTTTCAAATGGATACATAATTTAATATGAAATTGAAATTTAATATCAAAAGCACCAAACAATAAAACCAACCCACCTAGCTTCAAACTCTGCTTAAATTATTTTTTGAATTTTTGTATCTAATAACATAGTACAATAACATTGAAACAAGATTAACACTGTGATACTATTTGTTTAGGAAACCAAGAGTGTTGCTATGGAAACGGGCTTTCTGCATAACTATGGAAACACTGACAGTGTTGTAAATAATGATACTGAAAAGGGAACCATGTAAACTTAACGTAAGAATTCTAAGAAAAAGAATAGAGAATGAGGAGGAGGAGGGAGGAGGAATTATATTTTTTTGAAAAAGAAGCATAGTTATATCTATTTTTGTGTCCTGCTAGGACTTTTAAGCTAAGTTTTCAAAAGCTTGATTTGACATCTATCATCTGTTAGTTTCTCTCTTATTAACTGACAAAATCTTAGCCTATTTATTTTAATTTTATTTTTGTAACCTATTTACACTTCATAAGAAAATTCACTAAAAACTGTTTCTGATTCAACTTTACTTTGATAGCACTTTATAGGCCAAGTTACTTTTCCTAAAAATATTAAAATGGAAAGAATATCACAGAAAGCATATGTTTAATTTATTACATTTTGAGATTCTAAAATAATGTTTTTTAAAGTCCTGCACATAATATTTACCAAATGCAATTTTTAATTGGGCTATGAAAAGAAAATTACTTTTTTCTAAGCATATAACCGTTTGAAACCATAATTGGAAAACAATTTATTCTTTGTTGATTTGCAACTCTGATTCCCTGGCTATATCATGTCCCACTAGAAGGAAACGCTTATGTCTTACCCATCTTTGCAATTCCCCGCATCAACTAGACAGCTATGTGACCAGGAAATATTCACACATTGTGGAATGAATGAATGCATAAAGTTATAGAAGCAATAGAATATAGTAAAACAATATAATGCCTTAAAACAACAAAAGGCAGTGTGACGCCAACTCCCTGGGAGTGGTTCCATGAGTTTGCCCAGTTATGAAGATGAGAAGCTGGCCTGATTCATTGAAAAGGCAAGTGATGGTGGTAACGCAAAGGCTGTAAAACAAGTGAAGCAACTTCAAGAAAGGGAAGGAAGTTGGGGCTCGGTCATAAAAAGCAGGTGAAAGGTACAGGGCCTATTTTCACCCAGCAAAACCCAAGAATCACAAGGTGTCCTGAGATTTCATTATCTCGTGTGTTTTCCACCGCCATTAAAGGTCAGACAGAGATGGACACAGCTGCCTCTTTGGAGCTGAGAGCCACGTTTACTGCTAAACGGTTGTTCCTCAATTCTTATGAGAATTTGTTAACTTCATGTTCAAACACTCCTATGTACCCTGGCATTTTTTAAAAACTCTAAAATAATGCTTTTTAAAAATAAATTGGAATTCTGTCATTTTTGAAGATCCCTAGAGGGCAACCCATAAATAAATATTTTAAATGAGAAGGTGGGATGAGATCATTGGTTTTCAAATTGTTTCAGGGAGGGTGTCGGGCTGACAACCCCGCCCCAATCAGAGCAGCGCTAGGCCCCCACCTAACAAACCTCCTTCTTCAAAAGTTTTCCTTAAAGGACTGGCTCCACTGCCTACAAAAAATTAAAAAACAAAAACTACCCTGAACACTACCAGACAGGAAATTCCTTCCAGCTTTATATTTCTGTGATTCTCTGGTTGTTTTTCAGTAAACAGAGGATTATAAAATAACCACTAAAAAAATGTTCTTAATCAGAGGACCCATGGAACCTCTTTAACGTAGATCTGAGGGTCGGTTACATATTACAAAACATCAAACCAACAGGAGATTCTGTTGAGTATCTATAGCCATGGGATGAATACTGGTGAGCGAGGCCCATGTGTTCACACCAAGAACACCCCAGAAAGTCAGGGCTGGTCCTGTGGGCACATGGCCTGTGAAATCTCAGAGGGTCCACACTCAGGAGGACCCTGGTTGGTTTAAGGTTCTGCTGTTGCCATCTTGAATTCTTAGATATTTTATCATTGAACTTGTGTTTTAAATCTGATGGGCTATTGAAGCATATACATGAGCAGACTCAGGTGGGACATGCAGAGGGAGCTTTATGAAAGAGATACTGAATCAGTCACCTCTGTTGCTGTAACAGAATACCCCAGACTGGGGTCTTAAACAGCCACATTAATTCCTCACAGTTCTGGAGGCTGGAAGTCCCAGATCGAGGGGCCGGCAGACTCTGTGTCTGGGGAGAGCTCTCTTCTTGGCTTGCAGATGGCCACTTTCCCACTGTGTGCTCACATGAGAGAGAGACAGAGACGGAGACAGAGAGAAGAGAGAGAGAGACAGAGACAGAGAGAAGAGAGAAAGCTCTCTGCTACCCCTCTTGAGGATTCTAATCCTATCAGATCAGGGCTCTACTCTTATGACCCCATTTAACCTAAATTACTTCCTTACTCCAAATACAGACACAATGCTGGTTAGGACTTCAATCTGTGAATTCGGGGGATGGGGTGAGAATGAGCCCATAGCAATATTATCCCTGCTTTGTTTTTTATGGTAAAAAAAAAAAAAGGAAACAGCAATAAAAAAGTAATTTTTAGTTAAGCACTGGTATAATCACTTTTTTTTCTTTTTTTGGCCGTCCCTCATGGCTTGTGGGATCTTAGTTCCCTGACCAGGGATTGAACCTGGGCCCTCTGCAGTTAGCGTGCAGAGTCCTAACCACTGGACCGCCAGGGAATTCCCTGGTATAACCACTTACTGGAAGGTTGCATAATCATTCAATATTATATTTTTCAAGGTTCTTCCATAACACAGAAAAGGCCTTGGATATATGATAAGCGAAAAAAGTCACATATAATATACTTCCCAGAAAAAAAGGTAGCTGGTATATTTGACTATATTTTTTCTGCCTGCTGTTCTGTATTTTCCAATATTCCTTCATGCATATTAGTTACTTTTTAAATAAAAAAGTAGTTTTTGTTATTTTATTAAATTCAGCATCATAATTTTTTAAGGATAAAATAAACATAAAACCAAATGCTTTCCAAACTACTAAATGGGTGAGTTAACCTTTTCTCTGTGCTTATAAATTCAAATTGGGCCAAATTATTGAAATTCAAACTTGCAAATCATAGATTGAAGTTATTTTCCTAACATCAGTTCTCAAATGTATCTTGAACATGTTGAAATACATCAGTAGCAACAAAAATATCCATTACAAATGAAGTAAGAGAGTGTTTGCAAGCTTGTTTTAGCAAATAATCTTTTTCAAAATGGAATCTTATATAGTATCCATAGGAGTGAATTTCCTCTGGTAGATGCTGAGTTGGTTCCATGAACCACAAATGCTCTTGGACGGGTCACAGGACCAGTGCCAGTCCCAGCTCTGCAGGTAAATGTTTGAACAATTTTCGGGGAGTTGGAACATGATGTTCATGGAGTCCCTGATTTCTAGGGTCTTCTCCAATTCTGTGAATCTTCACCTCTGTTTGCCTCGGGTATACTACACTAGTATGTGTTTTTTACATTATCAAATACAAATCAGAAATACTGCAGTGGAGTTAAGAAAAATCATCCCCTTTAATTCAGAAGTTTCTCCAAAAGAGGAACACTTAATGATAAGTATAGGCTACACTTTGGTGCCCCTCAGCCCAATGCGCTTTTTTTGTTGTTTAATTTTCAGCTCTTGAAATTAAAGAAAGCAGCCATCACTCCACTGTGATTGCTAACGTTATGTGTTAACTCGGCTGGACCACAATGTTGCCCAGATATGTGGTCAAACATTACTCTGGATGTGTCTGTGAGGGTGATTTGGATGAGATTAACATTTAAATTGGCAAGGTTTGAGTAAAGCAGATTGTCCTCCCCCATGGAGGTGGGCCTTGTCCAATCAGTTGAAGGCTTGAATAGGACAAAATACTCACTT
This sequence comes from Globicephala melas, assembly GCF_963455315.2. Lineage (NCBI taxonomy): Eukaryota > Metazoa > Chordata > Mammalia > Artiodactyla > Delphinidae > Globicephala > Globicephala melas. The sequence continues at coordinate 26,500,127 of NC_083315.2, forward strand.
CCCCAGAGCAAGAGGGAATTCTTCAGCAGATGGCCTTCGAGCTTCATCTGCAACATTGGCTCTTCCGGGTTCTCCAGTCCGACCACTTTTGGCCTCAAACTGCAACTTTACTGAGTCTCCAGCCTGCCAGCCTTCCCCATCAGATTTTGGACTCACCAAGCCTCCACAGTCAGTTGAGCCAACTCCTTATATATTCTATTTGTTTCTCTGGAGAACCCTACCCAATACAACCACCTTTACCATAAACTTTTGTGTGCATGTGTATAATGTTATATAAGTTACAGGTGTATGATACAGTGGATAGGGACAAATAAACAGTATCTACCATAACTGTCCATATGATGTGACAAAACCAATAGGGGTGGCCCAGGGCTCTGGGATTCTTCATGAGCATTCTGACATGAGCAAAATTGTACAGTGATAAAAGTAAAAAAACAACAACAACAACAACAAAGAAAGAAGAAAAGGAAAAAACCCTGAAAATTTAGCTATGGAATCAGAAAGACTTCTCTCACCTTTTACTAAGTGTGACCAAGGCCAAGTTGTAAAACCTCTCTGATCCTTAAGTGGCTTACAATGTAAGGCGAAAACCATGAGGATATTGATTCCTAACTATCTGGATAATTTTGATGATTACACAAGATACATAATAATAGCAGTTGTTATGGCCCAAACATTAGGTAAAGGCTTTGGAGCCATGATGTCTTTTAACATATTTCAGCATCTAGAAGTGTGCCTGGCACATGGGAGGTAAGCCATAAACCTTCATGCCCATCTTCTCCCAGCCTAGCAGATTTATGTGTGATCAGAGGTCCATGATCTCAGTCTTTGTGCCCTAGGATAGAGCCCATCACCTCCCCTCTCTGTGATTATGGCAAACATCTTGTAGCTGTGCTTTACCCAGAAGAAAGTAATTCATCCTTTGTGATTACGAAGCAATAAACACTAAGATGAATCATGCTAATGAATATTAAAAAGTTACTGTCATCCATCTTGGTTTTACTCGGGTGATAGGAAACATCCTCACCTAGCCAGGGTCACAAAGAGGAGAAAGACCACTCCATTCTCTACTTGAGCACTTCACTGCCACCCTCCGGTCTCACTTAGCTCGGGGTGGGGGTGGGGGGGTCTCAAAAGTGGGGTGCACACCCCCCAAAGGCTGCATGAAATGATGAATTGGAACGCGAGGAATAACTATTAGAACTTCTACTGACATGTATTCTTATCTGATTCATTTTTTCTAATTTACATTTCTGTGTATCTTTTATAATGCTGAAGATATAATAGAAGACTTCCATATCTATAATTAACAAATCAACACATATTGATGTCTTTGGATATCATGACTGAAAACTTTTTACTGAGAAGGTATGAAGTTCTGGAAAAGCCAAGGGTTGCTTATCCTTAGTCTTTAAAATATGTCTTGATCTGACACCAGAAGCACAGGCAACAAAAGCAAAATCAAACAAGTGGAAGTACATCAACTAAAAAGCTTTTGCCCAGCAAAGGAAACAATCAACATAATGAAAAGGCAACCTATGGAATGGGAGAAAATATTTGCAAATTATACATTTGATAAATCATTACTATTCAAAGTATACGAGGAACTCTTATAACTCAATAGCCAAAAACAAACAAACAAACTCTATGTAAAAATAGGCAAAGGAGGGCTTCCCTGGTGGTGCAGTGGTTGAGAGTCCACCTGCCGATGCAGGGGACGCAGGTTCGTGCCCCGGTCTGGGAAGATCCCACATGCTGCGGAGCGGCTGGGCCTGTGAGCCATGGCCGCTGAGCCTGTGCGTAAGGAGCCTGTGCTCCGCAACGGGAGAGGCCACAACAGTGAGAGGCCCACGTACCGCAAAAAAAAAAAAAAAAAAAAAAAAGGCAAAGGACCTGAATAAACATTTTTTCCAAAGAAGACCTACAACGGGTAATGGCCAATGGATACATGAAAAAGTGCTCAACGTCAGTAATCATTAAGGAAATGCAAATCAAAACCACAATATAATACCACCTCATACCTGTTATGATGGCTATTATCAAAAAGACAAGAGACAACAAGTAGTGGCAAGGGGGTGAAACAAAGGGAATACACTGTTTATGGGCATAAAAACTGGTTCAGCCGTTTTTGAAAACAGTATGGAATTTCCTCAAAAAATTAAAAATAGAACTACCATATGATCCAGCAATCCCCCTTCTGGGTATGTATCCAAAGGAAATAAAATCGCTATCTGGAAAAGATGTATGTACTCCCACGTTTATTGTAGCATTATTCACAATAGTCAAGATTTGGAAGCAACCTAAGTACTCACTGTGGAATGAACATTTAAAGAAGGTGTGGCATGTACATACAATGGAATATTACTCAGCATAAAAAAGAAAGAAATCTTGCTCTTTGCGACAACATGGATGAACCTGGAGGACATCATGCTGAGTGAAATAAGCCAAACAGAGGAAGACAAATACTGCATGATTCCACTTATATGTAGAATCTAAAAGTCAAACTCAGAGAAGTGGAGCGTAGGATGGTGGGTATCAGGGTGGGGGAAATGGCGAGATGTTGGTCAAAGGGTATAAACTTTCAGTTTTAAGATGAATAAATTCTGGGGATCTAATCTACAGCATGGTGACTATAGTTAATAATGCTGTATTGTGTACTTGAATTTTTCTAAGAGCATAGATGTTAAGTGTTCTCACCACACACACACACACACACACACAAACAGTAACTATGTGAGGATGGATGTGTTCATCAGCTTGATTGTGGTGATCATTTCACAATGTATATGTAAATCAAACCAACACGTTGTACACCTTAAATACATACAATTTTTATTGGTCAATTATACTTCAATAAAGCTGAAAAAAATGTCACTTATTTCTGAGACAAATGGTGAGCGGCACCACAGTATGCACCATGACAAATGGTGTCCCTCCTCCATTTGTTCCAAGACCCATATTTCTACTGAGCTGCAGACAAGTATTGAGATGTTGAGTGTATATTACCTAAATGGTGAGCTACGTTTTGGGGAAAAACAATGATAATTTGCTGCTGGCCTTCCAAACAGTACAGGATGTACATTGTACATTGGTTTTTATTAATTTGAAGAGCTACATGCAAATTAAGCAGATTGTTATTTTATCAGCTCTCTATCCAATTACTCCAATGCTCATTTTTATATGTGACATCAACCTTTCTATCTATATTTTAATTACTGCAATCACATCATAGAATTACTTTTAATTTTTAATTCAATGAGTAAACGTATAAAATGGATATCCTTAATAAGCACACACGGCCTAGATAAATCTCCTCTGTTCTTATTGGTGCAGAGAAAGATGTGTAAGGGAGTGTTGCAAGGTGGTTAATGCCAACGCAGGTATCAACGGTTCACAGCAAACCACGGAGTTGAAAGAAGGTTGAATTATTTGTAGTGCATTTCACAATTACAGAATATCCAAGAAGAAATCTTGCCAAGCAGTAGGGATGATTAATTATTTTTAGTAGCGCATTGCAATTTTGAAGTTCAGAGTGAGTCAGATTTCCATTGTGGTTTTACACTATTGCCTTTGTCTCACTGTCTCTAATATTTGAGCTTACATATTGGGAATTTCCTCAGAGGAAAATAAAATTATGGTGGTGTTGTATGCTGCCCTGTAAAAGCAGAGTTTGCAGAAGCTGCTGAGGGGATGGTACCAGCCATGACATGTCACAGCAAATATGAGCAAGGGGTTCTGCCCACGAACAGAAAATTAAAGAAAAACCTCACAAAAACAGGCCAAAGCTATATTTAAAGGCAACCTAAGTCAATTATTAAATAAAGTCGTTTTCACATTTACTTGTGATTGAACACTGAAAATGAAGTTTTCAATAAGCTCTACAAATGGCAAGAAATGTTTCCATCTTTAAGAATAAAATCCAATTTTCTTTAATGATTTTAAATGATAAAGTCGTTCCCTAGCATAAGGACCTTCCCATGGGTATGTCCTGCATGTTACTTTGACATTTTTACACTAATTCTAGAGTTATATGGAAGTAGAAAAATAAAATTTTGCAGTTTTGCTTTTCTATTGTTGCTTGAATTGATACATAAACTTACATCCTCCTGGAAATTTTTAGCCTAACTTCCTCCTCCCAGACAACACCTGAGCCCCTTACATAGAGGGGGTCATTTCTGCCCTTGCGGCTGAGTCTCTTTCGATGGCGAGTGAGAACACAGGACGTGCTTTGCTAGAGAAGAAGTAAGGTCTTGCCTTTTATTCCCAATTTCCATCCCCAAAACCATGGGCTTTGCTTTCTTCCTCTGGACTCATATACACCCTTCCTTTGCTCTTTCACGCTAGGCTGTGGGAAACTTTGGAGGTTTCTGTCTCTATTTCTCTCCTGTCCTCTGAATTCTGATAGCATTTACTGTTTGAATTACTCTAGTGGCCTCTGTCTATGATTTGCCTATGATTGCTCCGTGTTTCATGGAGATCACTCCATGATTCATTGTAATTTATTTGTCAGCTTTTTCAGAATCACTCTATGATTCATTGTGGATTCATTGTAAGCTCCTGATGGGCCTGGATTACATTGGACATGGTTTTGACTCCCTGGATGTCCAGTGTATTCGCTTGTTGGGACTGCCATAACAAAGAAACACAAACTGGGTGGCATAAACAGCCAACATCTATTGTCTCACAGTTCTGGAGCCAGAAGTCTGAGATCAAGGTGTTGGCAGAGTGGTTCCTTCTGAAGGTTGTGAGGGAGGGTCTATTCTAGGCCTCTCTCCTGCTACTGGTACTTTCCTGGCAACATTTGGTGCTCCTTGGCTTGTACACACATCCCCCAATCTCTGACTGCATCGCCATGTGGCCTTCTTCCTCTGTGTGTGCCTGAGTCCTAATCTCCCCTTTTTAGAAGGACACCTGTTTTATTGGATTAGGACTGCCCCTCCCTCCAATGACCTCATTAACTTAATTCCCCCTGTGGAGACCCTGTCTCCAAATCAGGTCACATTCTCAGGCAGTGGGATTATGACTTCAGCATATGAATTTGACACCGTTCAACCCAGTGAAGCCTGCAAATGACTGAAGTCACCCCCACAGAGCCCTCAGCATGACCAAAACACTGACATTTTAGACAGAAGAGCAGGATAGGAAACTTGTTCTGATAAGGCTTATGGTTTGAAAATCCTGGCTTGTTTGTATGTTTTGTTTGTAAGGTTTGGTAACCCTCTTTCTTGTTTCCCCTCAACCCACTCTCTCCAGATGACAAAAGCAGAAATCACCACCTTTGCTTTCATATCCATCTACTTGACTCAGAGATAAGAGGGATGTTTCTTTCTCTGTTTTCATTTTTAAATGAAACAGCCTATCTTAACTGGTCATCCTAGCAAACCCAACACTAGATTTGAAGTCAGGAGAATTCACTTCTTATTCTTCCTCAGTCATCACAGGAGGCAGAATAAAATCAAGTCTTTTTTTTAAATTCCAATTTCTTTTATCTAAGAGTTAATGAGTTCACCTGGGTTTAAGGAGATTTGTAATGGATTTTCAAATCCTTGCTATTATTATTTTTATTATAATGTTGGATTATTAATACCAAGCTAAAAATGTCATTCAATATGCAAAATGAAGTGATAAGTACCATTTGGCTTTTAAGAAGTACATTATAGAAGCAGTCCATTAGGAAAATAATCTCAGGTTATAGTGAGCTCTCAAAAGGCCTGGGAAATAAGGTTTTAAAATCAAGGCACTTGCAGGCCATTATGACAACTAAATTGGTAAAACATACTAAAATCCCAGCATAATAAGTGCTCCTTAGAGAATAGTGACAAATTGTATTAATAGTGTATTTCCCAAAAAGTGAAAAACTGAAAGACTCGGTGGAGGCTGAAATGACTCCTGGCCAATGACATTAATGCACATGGACGCAGCATCTGTGCACGCTGCTATAAATTGTCAGGCTGGAGGGGATGCTCGGTCCTAAAGTGAGGGTCACCTGATGGCCACTCGCTGAAATTCTGAACACGGGGCAGAAGTGCCGAATTGTCACCCAGGGCTCTCCTCACAGCATCAGGAACGTGACAGCAGACCCTCTCCTGTCTGCAAGAAGGCAGGCGCCACTTGACAACAGTGGTCAGTGAGACTGGCGGAGGGTGGGGAGGGGGATGGGAGAAGGGCGGGAAGAAATCCTCGCCTGGAAGCCTGGGGGCAGAATGGGAGCAGAATGAGCGCAGCCAGGCCAGCGGGGAGAGCCGAAGGGCGCGCCTGTGCGCAGGGGCGGCTGCAGCCGGATTTCCTCCGGGAAATGCAGTGGATCGGCTCAGACAGTTGCTGACAGCTGAGGAGGAACAGCTCTTTGTCAACCCGCAGATGTGGGAGCTGCTAGTGTGGGCGAGCGCGTTGACAAGAAAGTACGAGAGTGCTGCAAAAGTCAAAAAAAATAAAGTAAAATGAGCGTGATGTTTGCGTTCACGAGTGTTTCCTCCTGCACGAATATGAAGTCCTCTGTGTGTGTGTGTGTGTGGTCCGTCTATATAGAATCCCAAAATGTGCTTCTTTCGTTTTTATCTTAGTCTTTTTCATTGAGTCACACAGTTTAAAATTCAAAAGAAAGAATGAAAAGGAGTTAGGAAATTCCTCTTTTGGAAATGTTTTGGGATGGAATGCATTACACAAGATGGTCAGGCCCATGACTTAAGAATCACACTTCGGGCTTCCCTGGTGGTGCAGTGGTTGAGAATCTGCCTGCCAATGCAGGGGGCACGGGTTCGAGCCCCGGTCTGGGAAGATCCCACATGCCGCTGAACAACTAGGCCCGTGAGCCACAACTACTGAGCCTGCGCGTCTGGAGCCTGTGCTCCGCAACAAGAGAGGCCACGACAGTGAGAGGCCCGCGCACCGCAATGAAGAGTGGCCCCCACTTGCCACAACTAGAGAAAGCCCTCGCACAGAAAAGAAGACCCAACACAGCCAAAAATAAAAATAAATAAATTAAAAGAAGGCTCAACATTTAAAAAAAAAAAGAATCACACTTCAACTTTTGTTTGTTTGTTTTTACCAGAAATCAACATTCCCGTGATGAATCACCAGCTACTACTAAGAAACATCGAAAGACTGGGACTCAAACAAAGGTCATTAAGTCACAGTCCTGAAGGTAGTGAACCTTGTGGAAGGTTTACAACATCCACAAGAGAGTCCCAAACTGTTTTGAGCAAGGAACACGTCCCTAGCCCAGGATTCAAATTTTCTGGGATATTCTCAACAAGTTTGAAGATTCAGGCAAAAGCTGTCATGAGACTTACAAATTTAGCCTTTGGCAAAATCTATCATGCTATTAATTCAATTAACTGTAACTGGTATTTGTATTACCCATTGAATTACTGATTTTGGGGATGACTGTTTTGATTGTTCAGATAAAAGTGAAAAAAAAATACTCTTTGGCTTTTATATACTCAGGGGAAGTAAAGTGCCAAGAAAATTCATCAGACAGTTCATGTCAAAATAGGATTTTAACCTGAATTGTTTGCTTTCCCATGGCTTACAACAGTGGAAACTGCAGCAAATACCCACTTGAATTAATCTGTGGAACTTTGCTCTCATCAATGTGTAATGTGGCAAATAGAGTGTTTCCTTTCGTGATATACTCAGTCTTTCCTCTTCTCTGTATTCAGTGAAATCTCAGCGAGGGAAAAATAATCATTCTTAAGGATCATTTGGAAATGGATTTTAACCTAAGAGCAAGAGAACCAGAAATATATAGTGTAAACATTTCTAAACACAAAATCAGATATTTATCCTAAGTGGTTTCTAGAAAGCCTACATACAAATGTATGCGTATTTAATGCCTTAAAAAAGACTCAGTTGGGGCTTCCCTGGTGGCGCAGTGGTTGGGAGTCCGCCTGCCGATGCGGGGGACATGGGTTCGTGCCCCGGTCCGGGAGGATCACACATGCCACGGTACCGGCTGGGCCCGTGAGCCATGGCCGCTGAGCCTGCGCGTCCGGAGCCTGTGCTCCGCGGCGGGAGAGGCCACAGCGGTGAGAGGCCTGCGTACTGCAAAAAAAAAAAAAAAAAGACTCAGTTACATGCACTTAAATACTGTTATTTTTAATAAATTCAATTTTCTTTCTGCTATAAATTCTTGGCAAAACTAAGGGGAATTTTGCAGAGGACATTATGTTCCTACTACATGGACTACATTATATTTTGAAATTTTTCAAAGAATAGAAGACTCTAAGTAACTTGAAAGGCTATCTTGATTTTTACAAATTTATGCTCCAGGTACTTTGGCATGATTCAGAGCTGATGTCAAATCCAGGCTCCCTGCTTTCGGTATAACATTAAAAATGTTTCTGAGCCTCTCTGAGCATCATTTTATTCATCAGTAAAATGAGATCAATTGTACCCACCTCAGTGTGAAGAGCGGGTTAAATTAGACGATAGGATTAAATGGGATACTGGGATTAAATGGAAATTAGAACAAGCCCTACTTCAGTGGAAAGAGTAAATTAGATAATGAATGTGAAGTTCTTAGCTTTTGCCTGGCTGCAGTAGCTGTTGAGAAAGAGATAAATCACCAAATGTTACTGAAGGGAACTTGGATGAGTTGCAACACGATGCAGCTGGAGGTTTCATGTCTCCTGACTTGCACTGGGACCAGCCAGGTTGCGCTTGGTTCTGCTCCAGTAACAAAGAACCCCCAAATCTCAGTGGCAGGCACCACAAAGTTCTGCTCTTCACTTCCTCCACACCCAGCACTGGACGCTGAGTCACATCCAGACACCAAAGGAAGGAGGAGGAGACAGCAAATCACACACTGGCTGCTAAGGCTTCTGCTGGAAGAGACACGTTTCACGGATAAAGCAAATCACGGCTGCTCCCGACTTGCGGGATGGGAAGAAAAGTGGCCCTACTATGTGCATGAAAGAAGAGAACTGGCAGTATTCAGTAGTGGCACCCAGGCAGGGCCGCACTCTAGTCCCTGAGGTTCTGCAGACCCGCAAGCACCGCCTGACCCAGACACGCGAACACAGATATGCTCAACCAAACTGAGCAAATCAACCAAGGATAAGGACTTCCTGAAATCTCAGAAACAGAGATAAAACACAAGAGCAAGGTAAAGGGAATTCCAATAGTGATGGTGAGAGAAAATTCCAGAAGCAGCTTCTGCAGGAGGCCTGGGAGGCATCTCTTGCAGAACGGAGCAGAGACAAGGTTCTGGCTGGGAGAGGCGTCTGGGGAGGTGGGTGAACAGGGATAGAACGGTTACCGTGTGAATATGGTGAGGGAGGACTTAGCAGCTAGAGGAGAGCTTGGGGGCTAATTCGTGATAAATACATAAAACCCTAAGCAAAATAGAAACAAATATAAAACTGTTGACTGCAGAGAAAACAAGGAGCTGAGCAAAGGAGGAAAATCAGATTAAAAGTGTAATTATGGAAGGATGAGGGAGAGTGGACGATCAGGGGTCATTTCTCATTGTCCGTGGTGGGGATTCAACAGATTACTCCTAGAACTGGAAAATCAAGAAACAGCAATATCAGCGTGGCTTTTGAGCTATGTTAGAAATCCCAAGAGTGAAAAGATTTGAAAAAAGTTTCCTCTGAGAAGGAGGACATATCAGAGAGGGGGGCTGAGAATAGCTGTTGTTTCATAAGAAGCCTGGTAGAACAATTTCTTTCTTCAAACTACACTCATGTAGAACTTTTATTAAATACAATTAATGTTAAAAAGACCCCCAGAAAGGTGAGTCTGCCATTAGATTAGAATGCCTTGCTTCCAACCCCAGCTTCCTCGCTAACGAAATCCACGCTCAGTAATTCTCTGGAGCTCAGGGTCCTAGTTTTTGATGGGATGACACTTTGCGTGGCACAAGCTGAAATGTGCAGAAGAGATTGTCACTCTGTACACGTTCGTCCACCTCTTGGTTCTGTCGAGGTCTGAGTTCCCGTGTGGAAGGGCTCACACAGCGCTTAGCAGAGGACTTGGGCTCAGTGGGCAGAACACAGCTTGACATCCTGATTTCCACCCCTGCCCACCATTTTTTCAGTCAGGTGACTTGGAGATTGATTTAATATCTCTGTATCTGGTTTAAAGTGGGGAAAGTAAAAGAATGTAGCTTCCTCCTGTTGGAAGGAATCTAGTAAGTACCAAATCCATAAAGCACTAGGACAAGTGCCTGGCACAGAGTAAGCCCTAGATACGTGTTAGCTGGTTTTATTCTTCTGCCCTAGAACAGTACGTTATGTCTTTTAATCATTAAAAGAACTTTCTGTTAATACATTTACTTAGGACCTTTTAGAACGTAGGTCATGGTAGGCTTGTGACCACAATAACAATTAACTGTCCTGTCAACGTCAGAATGAGTTTTCTTAGGGTATAAATACACTTAATTTCTCTGCCAGCCTCTGTGCAAAGAAGAGCGTTTGCTCTGGAATCAGGCAACCCTGGCATCAAATCCCAGCTCTACTGCTGATCAGAGGGGAAATGTTGGACAGATCAGGGAATTTCTTAATTTCTTCCTTATTCTGGGTCCTCATAAGTAAATAAGAATAGGATAAAACTGGCTCATAAGTTTATGGTAAGGATTAAATCTAAAATTGCATGTAAATGCTTATTGTCATGCCTGGAACACAAGGAGCTCTCAACAAATGCCAAATATTAATAGTATTATTAAATATTTCCCTACACTCAAGACCCTGAGTAAGAAATACATTTTCCCGTGAAGCTTCCTCCAAAAACCTGTATTGATTCCTTGAATGTTTACTTACTTGTTACGTTCATAGAGTTGGGTCTCCTATCGTGTGTTTATAGCCTGTGGTAATAAATGCACTGTTTCTTTATCTTAAATGTATCAGCCAGGATATAATCTTCTTAAAGAAAAGCCCCATAGCATAGGACAATGCCAAACCGATCGCAGGTGCTAAGAGTGTATCTACAGTTTATTTTTTTTCTAACTGGCAAGGCTTTTTCACGTATCTATGTTGTACAATGGAAAATAACAACAATAACAACAACAATAACAATAACTAGTATTTTCCAGTGCTCGCTTTGTGCCTCACAACCCTTGTAATTCATCCTAGCAGCAACACTGGAAAGTTAGTGTGTGTACCACTTATTTTTTCTGCCCCAAAACTTGGTCGCTTAAAGCAACAATGCCCGACTTTTTTAACATACCCATGGGTGATTTGCTTAGACCTTGCACAGGTCTGGCCTGGGCTTCTGCAGGCAGCTGCAGTCAGCTCCCAGGTGACCAGGGGCTGGGCTCGGCTGGGACAGCTAGAATCTGGGCCCCGCTTCCTGGAAGGTCTTTCCTCTCTGCCACCCCCTCCCTCCACCTTGCCCCTCAGACCAGCTGACCTCATGCTCACTGTGTTCTGTTTGCTTGTTTTGTGTGTTTTGATGTCCCACTGGCTAAAGAAGGTCTGAGCAAAGCCTAGATTCAGTGTGAAGAGGAATTCATACAAAACGAGTGACACATCAGAGCTGTTCCTATAGAAATCTACCAAGGGCGGAAGCTCGTTTTTAGCGATGAGGAAACTGAGGGTTATAGGCTTGAAGTATCTTGCCTGGGTCATATACAGCTGGGGAGTGACAGCAGTAGAGTTTGAACCTGCTGTGGATCATTTCATGTCAATCTTAGTTCCAGTGAACTGGTCAAAATCAGCTGGGATTTTTTTTTTAATTGAAGTATAGTTGACTTACAGTGTTGTGTTAATTTCTGCTGTACAGCAGAGCAATTCAGTTATACCTATATATACATTCTTTTTTATGTTCTTTTCCATTATGGTTTATCACAAGATATTGAATATAGTTCTCCATGCAATATTGTAGGACCTTGTTAAATTGGGATATTTTTTATTGGAATTTTTTTGGGGAGAGTCAACAAAGTGAGGAGATAAACCCACAACGTGACTGTCCGTTATGCCTCTTACACCACATCCATGAAAGACAGGATGGCAGAGGGGGTGGGTTTGCCACCCAAAATCTTTTCAATCCCTGTCTTTTATTTCCCCCGCTCGCTTTGGAGGCTGGAAAGCTAATTCCAGCCCCTCTGCAGCTGGGCATGGACATGTGGCCAAGTTCTGGACTGTGAGAGGTAAGCAGAATTTCCTGGGAGGACTATACTTCTCAAATATGTAAAAAACAAACAAAAAAGGATTCTTCAGGAGAAAGACTCTTTGGACTCTTCCCTTCTTATCTTTTTCTTTTTAGCAGCTTTATTAAAGTATAATTGATATACAAAGATCTACACATACTTAATGTGTACAATTTGATGGGTTTGGACGTGTGCAAATACTTATGAAACCGTCACCAAAATCAACATAATAGACTTATCCATCACCTCCAAAAGTTTCCTGCTGTCCCCTACCCCCCTCCCTCCCTTCTCCCCTTCCTTCCTTCCTTTCTCTCTCTTTCTCTCTTTCTCTCTCTCTTTCTTTCCTTCCTTCTCTCTTTCTCTTTCTTGCTTGTTTTCTTTCTTGTGATAAGAACACTTACCACGAGATCTACCCTCTTAACAAATTTGCAATTGTACGATACAGCATTGTTGACCATAAGCCCAGTGTTGTACAGCGGATTCTAGAACTCATTTCTCTTGCATAATTGAAACTTTATACCTGTTGAAAAACCATCTTCCCCTTAAAAAAAAAACCTGAACATGGAGCTGCCTCGAAGGGCAGCAGGCATCCTAGAACCATGAGAATAAACCCTATAGGGCAGGGAGGAGGGTCAGAAATGAGAGGAGGACACTGGATCCTTGAAGATGTTACTATGAAGCTGCTTTAGCCCCGAACCCTCCTCCTCAGTATGTATTTTTATGTGAGTTAAATATACCCTCAATGTGAAATACCTCTCTTAATTGTACTCTCTGTAACTTGCAGCTGAATGTAATCCTAAATGTATTAAGACACTGAGTCATTTCAGAAGAATGAAGTCGATGTGGCAGAAGTTTTTTAAGCAATTATCTAAATAAATCCAACAGCCTGAGCAAAACTTTTACAGTATCAACTCTCTCTCTCGTTTCACCTGTGCCACCTTTGTGTTGCTGAGGAAGAAGACAGTGGCCAAAATCACTGAGATAATTGTCATTGCTTCCCTCACCTTTGCTTCTGGGATGGAGCCAATGGCATCAGTCAGGTGGGGCTCAGGCGAATCACAGGGCCACTAGCTTGTGATGCGGCCTTTTCACTCAGATGTCATAATTTAATGACATGGTGGCAGAGCAGATTTTTTTAAAAATTGGCCAAGTTCGGATAGAACTGATAACATCACAGATAATACATTTCTGAACATTAGTGTTGATTAAACAAAATGTCCCTGACTTTTGCAGTTCAATAGAAAGGTAACTGATAATTCCATGACGCACATAAAGCACGTTAAATTAATCATGGGGCCATTTTAGGTTAGAAACGCAAATGAAAAATCCTTTTGGATTATTTTTTGACATACATAGTCTTTCCGTAAAAACAATGAACAAGTGTTAACCCCTTGCGGCTTCAGTTCTCGTGGCTTGATTTTCTGATCAGGTCCAAGGTATTGCCATTAATTGAAAATCCTGCATCACATTAAATCATGTGGCCTGGAGTGGAGAGTTCACCTCCTTTCTGTTAAGTTTATTTCACCCAGAATGAAAAAAGGAATACTGTTAGAGTAGAAAGAAATCATTTCTGGTTCAAAGGATTTTTCCTCTTTTCTACTAAAAAGAGATTAAATAATTATAAAGAAAGAGAACGGTATGAAACACCCTGGTCTAGGATCAGATAATTTAATGGGATTTTAATATTATTGATAAAATGACCTCCATTCAAAGAAAATTACAGTGAGTTTTGTAGAATTTGGAGTCCTGGGCCCCATTTTATGTTTATATGCAAGATAAAGGTCAGTGCTGAGGTAACTCTCTGAATCTGGATCATTCCAGGAGAAAATAAACAACACACTCATATCACCAAGTAGCCAGAAATTTTGTGCATAATTATCCCCATATTTCTTTGCCAATTCTGAAACCAAAGTAAAAACAAACTATTTCAAGATATAGGTACAACTTGGCTAATCATCTCTCAGACTAGTTAATCAATCAGCAAATATTACACTTTATAGTGTGAGAAATGTATTTGGCTAGTGCCCGAGGGGTGCAAATCATGATACGGCCTGTTACTGGAGTCCTAAGGATGAAGCTTCTAATCCAGATGGGAGGCAGGAACGCACAGGCTGTGAGAAAACCCAGAGTACCACCAAGCAGAGGGCAGTTGGGGAAAGCAGGGCTGGCCCCTCAGAAGGAGAGGCCCCTCTGTGTACAGGTCAGCTCGGGCTGTCATAACCAAGTCCTACAGACCAGGCAGCTAAAACAACAGGGCTTTATTTCTCACGGTTCTGGAGGGTGGAGTCATGGCCAAGCGCTGGTGAGAGCTCTCTTCTGGGCTTGCAGACGGCTGCCTTCTCACTGTGTCCTCACAGGGAGGAGAGAGACAGAGACAGACAGACAGACAGACAGACAGAAAATGTGGGGTGGTGGGGAGGTGAAGCTCTCTGCTGTCTACTCCTGAGGGCTCTAACCCTATTGGATGAGGGATCCTCTCTGATGACCTCATTTAACCTTTACCACCTCCTTAGAGGCCCCATCCCCCAGTACATGCACCGGGGCATCTGGGCTCCAGGACGATGCTCTCAGTCACCATCCATTCAAGGCTGTCTGCAGATAAGCCCCTGAGAATCCAGAGGAGGCCCACCTGGACAGGCAGCTCACACACATTACCTGAGCCCCAACCCTACTTCTCTTCTGAGTGACCACGTGTGGCAGCACCAACCTCTTTCTGGGCTCAGCTTTGACAACTTTTATCTCCTCGTGCTCCGATGAACTCTTACACGAAAGCAGATCAAAGCAGAGTTGTCCAATTTGTAAAACAGATAAAAGAGGGGTTGGGAGGTCGGGAGGTGCAGCGTTCCACCTGCTGTGCTAATTGTCATCCTCCCTGAGGACCAATGAGCTGCCTCTGCAGATTCTCAGATTCCAAACACTGAACAGTAGCATTGCGATTTGTCAACAAGGAAGGAGAGAAATAACAAAGTGACAAATCTATTCTGGGTCCTGAAGTATTTGAAATTACCACCCTCCCACACACACTCACATCAGCACCCTGCAATGTAGAATTTAGATCAAAGTTCACTACCAGAACTCATTGCAAAGCATAGAAAGAACCTTCTGAAAAAAAAGTAGAGTCCCATGCATTTCCAGAGACTTAAAAATTCCAGTGACCTTTTATCAGGAAACTAAACAGAGGAAAGAAGCACTCATAAAAATTCTTGCCATGAGAGCCCGTACTGACCTCCTGCAACCAGACCTCTGTACCATGGGCAGGTATTTGGAGTCGCTCTGCCAGGAGTGGTGGCAGGCCTTGCTATGACCCAATGGTACCCTGTTGCAAAGTGCTTGGCTAACGTTCTGGAATGTAGTCTGTGGCTGTTCAATGAATTCTTTCCTCCGGGCAAACAAGCTGGCTCTAGAAGTAATCACACATGGTCATTTATTCCCATTAGCAACCCCAAACAAGCAAGTGGCCTTACCCAAACAGCAGAAAAGCCTAGGTTATTTTTAAATGTGCTCAGTTTAACGTTTCATAATTTGTGATTTCCCAACAACAAAAAGAATTAATGGCACAACTGTTAAAGTTCCATGAGAATTCAGAAGAAGACATACCAAGTAGGGAAAGAGGCAACAGAGGGCAAGGCACACATTATAAATGAGTGAAAGTAATGAAATCCTAGTTAGAGGAATCTGTTTCCACTCCTGTAGAATCCTCATGGGATTAACAGACACACACTAGTACATATAAAATAGATAAATAACAAGGACCCACTGTATAGTGCAGGGAACTATATTCAGTATCTTGTAATAACTTATAATGGAAAAGAATCTGAAAAAGTAGATAGGTAGATAGATAGATAGATAGATAGATAGATGTATAACTGAATCACTTTGCAGTACACCCAAAACATTGCAAATCAACCATACTTCAATTAAAAAAAAAAACTCGTAAATAAAATCTAGTCTAAGAAGAAATGAGTTACGACCTTGGGTGGTATTCAGAAGATTGCATTGATATAATGTTTTTCTCCCAACAGGCTTCTTGTACTTTAAAAACTAAATATGCTCCAGACTGGCTTTGAGAAATGTGTTTGTAAAGGCAGCCTGACTGTAAAGCCCAGGAGATTACAGCAAGTCAGGAAGGAGGAGGTCTCCTGGTTTCCCAAGATGGCAGCACCTGCTGAGTCAGTTCAAGTCAACCTGACTTGGCTGGAAGTCCCACAGCCCCGTGGAACTGGGCTGTATGGAGGGGGTATCCAGCACTCCCCCACAGATCTCTCCCAGAGATGTCCAGGGTAACAGCTGCAGCATCACCATAAAATGTGCGTGGTGGAAAACAAAAAGGAAAGTTGACACTGATTCCACATTTTAATTAATGGGAAAAATTCAATCATCTGTACACCTGATTGTGCAATGGGGATTCTTTCTTGTGAGTAGCATCCGAAATCAGCAATGCATCCATGGTTAAGGATAAAAATGGACCTGGCTTTTAACGTCTGACATTATTTCGTAAAGAAATTTGCTTTTTCATAGACCTCATCACTGACCAGGCAGTGTTACAGTCAGCCTTGCTTTGAAAAGACTCACCATGTATTACCTGAAGGAACCATGACTTACCTGGGAGATTATTTCTTGGACAATCCCTTTCATCTATAAACGACGAAATGAGTCAGCTTTACTAAGTACTACCTCATCACTGGTGTTCTGTCATTCAGCAGGGATGGGAACGCATTTTGTTACTCACAGAAGCCAGAAGCCTGGATCACCAAGCATACAGGTAGGTCACCGTTGATATCTACTCTTCAAACAATGACAGGTTCTGTTGTCAGAGATCTTAACAGTCTCTCTGATTGGAAAAGTGCCCGGCTGGTCACAAGACAGCATGACTCATTACCGCTGCTCAACTTCAGCTGAACAGAAGGCTAAAAGAACAAAATCAGCTCTGTGATGTCATCTCTTTTCCATGTATCTTTAACATAGTTTAGATACAGAAGTTGTTGAGTAAGACGCAAAGCTTTCAAATGAGAAGAATGCGTCTGAAATACTTAGGGAAAGAAAACACCAGACACCGTCCAGGAATTCGGGGTGTGTGGTCTTTGCTGATACAAAGTATTCCACAAGGTTTTAAGACCTATAAACTAGTCACCTGGGTTGGTCAAAGTTTAACTCGACTGAAATATTTTAGGCTTAAGTAACCGTTTAAGAATGTCGAGTTTCCAGAACAGCTTGAGGAGCTCTCTCATTTCCAGTTATTGGAAACCTACAAAAAATGTACAAAGACTTCCTAAACATGTTTCAAAATCAAGGAAAATAGAAACAGTGTTTGTTTGTAAGTGGTGGGGATTATCAGTAACTTCTTATCTTTTTTCTATTCTTTTCCACTTATTTAATGAGCAGGTATTGCTTTTATAGTGACAATAAGTAAGCAGGAAAAAAAAGTTTCATGTTTCCTCAGAGGTAGCTCCTTGAGAGGAAAAGCACAAAAGCCAAAACAAACTGAAAAAGTAAATTGACAGCTACCTCATATCTTTCATTTCAATGTCAGTTAAACTTCAATGAGGAAAAATGAGATCACTGTTTACCTGACTACACTACAGGTCCCCAAAGAGCAAGTGTGAGAGGGGGTCCCATATTCATCAGCTGTTGTAACACTAGCAGCAATCTCTTCTAAGAAGTTAAATCACTCATTTCGGTAAAAGCCAGCCAAGAAGAAGAAAGTGTACTGTAGCAAAGATGAAGGAAGTATTTTTAATTAAGCTGATTGACACCACTTCCTCAGGGTGGCTTTATTTGGAAAATGACAGAACAGCAGAGAAAGGAGTGTTGCATTAGGAATGGTATCATGTGAAAAAGTTATGTATCTTTCAAATTTAGCCAATCATTGTTAACTTCCTTTTTTTTTTTTTTTCAGTGTTGCCTGTTTGTTTCTGGGAGGTCTTAAAAAAATATAGAAGCTTTGTCAGATGCTAAAGAGGAAGTCCAGAATTGTAATGAGATGGTGTGGCCCACTCCTTAACCCTCAACACATAGATCTTGTTTTTGAAGAAACTTACGCATTGTCCAACTTGTTTCATGAAAGCTGCAGAGTGAAAATCATACATTTCTGTCATTTCTGTCTAGTCCTCTAACTAGGAATTGTCTTTAATTCAACAGCACTTATGTGAGGACTCTTCAGCTCTCAGTTCTCCAGTGTCAGAGGGAGTCCTGAGCCATCTTTGACGCTTTGTCCCTGCAACTTAAGGGTTGGTCTCCTGAACTCCTGATGTCTGTGACCACATCTGTTCTCCTTGCCTCTCTGCTTTGTGTGCTGATGTGTTATCTATTCTCAACTTTCACCTGCCATCCTTACGACCACAGAGTAGTATTGATCATTTTAACTTTGAGTAATTACTAGAAGATATATCCTTGCAACCAAAGACTGGCGTCCGGAGAGGCCAGGACCATTTTTTACAGACTGTGTTAAAAATAATATATGGCCCCAAAAATAGTGATTAAATATATCAATTGTTTCCTGTGAATATC
The DNA here is from genome assembly GCF_963455315.2 of Globicephala melas. Classification (NCBI taxonomy): domain Eukaryota; kingdom Metazoa; phylum Chordata; class Mammalia; order Artiodactyla; family Delphinidae; genus Globicephala; species Globicephala melas. Next base: position 26,518,722 of record NC_083315.2, read on the forward strand.
CTTCCAGAGAGATTCCAATAGTTAAAAATGACCAGATAAATATGTTTTTCAATAAAAACATAATTTAGATTACTCTGAAAAACTAGAAAAGTGGTACCATAGCACTTTTATATAAACATCTTAAACTTGGAAACACTTAAATTTTAAGGGGTGAAAATGACAAATATAGAGTAACTTCATTTTTTCTTACATCTTGTTTAAAATTTGTCTATTATTCAAGACTAACATAACAAGATTTTCCCCATAATTTAATGATTAAGTGTCATTTTATACAAGCTGCAAAGTCCTCCGTAGGATCAGAGATGTTCCTCTCCGCTGGGCGCTGAGTTAGTGTTGGGTACCTCAACCTCATCTCCCCGCTGCCCCTCTTCCATTATGTTGATGGTGTGTCCTGTCCTTACTCCTCCAAGGCCAGCTGTGTACACAGAGTATCTTTACCTTCAGTAAAACAGAGGATAAACTCACTCAAACTAGAGTGGTTGTGACCATCCCCTCTCCCAAGTGCATTAACATTTTAAACAGAAGATACAAGGGAAAAATAAATGAACGTTATACACAGAAGCAGGAGGCTCCTCCCACACCCCCAGAAGTGTCAACACAGACTTAGCCAGTTTCTTCTGTTCGTTGAACAATCACATATACATTTTCTGAATCAAAACATAATTAACAATCTAACAAATAAGTTTTTTCAGATTAGTAATTTTACATAGATAAGAAAATTTTTACACAGTTACAAAATTTAAATTACATGTACTATGCATTCAATAACTTTCCTCCACCATATGGAGTAAGCTCATTGAAAATCATGGAAAAAATAAAACTCCTAGTGGCCACACTGACCAGTAAAACAGTATGGTTAAGAAAAGGGATGGGAGAGATCATCATCATTAGCAAAAGCATTCTTCTGCCTTTATTGCCCTGCAGTAAAACTATCCATTCTCCCTGGTTTCACCACAAATTTCAATCCCCTCCTCCATGACCAGTCCCACCAGTCTTTTCTTTCATAAGCGCTAATATTTTTAATAAAAATTTAATAAAAGCATATACCTACAAGATATTGCAAATCTTATTCAATTTTTATTTATTGAATAAATAAAAGCAGGATATTGAAAATTTACATATATTTATATGTATGCTTTTAGCTGACACTTGGAGTCCACATTCTGGAAGCATTTAGCATGTCAGTTATATGAATGAGTGAGAAATGTTAAAAAGAAAAAAGAAAGGAAGGGAGGAAGAAATTCACTGCCCCCCACCCAAGCAAGTAAGAAGAGAGAGAGGTTAACCGCTACAGGGAATGCCAGTTAATAAATTTCAGGAAGTTAAACTACCAATGTATTTCATAAAAGCTACTGATATGATTTAGTTCATTTCTACTCATCAGGGAAGTAGTTTGAATTTATCAATTTGAAACAAAATTACCTAGAATGTCCATGACAACTTTTCTAGGTTCAGGCTGCTTTATACTTTTTATAGTCATTATTTCATTTAGTATGGAAAAAAGAAGAAAAATGTATGCATGTGTGTGTGTGTGCGTGTGTGTGTGTGTGTATAGTTTTACATTTTTATACACAGGCTCACACATAGAGAGACAGAGAGAGAGTTGTAGGGTTCTTTCTTATCTTGATTTAAAGATAGTAGTATCAGTATCATTCTTTATTTCAAGAAAGACCATTCTCTCATGTTATGACACCAGTTAAATATTGTGTAATTACTTTTTCAGTGGATTTGATACATCTGATAATTATTGATCTCCTTCCAAATATCTTAACCTCAAGAGCAAACCAAGCTGCACAGGCAATGATCCAATTTCAGAGTCTCCTATGAGGCTGACTCCTAGCTGGTTATTTCTAGACTAAATCACAGCAGTTGACCCTAGGCAGAACTGTAAGGTTTTTGCCTTTCAATCTCTATTGATGTTTTCAAAGGCAGGTTAGCAGAGAGAAAAACAGGCTTAATGATCATATACAACGTTGGACACATTGTCTCAAATATAGTTCTATTTCAGGAATTAGAAGTTCCTACTAATTTCCAATGAACAATAACATCCAGTAATTCAACATTTTGTAAACCGGAAATCACAGTAATTGGTTATTTGGCGTATTTAAGATAATCCCCCAAATCCCAGCAATTTGACATCCATGGCTAGCACAGTAGCAGAGTGGGGTTATTCTAATGAGTATTCTGCTTAGCCAGATGTCACAAGAAATGAAAGAGAAAGAAGAAAAGGAAAAGAAGCACTATTCTTCTTTTGATTTTTCAACCATTAAAAAATGTAGGGCTTCCCTGGTGGCGCAGTGTTTGGGAGTCCGCCTGCCGATGCAGGGGACACGGATTCGTGCCCCGGTCCGGGAAGATCCCACATGCCGCGGAGCGGCTGGGCCCGTGAGCCATGGCCGCTGAGCCTGCGCGTCCGGAGCCCGTGCTCTGCAACGGGAGAGGCCACAACAGTGAGAGGCCCGCGTACCGCAAAAAAAAAAAAAAAAAAAAAGTAAAAATCCTTCTTTGATCACAGTCACACAAAAGCAAGCAGCACGCTGGGATTACCCCAAGGGTAAAAATTTTGAACACTGAGTTACACCAAGGAGGCTTTAAAGGCAAGGACTGTGGTCTTGGCAGTATCCGTTGTGATGCTCAGGGTACCTGGAGCAGAGGTACGGTGGTACTCCACAGTTGTTCACTGAAAGGGCCCATAAATTGAGTGGTTGCCGTGAGAAATATTGCTGATTTTTGAAAAATAAATTTGAGGACTGTTGCCTCATAAAACGTGTTCTATCCAGGACCAAGGTTTAGGCTCGACCTCTTTAATCATAGATCTCGGGAAGTGACGCTTCGCTTTCCACAGCTGAGTCTCCTCTGCTCCTAATCATGTTGGCACAGTCTGGAACTCTGCTCCATGCAGAGAGGAACTAGCAGAGTGGAGGGGGAGAGCCGGAGCTTTTGGTCATTGTCCTGGCCGCTCAGGCACAAATCCAGGGGACTGACTCCGTGGCAATCTGATCTGGTGCAAAAACAAATGATGACCCGAGGTCCGTTGTGCTGCTATCAGACTTACAAAGGGGAGTGGATGCTCAACATCACTAATCATTAGAGAAATTCAAATCAAATCTTCAGTGAGGTATCACCTCACACCAGTCAGAATGGCCATCATCAAAAAATCTACAAACAATAATTGCTGGAGAGGGTGTGGAGGAAAGAGAACCCTCTTGCACTGTTGGTGGGAATGTAAAGTGATACAGCCACCATGGAGAAGAGTATGCAGGTTCCTTAAAAAACTAAAAATAGAACTACCATAAGACCCAGAAATCCCACTACTGGGCATATACCCTGAGAAAACCATAATTCAAAAAGAGTCATGTACCACAGTGTTCACTGCAGCTCTATTTACAATAGCCAGGACATGGAAGCAACCTAAGTGTCCAAGAGATGAATGGATAAAGAAGATGTGGCACATATATACAATGGAATATTACTCAGCCATAAAAAGAAACGAAATTGAGTTATTTGTAGTGAGGTGGATGGACTTAGAGTCTGTCATACAGAATGAAGTAAGTCAGAAAGAGAAAAACAAATACCGTATGCTAACACATATATAGAGAATCTAAAAAAAAAAAAAAATTGTTCTGAAGAACCTAGGGGTAGGACAGGAATGAAGACGCAGATGTAGAGAATGGACTTGAGGACACAGGGATGTGGAAGGGTAAGCTGGGACAAAGTGGAAGAGTGGCATGGACATAGATACACTACCAAATGTAAAATAGAAAGCTAGTAGGAAGCAGCCACATAGCAGAGGGAGATCAGCTGGGTGCTTTGTGACCACATAGAGGGGTGGGATAGGGAGGGTGGGAGGGAGATGTAGGAGGGAGGAGATAGGGGGATATGTGTATATTATAGCTGATTCACTTTGTTATAAAGCAGAAACTAACACACCCTTGTAAAGGAATTATACTCCAATAAAGATGTTTAAAAAATATAAATAAATAAACAGTAAAAAGAATAAAATAAAATATACAGAATTAAAAAAAGAGATAAAGCAATGAGCAGAAGAACACAAATACAACCCATTCCATTTAGATGAAGTTCAGAAACTCACAAAATAAATAACATGTTGTTTACAGATGTGTGTAAGAGAAAACTATAAATCAAATCAAGCAAATAATAAGCACAAATTTTTAGCAAGTATAACGGGGCATGCCATCAGAGAAGGGTAAGACGGTCTCAAAAGTACTGGTAATGTTGTCATTTGATGTATAGAGAGATTCTATATTAGTATCTTCATGCCTTTCATATGTCATGTCTATATCTACATGTATAAAATTTTTATGTATATTAACTTATTATACTAAACAAAAGGACAGAGGTGGCTTTGCGAAATTTGCTCCCGCGTCGACCGTGGGGGTGTGCTGGGGACCCTGCTTTCAGAGAGCTTGTTGGAAATGCTCCTCACAGGTCTTAGAACCAGGAAAAGCTAGAGATCTGACTGAGCAACTGGTTTGTTCTAAACTTCTGAACTCTTGGAATGAAGCTCATTTCTTCTGTGTTCTAATCAAAAGGAAGTTCAGAATCCTACTATGTAAGGTCCATCTCGATGAACTGAGCAGGGTCGCATTCTGTGCCCTGTCCTGCTGACCTAACTCCCCTCGCCCGTCTGCCTTCTCCCTCCCCCATCTCAGCAATCCTGATGTGTCTGATGCTCTCAAATATTCTGTCTTCTGGAAGGAACCTCAGAGGGCTCCTCTTCCCCACCGTTCCTCCCCTCTCCTTCCCTGTCCTTGTCTTCAAGGGCGAATTGTGTCAGGTTCCTTTAGAAGCTCTAGGCTGACCAGGTGTGCCTGGGGGGGTACCACTAGATTCTGCTGATCGCTGTAGGTGTGGCCTCAGCTGAATTTAACTCAGATGAGGTAAGCAATAAGCTTTCAGAGTTTCTCTAATGCCCACTGAACTGCTTTGTTGCTGGCATTTTAAGTTTTACTGTATTTTTCTAAAATACCAGTCTAGTTATGCCGTCTCTTTGTTTGTAATCCTGCAGAGTTCCCCCCCACCATGACCCATCCCCTCCAAGACTTAGCGGGGCCTTTCTCAGTGGATCAACCTCCTGCTACCTTTCCCGTCTCACCTTGGGCACCTTCCTTCTTCCTGGCCTCAGGGTTGAGTGCCAGAAATAAAGCACACAGATCTGACCTCGCGGATGCCTCCCCACTGCCCTGGACAGCTCCACACTCTCCCCCGGACACTCCACCCTGGGGCCTCCCCACCTCAGAGGAGGAAGTTACTCTCAGCCCTGCCCACCCCCAGGCCAGCCAAGCACCCCTATTCTAGCTTCATCGCTCATGTTAACACTTAGTTTACATTTCACCTCCCCAGACGAATCTTATTTTGTTTGTATTTCAAATAGCCACACATCCACACTGAAAGAAGAAATGCATTACAATGTCCATATCTGCAGCATTTTAATTCTCTCAGTCCATTAGGGTAAATTCTGCCAAAATTGTAATAATGCAGTTTAAGCACTCTGAATTACTAGAAGCCCAGTGTACACTTATTAGACTAATGTCACCATTACTTTCTGTCTAATGGATATCATCTGGCCTCTCACTTCTCTGAGTGACCCAAGAGTCAGCATGGGGCATTTGTGGTGCATCCTATTCAGAAAGAATAATTTTCAAAGCAGGGTAAAAGGCAGGAATGGCTCTGCTCCAGAAGGACAGAGGAATCATTCTAGAGAAGAGAGTCATCCCAGAATTGGGCCCTAAGTTCCGTTTGCTCAGCCTGAGAGAAAGTGGATGACTTTGGGAGTTCCTGAAATGACCTGTGTGGTCTGCTGTCTGTGCACTAGAGGCCCACAGAAAGTGCCCACAGAACTGCTGAGGTGTAAGAAATGTCAAGAACCAGCCCCCTCCCCGGCTGTATTAAATGAGTAAGAGTATGTGAAACCACTCACATGAGTTAGAAAGATACCGTCAGTCACAAAATCTTTCGCCATTAAAAATGGAAGCAAGGCTTCCCTGGTGGCACAGTGGTTGAGAGTCCGCCTGCCGATGCAGGGGACACGGGTTCGTGCCCCAGTCCGGGAAGATCCCACATGCCGCGGAGCGGCTGGGCCCGTGAGCCATGGCCGCTGGGCCTACACGTTCGGAGCCTGTGCTCCGCAACGGGAGAGGCCACAACAGTGAGAGGCCCGCGTACCGCAAAAAAAAAAAAAAAAAAAAAAATGGAAGCAGATGTGTTACATAATATTTGTTCAAGTGATATGATTTAAATTTTAAACCATCCAGGATAATTTTGACATGGTGAGTAGTTTTATTATTACTGTCACTATGATTATGATTATGATTATTTGGGAGATGAATAGCCAACACAAATACAAGACTTACTGCATGCCAGGCACTGTTCAAATTGTTTTCAATATATTAACTCACTTTATCCTTGCAAGAACCCTCTGAGATAGGTACCATGTCTCAGATAAATCATCTGAGGCACACAGAGATTAAGTAAAGCCTGGTGAGGCAGGGAAAGAAACTAACTTCTTGGCTTAAGGGTCTTTGCCTTCTCTATGGAAGGGCAGCCCTCAGGCAACAGTAGAAATAGTTGGGACTGGCAGCTTACTCCCACCTTTAATTCCATGTGGCTAAAGCGGGATTGATGATCTGTCAATCACCTGGTGAATCTGGTCTGATTTGTGCCTCTGTGTCTGTACATGCATTATTTTGTTGTGGGAGGAAAAACTACCAAATTATTTATATTGACCATTAAAAAATACAAACAGTAACAGCAAATGACTCAGCTGCAGCCCTTTTACGTTGTTAGAATTGAACTAAAATTTCTGCAGGTTCTGGGAAAATGGTCCTAGCTATGTACAGCCAGCCAGATTCTGTTCCAGAGATAAACGAACCTCCATAAGTATGTATGTAGGAAAACACTCGAACCAGAGTTTAATTTCCATGTAAGTGTAAATAATGTGGAACGGCTACATCACGAAGGCCTTACTGGGTTCTGGTAACATTGACGAGTTCTTTGAGAGGGGCATTCTATAATCTGTAAACTATTACTCCCAGTTGTAAGTGATAAACTATTATTTCCAATTGTGAGAACATAGGAAAACTTGACAACTTGAGTGGCTCCAATTTTCAATTTCATACAGTTGGATGAAATCCAGAAAATATAGAAATATTATTTTTCCTAAAGCTGAGATGGAAGACATTCCTACATAGACACAGTGAAAACACAATAAAAATATGGGATAATTTCAGTGTTAATCTATTTCCAGATATGAATGCTTTACAATAAAATATAACTATGAGTACAAATAGATCAATATAAATTTAGATGCCTTAAAATATAGATATGAGTTTCCTTTTTTACTTTTTTTAGTCTTTTTTCTGCCATTGTATTTTTAAAATTTTGTATTGAAGTATAGTTGATGTACAATAATATATAAGTTATAGGTGTACAACATAGTGATTCACAAATTTTAAAGATTATACTCCATTTGTAGTTATTATAAAATATTTGCTAGATTCCCTGTGCTATACAATATATATAATGGTTTGTATCTTTTAATCACCTGCCCCTATATTGGTATGAGTTTCCTACAGAGTGTCTGGGTATAGTGGAAACACAAAACGAAAATGAATGCCATGCTATAGTCCACGTAAATGGGTAAGAAAAAGTTAATGCCATATTATAATCTACATACATTGACGAGATTATTGCTGATGTAGATGTAAAAGTCTGTAAGTCACATATCTTTTAAGGACCTAGTGGGGTCATCATATGCACTAAAACCATTAGGATGCTTAAGAAACAATAGTAGTAACTTCTACATCAGTAACTTGCCCCAGTGGCTGCCCAGCCGCCGTTCTGTTGTAATCAGCATCACCAATTCTTCTAAGAGGTATGAAGCATCAACAGTAAAACTGAGCCAGACTGCAGTAGTTCCCAGCAGGCAGGTCCTACAAAGACAGCAGTGAGCCTCTGAGTGGATCTATTGCAAACAGCTTACCTCTGCCCTGTTGTCTTCAGCCCATTTGCCAAGGGCAGCCGTCTACAAAATCGGTTCCCACTGTGAAGGGTTCATATAACTTCAGCCTGCCTTTGACAAGCATCTAACAAATAAGTGACTCGCTTCACTGGAATTAAAAACTATGATTCAGGACTTCCCTGGTGGCGCAGTGGTTAAGAATCCACCTGCCAGTGCAGGGGACACGGGTTCGAGCCCTGGTCCGGGAAGATCCCACATGCTGTGGAGCTACTAAGCCCGTGCACCACGACTACTGAGCCTGTGCTTTAGAGCCTGTGAGCCACAACTACTGAGCCCGCGTGCCACAACTACTGAAGCCCGTGCACCTAGAGCCCATGCTCTGCAACAAGAGAAGCCACCGCAATGAAAAGCCTGCGCACCACAAAGAAGAGTAGCCCCCGCTCGCCGCAACTAGAGAAAGCTGGTGTGCAGCAACAAAGACCCCATGCAGACAAAAATAAAATAAATAAATTGATTTTAAAAAAAACCAAAAAACTATGATTCAATAACTAAACAATCTCCAAAAAATGACTTGAAAAGTCAAAAAGCAGCTTGGGGCTTCCCTGGTGGTGCAGTGGTTGAGAGTCCACCTGCCGATGCAGGAGACATGGGTTCGTGCCCTGGTCTGGGAAGATCCCACATGCCGCAGAGCAGCTGGGCCCGTGAGCCATGGCCACTGAGCCTGCGTGTCTGGAGCCTGTGCTCCGCAACAGGAGAGGCCTCAACAGTGAGAGGCCCGCGTACCCCAAAAAAAAGAAAAAAAAAGCAGCTTGGTTAAAAAAAAAAACTCCACAAGGACCTACTTGTATAGCACAGAGAACTCTGCTCAATATTCTGTAATAACCTAAATAGGAAAAGAATTTGAAAAAGAATAGATACATGTATAGGTATAACTGAATCACTTTGCTGTACACCTGAAACTAACACGACATTGTAAATGAACTACAGTCCAATTTAAAATAAAAACTAAAAAAAACAACTCCATATATTGTATGTACTGGAGGAAGGAGGTGGGAATTTAAACTTTAAACTTGATTCTCCTCAGAGCTTAAAGGGTCACAACTCAGTCAATGTTATTTTCAAATCCCTCAGACAAAATAACCTGACAAATAGCTTAATATTACTCAGTAAGTGAGTGTATTTAGAGGGCTATAAACATGTATTAATGGGGTTAATAAAAGTATGCATTTATTAAGAGATTTAATGAATAATCAGAAACTTCTTAATTATTAATTTGAACAAATTTTTAAATTCACTTTTACTGATGCATCACATATTAGAAAAACTAACAAAGATTCAATTACACATGTACACATTTTCATATGATAAAATTTTATTAAGTAGATAAAATATTCACAAAAGGAAAATCCATAAGAAGTGTAATGTCATGGGCAACTTTCAACTAAAAATCATAGATATTTAAGATAGGTTCAACTCATTAAAGTTTCATTCATTAGAATAAAAATTAATGCATTTAATTGTAAGTGCTGTGATTAATTCAACAAACTCAGTACAAAATTAGAGCAATTTTTACTGTTTTATTCACATATTGCTGAAAACTTTTGACAAAATATACCAATTGTTTTGTCATTCAATGCCTCAGTCAGGTCCTCTTAAACTTTTGGTCTTCATTCTCTTCAAAGACCATCAATTCTGATTCTTTTCAACAGGTCAGATTTAATCTCACAGCAGGAAAGGTTTTTCAAGGGTCCATGTGGAAAAGCACTGCGTGTAACACACACTTCGATGAAACAAAGATGAATAAACCCAATCACTTCCCTCCAAGAGATTGCAGTCTAGTCTGCAGAAATCAATAGCTCTAACATAAAATAGATTCGAAGATTGTCCCTATGGGGATCTCACTCTTTGGCTAATATATACCTTTATTTCTAAACAAATATTTTTGAACCTCGTCAAGGAATGATAAAATCTGGCTTTAGAAATTGTCTTTATAGTGATGAGAACTTGTTCAACATCTATTAAACGAATATTGTAGAGCCTGTAGCTAAGCCAGACGTTGTCCTTGGTACACAGATATGATGGGAACAAACTTGGTCCTTCCACGTAGGGTTGAGAGTATGATGGAATTGAAAGATGAGGGAACGGAACCAACATCACAACGCTTCTCTGCCCCAAACCAAAAAACAATAGCCCAGCTTTCTCCTTGGGATCTCATGTGTGTATTTCACACAAAAGGGATCCGGTGCTGCAGAGGAGTGGTAAGTGGAATTCAAAAACGTGTACCTTCAGCCATTCTCAAAACCTCCCTCCACTGTGTTCCCACAGCACGAAGGTCCCCTGCCAACCTCAAGTGTTGCTAGTTCACTTCAATGACTATCTGAAAACTATCTTCCTGTCTCCAAATCCAAGGGATCCATCTAGCCTGGGTCCTCTCTCACCACACTAAAGCAGAAGCATGCCCTCAGACGAGACATTTATTTTCTTTGGATTGAGGATGATTTAACACTTAGCTCCTTCAATTAAAGTGATGATTTACTAATACAACGGTATCAATAAACAGAAGCGGCTAAGAGTGAGCCCATATTAATCACATGAATTATCTCCTTTTGTCTTCACAATAACCCTGGGAGGGAGTTAACCCTATCCTCCTCATTTTAAGTTGGAAACTGGAGTTTGGATGGATTAAATCATGAGCCCTTGATTGCACTACTGCTACACGACAGAAATACCACCTCTGCCAGGGCAGCCTGTTTCCAGATCTCGGGATCTTGGCGTTATTCTCAATTAGACACTGCAGCTAAAACCCTGGAAGGGTACGTGACACACAGAAGTGCTCAGGAAAGTCCTCTGATCCCACCCTCTTTGCACAGGGGGTGGCTGGGTGTCGTTCGCGACAAATTTGAGCCAGGGCAGGGGTATCTGAGGGACACCCCACCCCACCTTGGTACCTGCCCCTGGCAGTCTGTGCCCCCCCCACAGAAGGCAGGCATCTGCCCTATAGGGATGTGAGAGCACGAAGGGTGGAGTTTCTCCCACAGGCCTTTCCATGGTCAGCTCTCCAGGACCGTCCTCTCTGTCAGGACAGGGCGTGAATATCTTCCTAACTGTCCCACTCACCTCTGCTCCTCTGTCTACAAGCCTTTATGCTTTAGCCTCTATAGAGAGTCACCTTCTCTATTCCTCAGGGCCAGCCAGCCACTAACTTCAGAAAAAAAAATCTTTTTTTCCATCATATGATGCTTTATACTTTGATAAGCGGCTTTTTAAAAAAACGTAAACTAGGGCTTCCCTGGTGGCGCAGTGATTGAGAGTCTGCCTGCCGATGCAGGGGACACGGGTTCGTGCCCCGGTCTGGGAAGATCCCACATGCCGCGGAGCGGCTGGGCCCGTGAGCCATGGCCACTGAGCCTGCGCGTCCAAGAGCCTGTGCTCCGCAACGGGAGAGGCCACAACAGTGAGAGGCCCGCGTACAAAAAAAAACAAAAAAAAAAACCCGTAAACTAGACCCTAGGTTCTACAATAGTTGTTGGTGTCTAGAGAAGAAAGTTCCCAGCAGAAAGAGTTTTACATTTTAGTGACGGTCAGCAACCTGTGACCTGTCCTTAAGCTGCATTCTCGTCCACTTGGCCACTGGTAAAATAATTTCCATCTCTTTCCTTTCATGAGATATGAATATTTAATCGAGTAAAAGCATTGAACAAGAAGGAACAATACTTGGGTTTTTGTCTTCATCCTGAAGACTTTGTCTAACCATAGGACACTACAATCTAAGCGTCCCCATCCTTCATTCATGAAATGGGAATCAGAATACATTAATACCATCACAAAGTGATGGTGTGGGAAATGATTACTTTATGTGAAAGTTATGAAAATGTTAACACTACCACCACACTGTTATACATAAAGGTCCTTCCTTCCCTTAGTTCCTGAGGAAATTGGCTGTATGGTCATTTTATTTTAATTAAAAATTCGTTCCCCAGACTTGTGGTTGCCAAGGGGGAGGGGGTTGGGGGAGGGACGGAGTGGAGGTTGTGGTTAGCAGATGTAGGCTATTACATAGAGAATGGCTAAACAAACAACAAGGTCCTAGCACAGAGAACTATATTCAATATCCTGTGATAAACCAGAATGGAATAGAATATGAAAAAAGAATGTATGTATATGTATAACTGAATCATTTTGCTGTACAGCAGAAATTAATACGACATTGTAAATCAACTATACCTCAATAAAAAAAAAAGAAATAAAAATTTAAAAGCCTGGAAAGGGGAAAAAAAATTCATTCCCTTGTCCCCATTGCCTTAGCAGTTACTAAGCAAGTCCGCGGTAAGCTGAGGGTCTGGTGATAAGCACCTGGGTTCTGTAGCCTCTGTGACATTTCAGACGCACACCAGAAACCTGAGGCTGTCCCAATAACAATTCAGGTGAAATTGCAGATAAGAGCAAACAGGAGCTGTAATTTTTCATATTCAGAATTCCTTCTGCAGGTACATTAATTCAGGGCAGTACCATTAGGCCCCAATAAGAGCAAATTACACTTTCTGACATGGAAGCGTGCAGACATCAGTCACAAGAATGATAGGATTGCTGGTGTCCCTATTATTTCATGAATCCAAAGAAATGGCTCTTTTGTAGCCAAAGTAATTCTCCATATAAAAACCATACATTGAAGGCATTTTGTTAATGTAATGCTCAGTGCTATTCAGAAAAGGTTGAGGTTTCACTAGAAAAGGAGGAATTCTCTTCTTTCCACTGCCCAAATCTGATGCCTTAATCACAGCCTCTTGTTTTCCGTGTGTGTCCATGTTACAGCTAAATCATGTTGGTGTAGACATAATAGAAGTATAATTGATTTAACTTCCCCAAAGAATGCTGATCTCAACCAGAATGATCACTTTTGCAGTATAGAGCTGATCTTTCCAAATAAATGGAAGAAAATAAAGCTGTCCTCTCCTATCACCAAAGCCCAGGAATAACATTAAGATCAGTTCAAATTCCAGGTACAGAACACTATGAATACCCAATCTTCAAACTCTTATTTAGAATGCAAATAAAACCTCAATGGATACAATTTTAAATAGGAATTGCTTATATGTGTTTGTTTGCATTTTACAGAAAAACATTTTCCTTTTGTGGGGAGAGTTATTTCCATTGCACAAGTTCGAATACACCTCAGTCTTTTTGAAAACAGATTAAAATCTAATCTCTCCAGTGAAAAAATTGATGACCTGATTTGCACATTCTGTCATCTTTATGTTTGACTCACAAACTGTTACCATTCTCTTTCTTTGAATTCTGCCGCTGGAGTCTTCTGAGCTCCATCCAAAGTATGGAATTCCTAATGAATGTGCTGTTTACTTTCCGAGTGTGTTGGGACCTGTTTTCTGGAATCCTCTGTTAGTTGGCTTAGGTGTTTATTTGAATCAATGAAAGAAAACCAAATAATTGGCATATTAGTATTTTTCAAAACAGCTGAAATTAGAATCCTGATCTAGACAGTGGGGATTTATGGATGCTGTTTGGACAGTCTGTCTGGATGCCTTCATACAATTGGCTTAAGAAAAAAAAAAAAAATGTTGCCTCTTTTATCACATAAGTTTCAGCATTTTCTGAAGCCCTATTCTGCCCTGGCATTCATTGTATTGAACGGTTACTGTGTTTTAGGCATTGTGATAGAATAGTCCATGTGTTGTTTCTAACACTGGATTATATCCACGTTTTACTTAAAGGAAACAGGCTTAGAGAAGTTATGTGTCACACCGAAGGTCACCCAGCATCTGAGGGGCTGCAGACCCAGGACTCAAACCACATCTCAGTTCAAAGTCCTCATATATGACATCATATCATTTCCTGTCATTTCCATGGGAGCTAATTCCAGGGGGTATTAGGAGATGCTTTTTTTTAAAGTATCTATGATCAACTAAATCTGAGAAACACTAATTACAACAACGCTTAGCAGACTTTTTCAATAGGAGGAATTCTTAAGCCCTCAAATCTGTTGAACACCATTGCAAATTTCCAGGGAGGGACACAGGATGGAGTTTCCCAGTCATTTATCCCCCAACAGAAGGGATTAACTTTGATCTCCAGGAGGACCTTCTTTGTGGAGACACAACGCCCTTGAAAGCTGACCCCTAAATAGCACTGCAAGACGGTCACCACCTCACAGCCAAACCCCCAAGACTTGATCAATTTGACACCTGTTAATTCATTAATTTATTCACTTGGCTTTCAAACTTTCACTGGAAGGGGTCTGTTGAGTCTGGCCTGGTTTAAACTCTGGAGACCAGAGCTAGGAGACCAGGTCTCAGCCCCAAGTGGCAAGTCCAACGTTGTGGTGAGCTGGGGTTCTATGGGGGCAGCAGGTAGGATTAGGGGGTCCCCATCCCGAAACACACAGGGAGCACTGAGGAGGGAGACTGAGGCCTTGCTGGGAGCAGAGAGCAGAGACCATGGGCACGGCAAAGCAGACCTTCCAGAAACTTCCACCTGGGCATTGCCCATGAGAAGGGCCACACAGGAAGCAGCCTGATTTTCTTTGCTTTGTCTTTTAAAGAGAGCCTGTAGTTTGTGCGCTCAGCCAAAAGCACTGGAATTAAACTGCTTTCTCCGGATGACGTGTGAGGAGACGTGACATGAGTCTGCTGGGTCCTGAGGCCACCGTGGCCCCCTACCTACATACACTTACCCTCTCCAGGCTTCTAGTAAATACGAGATCTGCCCCTTTAAAAAATTATATAAATTTACTCTTGGATTTTATGTAGAAACTAAAGAAACGGAAATAACCTTCGATGCCAAGTTTTGCAAACATAAACTCTTCTTGATGGTACCATCTTGTTTCTTTTTTTTTTTTTTTTTTTTTTTTTTTTGCAGTATGCGGGCCTCTCACTGTTGTGGCCTCTCCCGCTGCGGAGCACAGGCTCCGGACGCACAGGCTCAGCGGCCATGGCTCACAGGCCCAGCCACTCTGCAGCATGTGGGATCTTCCCAGACCAGGGCACAAACCTGTGACCCCTGCATCGGCAGGCAGACTCTCAACCACTGTGCCACCAGGGAAGCCCCCATCTTGTTTCTTGACAACAATCTTCAGACTTGGATCATGTCTCTGAAGGGCTTATGGGGCTAACACTGAAGTCCTTCCACTTTTCCTCATTTCAGTTTCTATTCTGATTGTGACTTAAAAGGAATGGAAAACTAGTACATAAAAAGTACATGTCATTAAACCCAAGGCCAAAGGACTCCGTAGTAATAAAAGAAATAAATGGAGGACGGTGTGGGAAGTGTCCTGACATCAGAGCCCTGTGAGGAGTGTCTGTCCTGTAACATTTTGTTGCAGCATAAACAGTGTAACCTCCAGCTGTGCCTATTAATTGTTTTAGAAGTTATTTCAAAATAGGTTTTTGTGAATGTTCACGAATTCATTCTTTAGTCAAAGTTTTAGGTCTTTATGCCATTGGAAGATCTGTGTCCATAGCTCCTGAGTGGGCCCACTTCACGTGTTTGTATGCAGGGCAGTTACCTCAGGGGTCAGAGAGTTGAGTGCCCAGCAGCAGAGTGTGTTTGTTTGCTGGGAACACCCCAGTGCTCAAGCAGCAAATTGTATAACATCATTCCTGCCTGCACCTCCTCCCCTGCCACCCATGTGCACGCGCACACACACACACACACACACACACACACACACCTGCACACAGACGTGTAGACACATACACATAGATAGACGTATACACACAGAGACACACACATGCACACACAGATACATATACATATGTGCATAGACACACATATGCACGAATACACTCACAGACACATGCATGCACACACACATAGACACACATATACTCACATGTACACGCAGATATGTATACATATAGGCACATGTATACACGCATGCACACACACACATAGTCACACGCACACACAGACATGCAGATATTTTTCTGGGTGGGGGCAGAGGAAGTAGCCTCACCTTTCTTCTGTGTCCACCGCAACACTCCAGCCAGAGCCTATCCGGGCCCTCGTGCAGGTGGGATGAGCACCAGCCAAGGTCCCCGTGGCCAGCGTGTTGGAACAGCAGCGAGACATCCCTGGGCAAGAACAAGGAGCAGGGCAGCAGGCATAAGATAAAGGTGCTTGCCAGCCCGGCCCCCTGAGGGCTCCTCTCACTGGGACTCATGGAAATCTGCCCCGGATTCTATGGGAGTCTGTCTGGGGTAAAAAAGCAAAGGCGGGTGAATTAGGAGGCTGTGACCTGACACCTGACTGGGGCCACCCAGTCCCGGCTGGAGTTCTCTTCCCACCGGGAGGGAAGGCTGCGTCCCCTAGGGGGACACCGAGCTCCTCCTTTGCAAGAGGAGGAACAGTAGCTCCTGCCCACACCGCTTCCCAGGCCGGCGCCGCCTGCACCCCCTGGAAAGTGTCCAGTGAACCCGGCTTCTCCGGTTCAGTCCCTGGCCGCCCCCCGCCAGCATGCTCCCTTTGCCACCTCTCCTGTGACACCGTTTCTCTCCCATTGCTCTCCCATCCACCGAGCCGGGATCGAGTATGTGTGTGCATGTTGGGGGCGCAGGGGGGGAGTGAGCGGCAACTCCCACACAGCTTTGTTTTCCTAAGAAAAGACACTTCCACCATTGTAAAGCAATTATACTCCAATAAAGATGTTAAAAAAAAGAAAAGAAAAGAAAAGAAAAGACACTTCTTCTCTAAGAGAGAGAGGCGATCACTTGCCCCTCCTGCAGACACCTCAGGCCCGGCCAGTGTGAAAACGGCCTGCCTGTAAATGTCCTGGATCAGGCTAGGCTGCTGCTGAGGGATCCGCCTTTCTCCTCTTCCCTGTTATCATCCTCAAAATCGCAGCCAGTTCCAAGCATTTTTTCGTTTATTTTTCAGGATCCTGTAAGGGCAGGAGCTGCCGTCCTGGGCCCTGTGGGGTTTTGCCTGATTTTCCAAAACATCTGTGATACCGGAGGCTCCAGGGCAGGCTGATGTTTGGCTACAGTTTGGGACCTCAGCCCCCTCTGAAACTCCCGACTCATTTACAAGACCATTTACATCAATCTACGTACTTCAGATGTCATTGACTCAGTGTAATTTTCCTATCATTCAATTATTCTGTTCTATGCTTTTAAGTGCCCCCGCCCCCAAATCAAGTGCACTCTTCTCCTTGGAGGCACAGTGGAAGCAAGGGCAGTTTCTTCACCCCATTCCAGAAGACTGCTCCAGTTTACAGGTTTCCTCTGATATCCACTGTGCATGATTCATTTTATTTAAAGTAAACTGAGTTGTCCTGCTGTAGCCTGAGGTTAAAAGTCTGCCGAAGTTCCAGTCGCTTGGGCTAAATTCCAAGGTTTTTTTTTCATCAGCTCCTTCCACATGCTCTGCAATCTTATCTCTCCTCCAAGTAACCGGTTTCTTATTTTTAGAGCAAAGGTTTCCCCATTACCTTCGGCCCTGGGGCTCTGGACACACCATTCCAGCCTCGGACAGAACCTCTCCGGGCCCTTTCCCATCGACCCTAAATAAGGGTGTATTTACAGTCAGATTCCCCTTCTCCAGTTATGCTTGATTGCTTGGTTCCAACGCCAACGTGGTAATAGCATGCAGCTATAATGACATACGATAATGCAGTGTATTTACGATATTTTATAGCAAATCCATATATCTATGTTGCAGATGTATGTCATTCACCTAATATTTTTTATCAACTAAAGCTGTTTTCCTTAAAGAAAACTCATCCTCCATGTCTACCAGACTGCTGTCATCCAGACGAAAGGCTCAACTTGGACCTAAACAAAACAAAAATCATAAACAAAAATGATTGCATTTTTAGCCAAAATGTCTTCCGTGAGATTGAGTTATCTAGTGAAAATAGGCTTGTGGACAGGGCATGAGAATGGCAGAGCTGTATTTCAGACCCTTCTGGAGATCTCTTCACCTTAGCTGAACAGTTAGGTTTTTTTTGGTAATGGTGTTCAGAATTGTTGTAAAATTGATGGAAAAAATCTAAATATACTAGATGACTACTCTGGATATTGTTCTTATATAGAATATTTAAATATACAAAATCAGACTTGGATACCTGGAACACTAGACAGATTTAGAAATTCATTGCGAACCACCATATGAGATAATCACATTAAGCATGCATTTCAAAAAGTTCCTTTCTTAACAACCTAAAGTGAAAAGGAAACTGCCTTTTCTTCTGATACTGCGTAGTAACAAGTAGAATATATGGTTTAAAAATATTTGTACTCTGTGCCACTCAGAAAAGAATTAGCATACAGACTAGATCTAACCCCCAAATCTGCACTTCACTAGCCAAGAGTCCCAAGGAAGTCACTAAATTTCACCAAGTTCTGGATCTTCTTCTGTCTTATAGAGACGTTGATATCTCTTCAAGGTCCACACTGGTCTTGGGAATGTCAGTGAGATAAAGGGCTTGAAAGCACAATGTTAGAATACATTTATAAAGGCCATGATAAATATATTCTAACATTTCACATTCATTCCCACAAACCTTCATGCCATACGTAGAACAAGGGAATCAATATAGACAAGATGAACCACAGGTATTTCCTCTGAGACGTCAAGACTATTCTAACATAAGTTAGTATCGATGGAAATCAGGTGGGTTACAGACAAAGGTAATTCTCAGAATCTGTTAGGACTCTCCATTATGACCTAATTTCTCCTTCAATTACATGGCAGCATTTTATCACCAGGCTATGTTCCTTTTCATCTAGATTTTCTTTCTCTTTGAAGATGGTAGGGCACAGCTGGAGCTTGGTCTTAGGCCCTTTTGACCAACTATCTCATCAGTGTGGTTGATAACACTTACCCATCTCTTTGATAAACAGATGGGAAGAATAACTGAATTTCCCAGAAAACAGTCTGATTAAAATAAAAGTGCTTAGCATTCCTCCTCCTTAAACGAAAGACCAAACAAAAGAAACGGTGTCCCTAGGGAGAGTTGTCACATCATGCTCCAAGTGCTTCCTACAACACAATGTTATTCTTGATTGAAATATTATTCTTTTCCATGTTTCTGTCTTAATGATGCCACGATGAAGGTTTTGTAGATTTTAATTCACACCGAATACTGTGTTTATTTTAATTGACCAAATGTAGATCAGGAAACAGAGTTACTATTTGAGAGAGAGAACGATATGAACAGGAATTCAGATAACTTCACACCATAGGCAGAGACAACCTAATGTATTCAGAAAAAAACTGCTTTTTTTTTTTTCTTGGTAGGAGTGAAAGTGGCTCATGTATTTTCATTTAATTTTAACAGCTGACATCTACACCACCACCGACTGCAAGTCCGAGAAACAGGCCGTTTCTAGATAACATCCATAAATTCTTCAGAAAAGGGTGCCATCCTTAGATACTTTTAGTAGAATTCATGAAATAAATGCATTTTTTGGTAAAGTGCAATAGATGCTGAAGATACCTCAAAATTGCAGAATTGCCATTGTTCTAAATATTATAAAGTAATATCATGCTTTAGAATAAAAAGCACTGCAGTGATTTATCTGCATGTGAGTGTTAATTCATTTGTCCTGTGACTAAAGCACCTCTGAGCGGGTATATCCTGACTCCGTGTATTCCTTCAAAAAGGAAGCTGATGTACAAAAACATCGTGTCAGCAACCACACATTACAATATCTGAGCATGTTCTTGGGGAATGTCCAAAGATTCGTCATGAGGAAAGCATCTTTATCTTATTTATTGAAAGTTTATTGTAAAATTTTGTTTACCAAAGTCCCTATTGTGGCGTTTCAGATAACGCATTTCAAAGGGAATGATCACATGGGTTCACTAGAAATGAATTCTTTTTTTTTCTTTTTCAAATTCTTTTCCCATTTAGGTTATTACAGAATGTTGAGTAGAGTTCCCTGTGCTATACAAGTAGGTCCTTGTTGGTTATCTATTCTAAATATAGCAGTGTGTACATGTCATTCCCAAACTCCCAGTTTATCCCTCCCCCACACCCTTCCCCCACTGGTAACCCTAAGTTCAGTCTCTAATTCTGTAAGTCTGTTTCTGTTTTGTAAATAAGTTCATTGTATCATTTTTTTTTAGATTCTGCATATAAGTGATATCATACAAATTTGTCTTTCTCTGTCTGACTTACTTCACTTAGTATGATAATCTCATGAATGGATAAAGAAGATATGGAACATATGTACAATGGAATATTACTCAACCATTAAAAGAATGAAATAATGCCATTTTCAGCATCAAGGATGGATTCTTGTTTTGATGTAGGATCTACAGAGAGCATGAACCCGCTGGATTCTCATCCATGGTGAAGAGCAGAGTAATCAGTTCCTCAGCCAGGAATCCAGTTCCTTCTGGTGAGCCAGTTGTTGGTCTTTCTCTTAAAAAAACCAAACAAAACAAAGCAAAGCTTTCTGCCATGAGACAAATTTGTAGGCATAGCTTAAGGATTCATGGTTATTTTCTGTGGGAATACTAAGTGCCAACATCCATGAATAATATAAATTGAAATGGAGAATTTCAACTTATTGAATATGTAATATTCAGCCATGAAAAGAAGGAAATCCTGCCATTTGCAACAACTTGGATGGATCCCATGACATTGTGCTGAGTGAGGTAAGCCAGACACAGAAAGACAAATACTGTATGATCTCACTTATACATAGAATCTAACAGTAACTGTGTGAGGATAGGTGTGTTTATTAGCTTAATTGTGGTGATTGTTTCACAATGTATAAAGCATCACACTGCATACCTTCAATATATATAATTTTTGCCAATTATACCTCAATAAAGCTGGAAAAAATTGAAATAGCCTATCCTGAAATCTATTTTTCCAAAGATGAAAAGTTATTAGAAACTTTATGCTTAGCACTCAAGGAAAGAAGGTAACTGTCACTTTGCTGAGACAGAAACTAGAAAGCTTTGAAATTGATGACATCATTGATTCATTCAGCAAGCACGTGCACAGTCTACCAGATACACCCTGCACAGGGGGCACAGAAATAGCAGCGGGAACCCCTCAAGGCTCTAACCTGGGGAGTCCCACTCTCCTCAACCCGAATTTCCAATGACATCCTCCAACCTAGAGGGTATCAGAATGAGTCCTGCAGGTTATGCATTTTAACAGATAGATTTGGACCATCTGAACCTGGGCAGCGGGAGTGGGATTGGATACGTGAGGCTGGGAACTTCACCCGGCGTGTTCTGACCCTCCTGAAGGAGAAGGAACTTCTCAGCAGAGCTGCCCACATCCTCCACCCTCCACCCCCACGTTAGACCAAGCCCCGCAGCCAGACAGTCATTGCCTTTCCCAAGGCCAACTTGCCCGAGGGTAGCTGTGTGTAAGTGAGCAAAAGAGCAACAACAGCAAAAAAACGTGTCCCAGGCTCTGCCCTGTGTGAGCTCTGTGTACACCTCGCCTCAGTTAACCCCACAACAAACAGTGGACACAGGAGTTGTTTTCCAGTCAATTTTATTGAAGTATAATTTGCACACACCCAAGTGCACCCTTTTTAAGGGTCCAGCTCAATGAATTTTGGCAACTGCACAAACCTGTGTAACCAAACGCACATCAATACAGAACAGTTCTGTTAACGTACAGCTTCTTCACGCCTCCATCAATCCCACCAAAACTTCCTTTGTCTGTTCTGGGACTTTATGAGACGGAATCGTACGGGATGTCTCATTCCCGTCTGGTTTCTTCTGCTCAGAAACATCAGAAATCACCATATAAATGTTAACCATCCAGTATTTGTTGAAAAACATGTTTCTGATTATATACAACCTGGTACCCTTTTTGTTAAGTCCACAGAAAACCTAAAATTAAAACATATGCTTTTTAGAATTACACACATACAGAATGAAATGGTATCAAAATCAGAGGAAGGAAATAACCATCACAGGATCCAGCAAGGCCTCACCCCAGGTGGAAGGAGGTTTGTGGACGACACTCCATGTCACAGAGGGAATGGAATCGCTGATAATAAGGGTCAGAGGGAGATCGTCAAATAAACATCAACAGACAGTCAAAAAAATTCTTACTTAGACCCCCAGGGTGCTCACGTGGTGCTTGTAGGTGTATATACACCTCTGTGTATGTGTGCACAGGCGTGCAAACACACACAGACACCCTTATATGGAAAAGGGCATTGACTCGTATTCTTTTACTGAGCCATGGAACCTGTTACTTTGTGATCTATTTACAGATGGGTCCGCCAGTTTCCACGGGGAGCAGTTACTGTTTATGTCCCAAACTTTGAGATCACAGACAAATGGGGATGGTAAACAATGAAGTTCCCTGTGTGTTCAGATACAGGTTTCTATTGGGTCGGTTTGGACTCACTCCTGCACTGAGATGGGGAGAGGTCTCCAGACGGAAAACGATGTCACATGGCCTCAGCCAGCTCGTCCACCTTCCTGTTAGGGAGCTCGGCTTGGGGGTGAGACCATGCTTAATACAAACATAAATGAACCCTTCTGGTGGGTCAGGAGGCTGCTCCAAACACATTTTCCCCTTGGCGTACTTTAGCTGTGTTATTTTTCTCGTGTGCTTCCTGGAGAACGGGATTCTCCAGACAGAGTCACAGGCATGTTCTTCTCAAGATGAAGCCTCCGAGAGAAGCGCTGTAGGCTGGTGGCGCCAAGACGCCCCAGCTCCTTCCTTCCCTGGTTTCGGAGAAGGACAGAGAGCAGGAGATCGGCTGTCTTCTGCTTCACACCTTCTTTAAAACTCAAGTCTAGAACTGGACAAATAAGTAAGCCTTGGGGCCAGAACACTCTTAAACAGATGCTTCAGAAGATGTGTAGGGCTGGCGGATCCCACTTCCATGCTTATATCCCAAGAGAAAAATGGATCTAGGGCAACATTAGAACCTTCTCCAGAGCTAATCTATTTATATGCGTAGTCAGAAATCTGCTACACAAAATTTAATTGTGATTAGCAAATACCGACCCCCAATCTGACACGCCAGTCACATCAAGATAAAGTGTCGTTCTTCTTTGAACAAAATCCCTCCATGTGGTACTATGTCATGTCTAAGCAGAACAGTTAGAATACAAAGGACCCAATGCCAACTTGGTCCCAAAAAGGCATTACTGAATTTGGGAGGTGACTAACACAGTTGAAAAATGGCGCCACATCCTTTGACCCTTCTTCCAGTGTGGGGTGGGGTCTATGCCCTTTCTGGTTGTATGTGTGATGGCTTCAACCACAGCTACGATGGACATGAAGCTACAGGACTTCCGAAGTGCACAGAGAAGGCTGTGCACCCCCCGATGCGGTTTGCTCAGGATGCTGGCTCTGTGGGGGCTGGCTGCATGGTGACATCCAGCTCTGCAGAGTCTGCCATCATGGGGGGTCACCTGTTGGTGCTCCCGGCAGCTGTCCCGGCCAGGCTCGCAGCCAATGGGCAGCACCAAGCCACCCAACCTCCAGCACAGGGGGCCTTTGGAGGACAGCAGCCCTGGTCAATATCCGGCTGCAGTTGCCTGAGGGACCCCAAGTGAGAACTGCACTCTTGAGTCCGTCCCAAATTTCTGGCCCACAAGTCCCCAGAAAAAGTTGCTAAAGGTGAGAGCAACCTGTTGCACAGCAGCAGTGATGCACGATCTACCATCAAACAGACGCGCACCCAGGAGCACAGCAAGGGTGCTCCCTTAACTAAGGGGATTCCAGAGCCCCTGGGGAGGGTGCTGGTAACATGCAACTCCCTGGATGTCTTTTAAAGAAACATGGGAATTTGGGGAAAAGTAAAAATAAAGGTAGCAGAGTAGGAAAGTGTCAGCATGACCCGGGTTTAATTCGCAGCCACAGGCCGTGCAGCATCAGGGTCAGAGTGAGCTGTAGCAGGAGTGTGTTGATCCCAACAGGGACGGTTTGGGGCTGCATCCTTTTCAAGGGGTAATAAACTAAGTCACTGAAGCCTTCCGAGCACGCTCTCTGGCAGATGTTCACGAAACTTGCACAGATGTGCCTTTTTCACCATGTGACTCACACTGCACCCAAGTGAGAAACATGGATTAAAAACCAGATTCACAGATACTTTAAAAATAGTCCCTTTATTTCCCTCTGTCTTTGCAGAGCCAGAATGGAAAACAAGGGAAATACTTCTGTTCATTTGTTATACACAAGACTCTCTAGTAGCAAAAGAGAAGACTTCACTGTGAAGAATGTACAATGTCATAGGACTCCCAGGATGCCTGAAACACTGTACCTAAATTCACATCAAGAAAGACAGCCTATGGATTTCACTGCTCTGGAGCACTGGAGAGCGTTCTCATTCAGAAGCCTCTAATGCTCCACTCATTAAAAGTAAATATAGTGATAGTGTTTTCAGTGCTCCCGTGCATCTGGCTAATGGGACCAAATTAAGCAGGTGGAGTCTGCACAACCATGAAGAACAGGTGGCCCTAGTCCCCATGCGGGAGCAGCAGGTAGTTCCTGATGTGTCCTGGGGGCCAGAAAGTGTCAGGGACAAGACATAACAGGGGTAAGTTAGGCTCCCAGGCTGGGAGTCAACCTACCTCAGGCCTGAATTCTGGCTTTGAAACTTACCTTGGTTTCCCCTCCTCACATACAAAGGAACCATACCAGACAAGAGGGGAATGTCTTTTAATTCCAACAGAGGATGTTTCTACCCAACCCGAGAGAAGCAGTGGCTTGGCTGACCACTGTGGTGTGTGCCTTGCAATTGTTTAAAACCTGGAGTGAAGACTTAATCATCAGATGTAGGCAGAATTGCAACATTGATGCTGCTCGTCTACACCCCTCACAGGGGATGGGGAGGACAGAGGTGGCGGGCCCTGGAAGGAGAAGTCAGAGCCACAAACCGGAAGGGAAGCTCCTGCCCCATAAAGGACTCGGTGGTCTCAGCTATTCTCTTTAGCTGCCTACGCACAGACCCGGTATTATTTCCAGGTGGTTCCCTGTGAATTATAAAAGGTAGCAGCAGGAGGTAGATGCCTTTGGGGGCATTATCTTTATACATGCTGTAATCCCAGAAGGATTACGAGTGTTTACAGAATCTACACCATCCACAAGGAGTAGGTTGACAGCCAGAAGCACTCAGTATAAGGAGGGGGAAGAAAGAGCTAAGTCATGGGCCCAAACAACAGGGAAGCCCATCAAAGCTCTTGAACAGGTGTCCTGGTGAGTCCATCTTCGAGTTTTGTATCAACCTCAGGCCCATTCTGTAAATGAAGAGCTCAAACATTTAGGACTTATAGAAGTAGAAAGAATTTCTAGTTCTTATAGGTATAAGTTTCAGATTTAGGAGAAAGGTTTTTTGTTTTTTTTTTTAATGTCAACAAATATATTTACCATAAAGCACAGCAATACACGTGTTTGAGGAATATGAAGTAATATATCCTACAGAGTAGAGTCTCAGCCATGACAAAATTTCAAGTTGCTTTCTCACATCACAGCTGTGCCCCCATGCGAATTTTGTTCAGCCCTCTTCAAGTGCCATATTATCTTGGAGGAGAATTATTGCAGGAATGAGCAGTGTTACTATGGTGATATGGGGCATATGTCAATAAATCGAACACAAACCACTGATCTAGAGGAAGATGGTATTTGGAATCCCCTGATAACCATCTGCACAATGGCCAAGTGACCAGCACAGGAGAATTTGAGTGTTTATCAGCAGAACCATGAGCCAGCGGGATCACGTGTACTCTGGGATCCTTTGGGATCTACAATTTTTACTAGCTCAGAAATGCCCAGGACATATTTGCTGATGAGTCAATGTGATAGGTTTTTGTCATTCCTCTCCAAGTGGGAAAAACTGGGGAGATTATACTGTACTCTGCTAATTACCGTTAACATTAATAAGTGAACCTTGCTTTTGAAAATATAGAATACATACCTACTAAGAAGGTCCAAATTAATCGCCTTTGTGACTCAAATTTCAAAACCAATTATTTCTACATTAAGGAGACAAACTCCTTAATGTATTGGACACATAATGTGCAGCATGGTGACGATTAACACCATGGTGCTTAACATTATGGTGATAGTTAACAACACTGTATTGTGTATTTGATGGTTGCTTAGACAGTAGATCTTAGAAGTTCTTATATCATGAAAAATAATGTGTAACTATGGATGGTGACAAATGTTAACTAGACTTAATTGCAGCAATCATTTCACAGTATACACATACACAGAATCGTAATATTGTACACCTGAAACTAATATATAATAGAACATTATGTCCATTATATCTCAATTTTTTTTAAGATTTTTTAAAAGAAATTTATTTATTTTATTTATTTTTGGCTGCGTTGGGTCTTCATCGCTGCACATGGTCTTTCTCTAGTTGCGGCGAGCGGGTGCTACTCTTCGTGGCAGTGCATGGGCTTCTCATTGTGGTGGCTTCTCTTGTTGGGGAGCACAGGCTGTAAGCACGCGTGTTTCAGTAATTGTGGCTCACGGGCTTAGTTGCTCCGCGGAATGTGGGATCTTCCCAGACCAGGGATCGAACCCATGCCCCCTGCATTGGCAGGCGGATTCTTAGCCACTGCACCACCAGGGAAGTCCCTATATCTCAATTTTTAAAACATTTTTGAAGAGGAAAGAAAGGAAAAACACTCCAATTCTCAAGAACCTTTTTTTTTTTTTTTTTTTTTTTGGTACGCGGGCCTCTCACTGCTGTGGCCTCTCCCATTGCGGAGCACAGGCTCCGGACGCGCAGGCTCAGCGGCCACGGCTCACGGGCCCAGCCGCTGTGCGGCATGTGGGATCCTCCAGGACCGGGGCACGAACCCGCGTCCCCCGCATCGGCAGGCGGACTCCTAACCACAGCGCCAGAAGGGAAGCCCACAGGAAACTTTTTTTAAGTTCTGCCTCTTTGTAGAAATCAAAGAGTACAAGGGAAATTTCTCTTTTGTTAACAAGGAAGTTTTTGTTCTGTGAGTGGTACACTTCACTCAGCACCGACCTCACCAGCCACTTGACATGCCGCCATCTTGGATGCTCCGAGCAGGAGACGTGGTTTAAGTTGAACAGGTGTGGGGCCCCAGGAGGGAATGTCGTCTTTAGAGGTAGAGCTGGCCTGGCAGCCACAGTCGACACAACTGGGGAAAGTGTCAGCAGAGAGCAGATGAGCGGAAGACTCTCTGGGGAGAAGAGGGTGGGTAACGAGGAAGCCGCAGGCCAGATGGCCTAAGGCACTTCTCCTGACCCCAGGTGAAGAGAGAGCTGTAGGTGGAGGACACTGGTTGGAGATTAAAGTCCTCAGAACATCCTCGGGCCTCTTGATGTTCTCAGCGCTGTAGCCCTGGAGGCATTTCCAGAGGACAGGGGGTTGATCTTCTAAGGGAAAGGTTGCTGAGCTGAGTTAAGGAAACACTCCCAACTACCCAAAGTCCACCCCTCTCTCTTCCACACGGGTGTCTCCAAATAGATGACTTTGGGCATTTCTATGAAAC
Organism: Globicephala melas; assembly: GCF_963455315.2. Lineage (NCBI taxonomy): Eukaryota > Metazoa > Chordata > Mammalia > Artiodactyla > Delphinidae > Globicephala > Globicephala melas. The sequence goes on from NC_083315.2 coordinate 26,546,137, forward strand.
TGATGGCAGAGAGACGACAGCTGGGTGCTGAATGGTGTAGCCGTACCGTACACCTGAATCCCATAATCCATCTCTCCCTGAAATGTGCCTACACGGCATCCTCGGGGCAACACATGCCAGGAAATGCCATATTTTAGAACTTCAGTGTCCACTCCCAGATCTGTGAGGAAGGCAGCGTGCGGCCCAACAGCAATGCCACGGAGAGGCACTTAGTGGCAAGCACTGATGAATCCCTATCGAAATGAGATCATTTCCATGCATTCCTCGACATATTTGTGTTTACACTGAAAGAGCAAAAACACATTATATTAGTAGGAATTTAATTTTACTCTTTGAGCAAAGTAAGTTATGTAACTAGCTAAAAGGAATGCAAAAGCAATTTGCAAACATGCAATTGCTTTAAGGAATAAACGCACAATGATGTTATTAAGCTTATCATCAAAATTCAATTAAATATTCACTAGTTTTTAGTTATGAGAAGGAGCACATAAACAGAAGTGAAATGCTGGCCAACTGTTAAATAATAATTAGTGGAAGCAATGTTTCCTGATTCCACCCTGGAAGTTAGTGAAGCTTTTCAAATAAATTTTATAAAAGCAAATTTAAAAACTACCTGGAGTTTCATTCAACATGCCTTGGGAATTTAAACTCTCTTTCACAGACGAGAGTTTAAGCATTTTTCTGCTGTGTGCAAAAAGTTTTCCTTTTTTTTTTTTTACTTCCTGTCGAAATGGTTACTTTCACCCATATATGGCTCCAAACACATAAACCATTTCAGAGTGCCTGTCGAAATTATTCACTCTTGTCCTAGAGCTAATTTTGGATTTTCACTCCTAACAATATCTTCCGGGAACACTGTAAGTGAAAAATAGGATTGTAAGGCACATGTATATACCATGTAGCATTCTTGAACAGAAACCATACATGTTTTTGTATTTTGTTTATTTGTGTTTGGAACATCTGTGTATAAGAAGCTGCCCATGACTATTGGGAAACACGTTTTTCAGCCGTGTGTGTGTGCTGGAGGACTTTGAACACACTTGCAGATTTCAAAGCAAGGCAATATCTTTTTGGTGACATCAACTTCCATTCCTTTGTACTGGGAACTCACAGTCCTCGGAACAGAAAGTTAGGAGTGGATGCCAAAGGTTGTTTCACCTGTGAGTGTTTTTCCTGTAAGCCCAGTTAACCATGCATGGGGAGCTGACAGATTTGATAGTGAAGCAAGCATCCCCAGTTCTTACATGCCTCAGCGTCAAGGCTAATTCCTCAGTTATCTTTAGAGCATGGCCAATTCCATGCAGAATCCCCATACCTACCAGCCTGTTCCTGTCCTCTTCGGCTGCCTGGTCATCCGGCAGTCAGAATAAAGCCAAATGGTCAATGCAAAATGCTCTGACCCTTGTGAGCATAACATGTGCTGACTAGTGTGTGTCACATACCCACAGCCAAAGCTTGCTGTGCCAGCCCCTCCAGAACTGTACAGTCACGTGTTAAAGTTCTTAGGGACACACATATTGACAGACTGCTTTAATGGGTCTAAGGAGAGACTCTTTCCTGGGATTCCAAGAAGCAGGTCATTCAGAAAACAGAAAAGTACATGAGAAATTTCTCTCTCTCTCTCTCTCTCTCTCTGTCTCACACACACACACACACACAAACACACACACAAACACAAACACACACACTGCAGTATATATGTTTCTACAGACACTGTAGAATGTTCCTTACAGTCTGTCCCTTCCCCGCATAATTCACATCACTGGGTAAATCTGATTTCCCCAACTTCACATATAAAAATAAATAAAAATGTTCTAAGATATCTCTTTTGCTTAAAAGTATTTAAAAACAATTCTGAATGGAAGATCGTGTTTTTAAGCTCTCACATTTTTTTCCTTCTGAGGGTGACATGTCACCATGTAAACTTGGACAAAGATCGTGGACAAGACCCTGGCCATGATAGAGTCTGCCCTTTGGGAGCGAGGCCATGCCAAAATAGATGGCAAAGGAAAACAATCCAGAGTGAACAATACTGGCCCCAAAATAGCAACAGGGTTGACAACCACAGCAGCAGGAATGGCTGCTCATCGTCTGCCAAGAGCTCCAGTTCTGGCCTGTCTCTCTGGAGGGACACACGGGACTTGGGGCCCACAAGCAAGCCAGCTGACAGCACACCATTCAGAACCTCAAATCTGAAACACTGATAACAGCACTTGGGACAGAACCATCTTCCTGAGGAGCTTTCCAAGAAGAATGAATGAGCTGACTTCCCCAGGGATGCTGGGAGCTGGCAGGATGCAGCCACTGAGCACAGCCTCTGTTGCAGCAGGACCAGAAGACTCCAAGAAATAGGTCTAAGCGTCCCCAGCCACAAATGAGGGAACTGAGACCAAAGCAAGACTGGCCCACAGTCTCACGGCTAGAAGCTCCTTCTACCAAACCATGGATCTACGGGTGTGTTGGGAGTTAGGGACACCTCAGACATCCTTAAGTAACATCCTCAACTGAAGACAGCGCGCAGATAAAACCACAGATGTCAAAGTAATCATCAGGCAGCTCACAGGGACACAGGGCATGGAAGACACGTGGAAGAGAAGAGCCGTTGGACCAGGGATGGGGGAAGAAGCTGTCAGGAGGAGGCAGGACGCTCCCTGGAAGGGAAGCCTGAGAAAAGCAAGGGCCACAGGGGAGACAGTTCATGGTGGAAATAAATCATGAGGATTTACAGCCCTTCACCATGTTCTAGGCTGGGAAGTAGACTGGTGAGAAGCACCTAAGTACAACTGCAGGGGCTCAGGAATTGGAAAGATTGCAGCTTAGATCCCCAGCTAAGGGAAAGCCTAGAGAGATTTTGAGACCAGCAAGTGGGAAGTGAGAGTACCAGGTAGACCTCTGTTCCTCCCCTGTAGGAGAATCCATGTCCCCATGATGCTGCCCAGAGTGGACAGGCCAGAGACCATGGATGACCCAACTGTTGCTTTAATTTGAGTGGAAGCAGGAAATTATAGCCCCAGTTGCTGCCCAGCCCACGAGCTCTTGATAAGCAGAAGCAATTGAGGAGCAGACTTGTATTTCTTAGGTTCTGCATGGGACCCAGAGATCCAAATTACTTCTAAATGTGAGGGATGGACCAAGTCATTCCTGAATGGATCGAAACCCTGACATTAGCCCACTTCAGCCTCCCCAGCCTGTGCCTGATCAGGACCGGAACCCATGTCTGTGGCCATGAACACTCCTGAGGATGATACATTTTTCAAGAGCTACATCCCCTCCCCCAGGAACATCAGGCTTTAGCAGGAAAAAGCGTTAACACACTTTCAGCAGCATCTTAAGCAGTGTTCACGTGACTGAGTCCCAAATGAAGCACAGAAGGAATAGAAGTGTCAGCACTGATCCCAGATATGTGGGGTCCAAGCAGGAGGCAGTTACAACCAAGTCTGACTCAGCCACATGTGTGCATCACTCACATAGAAGACCACCTTGAGCTATCAGTGACAGGAAAGCAGGGGTTTGCCCATTTTACTCATTCTTTACAACCGAGAACAAATATTTACTTGGCAATTACAGAATACCTACCACCACATTAGACACCGGTGTAGAACTATACTGAATGCAAATAAGATGTTAATTATTACAACTTAATGGTGTCTTTAGAGTGAAACTCTGGATGCATTTTTAGCCTACACTCGAGAGAGCAACACGGTCAGAAGGGAATTCTCTATGGGGATTTCGGAAGAGAAATGGTGAGAGTCCAGATGTTCCCGTGTAGGCAACAGGATTTGTAATTCGGGCACAACCTCCACTCGGTGTTTGTCTGAGGTTCCCTTTTGCCAGAAAGTCCTCCTCCCTCTGATAAGATGCTGTTTCATTCTCACTCTGAGGGGAACGGACACCCAGTGAGTCAGCCAGGTGGCTTCCTCCAGGTAAGCCTGGAAGGTCCTTGAAGGGTGTCTCTGCACTGAGAATCAGGTCTCCCTCCAAGACAGCCCGGGATAGTATTTCAGAAGTGAGTGGACTAGAGGCCTCAGTTCTCCTCCTGACCCCACCTTTGCCCTCAGAGCTCTGGACAATGTCGTCCAGCTGATCTGACTGGGGACTGTGTCTGGAATCCTTCAGCTGCTGAGTTACAGCAATTTTCACAAGTGGTAGCACTGAGGCAGGAGCCGTCCTGCCCTGAAGGCAGCGTGGCGATGACTCACCCAGATGAATCATTCCAGTGAGCTCTGTGAGGTCTCTGGGGGGCCAGGATCTAAACTGAGGAAGCATCAGACACCGATCGCGCAAAGAATACCAGCTCAATTTCACGATTCCAGGAAAAGAACCATAGCGTTTTTCACTGGAAGAAGGCTTAGAGACCGTGCAATTCAATGCCATTATTTTGTAGATGGGCAAATGCAAGTCCAAGATCAAATGGTCACTTGGTAGCCAAGCCAGGTGAAAGTTCAGGTCTTCTGATGTCCAGCTGTGACATTCTCTCTGCCACACGGCTGGAGCACACCTCTCAATCTTTGGGAAACAAATGTGCATCTGCGTTCGAGCTTTGGTGACAGGAGTGAATTATGACTTCCCTGGGCAAAAATGCAGCCCCACTTATGCTGCTGGGCAAGCACTGTACCTTCCATTAGGGAAGCTTAGGTTATAGCATCAATAATAAACAAGGCCACAGCTGCTGCCAAAACTGCTCACCAAAAGTTTCTTTCTTGGTATTAGAATGATGAGTGTATTTTCCCTAAGAACTTGTTTCTGGCAACGTGTACAAATAAAGCAACACACACAGTGACAAACTCTGCTGGTTACAGTTTAGCTGATGACATTCTTGTTATTGAAACAGGAAGTGACTCAGCCACGACAGATCATATATTTTATTCCATTGTGTTGGCTCATTTGAAAAGAAAATAAACTATCGCAAGGTAACAGCGTTTGTTTTCTAAATAATACCTTTTCTTTGGAGAAAAATGTAACAGAGATGAATGCTTTGAGATTTTAATGAATGTTTTCTAAGAAATTAGGGGAGGCTTCCTCAATTGATATATCATCATTAAAGTAATGTGAAGTAAGTTTCATAAGTATTATACAGAATCAAACGAGTACTTTTTAATAAAAGGAAATGAATGTTTAATATTTTTAAGGACATGGATTCTAGTATTTGGCATACTGTTGTAAAACCTTTCACAACACTGAATAGTAGTATGACTGCTACTAACAGGAAGCTTACATTTGGTTAGGGGGACCTTTTAAGACATTAAAAGGTACTATGTTTTTAGATTTTACTAACTTTGGAATTTTTGCTCATTATGACCTGGGCTGAGCTGAAGTTTACCTTTGTCCACTAAACCTTTGCATCTACACAGTACAAATTAATAATATAAAAAATAAGTATTTCAAATGCTTAAGACATTTAAACAAATTTTTCACATAAACAGCTGAAATACTGAGACAGCTGAACATAAACAGCTGAAATACTGAGCCTATGAAATACTGAGAATATATGACAGTTCATGGGGGTATTTGAGAACAGTGCCTCTTCTACTGAAATGTGCTTAAAATAAATAATAAAGGATTTTTAAAAATTTGATCGTTTGATGTTCACAAAGTCCCTTGCCCAGCCCTTAAATGATTCAAATAGAAAAGCTTCACTGATGATGGAGTTAGATGTGTGATATTTCTTGTCAATCGCTGGCTTTCCTAGTAAGGCAAACCTCCATCTGATGCATAATGTATTTGGGATGCTGTGGAGAGACTGTGGATGGCACGGTCTGGGGACCATTGATCCCACTGTGGGTCTCTTCCTGCTCAGGCAACAGAGGACCAGCTGAAGGCCCTGCCTGGGTCACAACCAGAACCAGAACCACAGCACATGGTCCCTGTCCATCCCTTTCTCTCAAAAACTTGCCATCTCCAGTTGCTGGAGAATCAGGACGGCCCTGGTTCAATTCTCTACAGATGCTCAGGCATTCAAAAGACGTAGGCTCTCTTTAATTTTTTTTCCTGCTTTTCCCTCCTTAAATCTCAGAATGAATAGTTTCCATCTGTAATTGTTGGTTTTATATTTTAAAATAGTGAACCAAGAAACTTAATGTCTCATTATCTCCAAAATGATTCGAGCATTCGCTGCATGCAACTATATTGATAACAGCCCAAGACTTCCATTTCACTTTGTCTGCTCAAAGAAGATCCCTTTTTTATTTTTCTTTACTGGTCTGTATTGCCAGATATCTGCTGTTTCCACACTCTGCATAGATCTAATTTAAGTATTAAAAAAAAGAGATAGCCCAGACATTATCCTGGATTGGCAGTTTCAAAAACACTTGTAGTTTCAAGCCATCATTGCAGATCTGAAGCAAATTATTCTTGCAAATGTGTGAAAAATTGACTTTTCTAAAAAATGGTCTGTGATGTACATGAGCTGAGACATATTCAGGAAAACCACAGTTTCTGACACCCCTCTCCATTTTCCTGGAGACATGAAGAGTTCTTGATAATTTCAATTCTCTAAAATGACAGATACCGTCAATTTGCTTTTTAGAGTATCATGTTTTCTTGTGCTCTGTCATGTAATAGTTTACCTTAAAGCATTAAGAAAACACCTCTCTGCTCTGTCATCTGTAAGGGCTTCTGGGCTCAGGAGAGCAACGCGAATCTCACCACAGAAGTTCAGGGCTTTGTGGTTGTATGCTCACTGCACAAAGAGACAGTCACACCGTTAAGGTTTTCACGCTACCATGACAACATGTGATTTCCAAGTACCACTTTTTCTGCCAGACAGCTCCAGGATTTAACTCCCAAAGAGATGCTGCCTTTCAACAAGGTAATCTTTTAAAGTAGTGCTATAAATAGCTCATTACCCAGAGCGTTTTCTTTCAATAGCAAGGTGTCTGAGGATAGGTAATTCTAGACAAATATTTTCTTCAGTCCCTAAAATTAATTATTAAAATACTCTTGAAACCTGGCATGTTTTTATGAATCTGTTTATCACAACAATACTATATTCTGAAAGTAGTCTAAAGATACTCATTCAGGCGGTAATTTGCCTTATGCCAGCTGGAAGCTCTAACATCCCATGAATGAATTGTCCACAATATAACCAGGTGACCGTCATGTGTGTGTGTATGTGTGTGTGTGTGTGTGTGTGTCTGTGTGTGTGTGTGTGTCTATCTGTGTCTGTATTTGTGTATCTCTGTGAGTGTGCCTTTGAATATGTGTGCCTGTGGGTGTCTGTGTGTGTCTGTGTTTTTGTGTGTGTGAATATGTGTGTCTGTGTGTGTGTCTGCAAATGTCAGCATCTGTAAATATCTGAGTGTCTGGGTGTGTCCACTCCCAACCAAGACTTTTTCTGGGGAAAATAAAAGCCAAGCAAACAAAGAAATCAAGGAAGACTGAGTGTGTTGGGACCAGAGTCACAACGATGGGCTGTGTGGAGGTGCCCCCAGCCCCGCCTGCTACACACTGGCCACCAAGGACCAAGAAGGCGCCCCAGTGGTGGGGACTCTGGAACGGTCCTGCGGTCTGAGGCTGTGGAAAGGGCAGAGTGTGACCTGATGTCTCCATTACTGAGCAGAGGGGGAAAAATGTTCACCCACCAAGATCTCGCCCTTCTCTGCCCGCCCGTCGCTGGGCCACCCCAGGAGGAAGCAGGCCTCGCTGGTTACTCATTGATGTGTCCCCATTTTCTATTGGTGGAATCTTCCCTGGAGTCAAGCTGAATTTGTCCCTGTGCCTTAGACAAAATCGTACTTATAATTAGCAGCGTCCATGAGTTCATTTAATCCCCAACCAATCCTGTAAAGGAAGCATGTTTTTAACGGAAATCCAAAGGAGTTGAGAACCGTGTCCGCAGCCAAGTAGCTGGTTACTGTTAGAGATGAGGTCCCAAGAGCAGACCCTCCTCCGTGGCACCAAGTGAGGTGCGCTGATGACAGGAGGGGAGAGGTTACTAGAGGTCATCAACTCCGGGTCACCCAGATTGGCTGCTGGTTTCTTTAATAACAAATAAGAAATGGCAGAATTCATCAAGCCTCTGCTGTTAAAATTCCAACTGGAGACCTAACACCTAGATCTCTCACCTCAGACACCCCTTCCCAGACCCCTTCACCCGTGCCCTCAGACACCCCTTCCCAGACCCCTTCACACGTGCCCAGGACTCCTGGGTGACGCCTCCCGACAGGTGAAACCTCAGAGTCCAAGGCGGCCTCTAGACTGGGGAAGGCCGTGCAGACCCCATGCTGCCAAGGCTCCTGTGAGACGCAGGACTCCGAGAGAAGGAAAGGACCACTTATGGAAATGGAAAAGAAGCCCCTCCAAGGACCCAATCGTGTAAATGATGCACTTGTGCAAACAGCCCAATCATGCAAATGACCCAAGCAAAGACTTTTCACTAGAAGTGAAGCCTGCGTTTGCTCCACTCTCGGCAGCTTTAGTGTCACAAGAAATAAATCTTGGAGAACGTTCTCCTTGGAGTGTTCTAGGCTCTTGATCAGCTCAACAAACGGAGATGTTCTACTGGCTGCAGAAGTGTTAAGTAAAATCATAAGTGAATTGGATTAAAAAGCCAATTTTATGTTTATTTCCTAAAATTAGAAAATACCGACATCATTAACCTGTAGTAAGTCCCTTGTTCATGCATGCAGTCACTCAGGGACTCATCTTTTAAAAAGTGTTTACTGAGTAGCTGCTAGATCCTAGGCATTGTGCCAAACACTAAAGACAAAGACAGAAACCAATATCTAAAGCCCTGAGTATTTTACTGCTCAAAGGTGATACAGACCTCCTGGATGTATGAATTGGGTCGTCTATATAAAACAGGGCAGGTGCTCAAAACCTGAAGATCATTTATACTATATCCCTCCTTTGAAATTTAATTTCCTTGGGAAGTTTCTAGTGATTTCTATGTTTTTAGAAGGCATTATTGGTGGTTCATCTTTATTTAGGACATAGTTGATCAAAATAAGATTAAAGGCATTCACCAGCAAATATAATCATAGCCTATTTAATTTACAAGGGCAGACTTTAATCTTACTTACAATTGCCAATCTTCAAGTATTTTACTCAACTGTAATTTTTTCATATTCTCTCTCTCTTTTTTTTTCTTTCACAATTTAATGCCCAATGGCAGTCTTCAGATTTATACCAAATGCATCAATCACTATTCTTTGGCAATCTTCCCTTTTCTCTTAGCCTTCTTATAAACTCTAGCTCTGAATGTTAATTATTAGAGGCTGCCTTACCTAGTAGTCAGCGACATTACTGCCTTTAGAAAATTCTCTTCAGATGGGTGCCTGCTGACATTCGCAGAAGGAGGAAGGGTGGCTGAAGACTCTGGTACCACTTCCTTGAAGTGGACAGTCTAATAAGGAAGATAGGGATTCACAAGTAACACAAGACGACCACAACCTCCAGACAGGCAAACACTCGGAAAGTCTGCCCCCCAAGCACCATTTTTTTTTTTTTTTTTTCCAAGCACCATTTTGCAGGAAGTTAATTGAGTTAAATGTCTGACTGGAGCCACAAACTCTATCCATCTTTGAATGCCCTGTTGTGGTGATGAGCCATGGGAATGGGAATCAGTGCCTCTTATTAGGGAGCTCACAGATCTCGGGGAGGAGAGAAGCATAGCAATCCACGGTTACAGCACAGAGGTGACAGAGGACATGGCGAGGGGCCTGGTACTTAGATGGGGTGATGGGGAAGGCTCTAGAGGTGCATTTGGGCTGAGTCTCAAAGGACAGTTACGGAAGGCTCTCAGTATTCAAAGGCTGGCCACCTGGCTGACCAAATCAGAGAGGGTTTGAGGAAGCAGTGGCAACGATGTGACAGCCCAGCAGTTTCAGCAGCCAGGACCGAGGGCAGGATAAAGCAATTAAGGCCGGTCTGCAGGCCCCACAGCTCATCGCTTCAGACCCACGATGGGATTACAATTTGCTTTATCTCCCTGTTACCAAATCCTGATGATTGCCCTCAGAAACAAATCTGCCATCTTTTCTCTGTATCTCCATTGCTACTATCACACAGCACTGTGGTCCTGCCCGTGGGCCTGGTGCTCAGACTGCCCTGCTCCAATTCCCAGCCCTGTCACTCTGAGGCTACAGGGCTTGGGCTGTGAGCTCTGGAGCATCCCCTCAGCCCACCCCTCCCTACCTTTCAACCTGGGCCACAACTCACAGCCAGATGACCCTAGCCAAGTGACTTCTCCTGTGCTCACTTCAGTTTCCAGATCTATAAAATGGGGTAACGATAGCCTTTGTCTTGGAGGCTTGTGCTGCCAAACATATATGAAGTGTCACCTCTCCTTATTCCTCCTGGGTGATTTTGAGCAAGTTATATTACCTCTTGTGCCTCAGTTTCCTCTTTACTTAACTTCTCAGCGGTGGGGTGGTGATGAGGATTCAGGTGGATAATCCCCAGTAAGCACTGAGCATAGTAATCAGGAAAGGATGTGGTATCCAACTTTGTTTCTATTCAGCCTGTCTTGTGAGAGTTGCTTAATGTTTATCATCACTGCCCAGCTCCCTCTTACCACTTGCCTGCCCGTCTTGCCATATTCTTTCTGCTGGCCCACACTCCTGCCAGAATTGCTTTCCAAGAAAAATTCCCCCCGTGTCCTCTCTTCTCACCCTCCCAGGTGCTCACCTCCTCATAACACTGGACAGCATGCCAGTGTTGCTTCTGGTCCTTCTACCTGCCCGTCACCGCCTGTCGAGACCACCACCATGACACTCCCCGTTCCTCTGCTGAAGTCAACATCTCCCTTCCGCATTCCCGCTCTACCGCGCGCCTCTGCGAAAGGTCTACTCTGCCTTCTCCAGGCTGATGACCTTATATTGGTATGCTGAAAGGAAGAGGCCTTACTCCTAATCCCTCATCCACTGGCCAGAACACAGCGCCAGCTCTGTATCCTGGATAAACCGTGCTCAACATAGGTGTCCCCCCCTGTTGGTTTGTATCAACAATCTATCAAGTGTTTATGGGAACACTGAGACTTGTGCCCCTAAGGCTTGATGGATGCTAGTTTTTTCAAGAACAAAAGGATTAAGCCCTAAAAGTGACCATATTATCTAAAAAATATTTTAAATTTTAAGTAACATATCCTTTACTATCCAAAAATGTTTATTGTTGACAATCTAGGAAACTAGGTGGAGTCTGTCATGTCCCCTTATTCTACTACTAAGTACTATTTAATACAAGTTAATTTATATTGTTTTTATGGACTGCAAAAAACGACCTCCCAAAAGAACCACGTTAAAACCCTGGAACCTATGAATGTGATCTTATTTGGAAAATGGGTCCTTGCAGATGTAATTAAATTAAGGATCTTGAGATGAGCTCATCCTGGATTATCCAGGTGGGCCCTGAATCCAATGACATGTATTTTTAGGAGAGAAGAGAGATGGAGATTTGAGACAGAAGAGGAGGAGGCCATGTGACCAGGGAGGAGAGATTAGAGGGATGCAGCCACAAACCAAGGAAGCTGGAAGCCACCGGAAGCTGGAAGAGCAGAATGATCCTCCCCCAGAGCCTCCAGAGGGACCGTTGGCCTGCCAGCACCTTCGTTGAGACTCATGGCCTCCAGACAGTGAGAGAATAAATTTCAGTTGTTTTAAGCTACCAAGTTTGCAATTTGTTACAGCATCCATACGAAACTAATATATGATAAACAAATATTAATTTTATATTCTGATTCATTAGATGCTTTAAATCAACATCCTTTCTGCCTGTCTCTCTCTTTCTTTGTCTCTCATTTTCTCTCTCTCTCTCTCTGTTCTAAGAACACTGCACACCTTAGTACACTTCCCCTCTGCAGCTTCCCCACCATTAACTGGAGTTCAGTATTTGTTTATGGTTCTTTGTGTGCATGTGTGTGTGTGCATGTGAAATTTACCGAAAGTTAAATATGGATCAGTACAGACACATGCAATCACCCGTGTAACCCACACCTCTATCCAGACATAGAACAAACCCATCACCCATCACCTGTCACCATCACCGATGACCATCACCAAGAGAGCTTCCTCATGCCCCTTCCCAGTCAATCTCCAGCCCTGCCCACCAGATGCAACCAAACATCAGTTTTACCTGTTCTAGAACTTGAATACTGTAGTCTGAATCTTGCAGTAGGTATTCATGTGTGCAAGGCTTCTTTCACTCATTCTAACATTCCCGAGATGTGTTTGTGTTGCCACACATGCAGTAGTTTGTTCTATTTGTTGATGAGCAGTACCACAACGGACAAGAATACCACATCTCCTGGTGATGGACACCTGGGTGGTGTCCAGTTTTTGACTATTATGGATAAACGCAATGAATGATCTTGTACAAATCTCTTTGTGAACACATTCTTTCAGTCTTTTGGTTAAAGGCCTGGAAGATCTGAGTCATAAAAGTGTATGTTTAGTTTTATTAAAAACAGTCAGATCTTTTTTCACAAGTTGTTCTAGCGTTTTACATCCTCACCAAATTGTAGCAATGTTCTGGCTGCTCCCATACATCTCCACCAACTCTTGGTGTTTCAGGGCTTCTTAACTAGCTGTTTCAGTGAGTTGTATTTCACATTTCCCTGATGATGAATAATGTTGAACGCATTTTCATGTATTTACTAACTATTTATATATATTTCCTGTGAAGTATCTGTTCAAATATTTTGCCTATTTTTTATGTTCTTTAAAAAAATGTTGTACATCCATGTTCTCCATGTTGCTCCTTTCCCCCTAATAACAAGAAAAAGTCAGAGCATCTACAAAATCCTCATTTTCTTTAGTCTACTTAAGAGCAGAGTGTGGGGGGGGCCCATGTGAACAGAATCTCAGAGGGTGTCAAGGCTCTCCGAGGAGAAGCTGTGTACAGCAGACTTAGGGATGGATGAATGCTGAATTCATGACTGGATGAACGGCTGAATGTTGATTGCCTTCAATTTATTGAATGGCTATTCTTTGCCACAAACCAGGGATTTTAATGCATTATCTTTTTCAATTCTACCAAACTGATTCTAAGAGTTAGACATTTTATCTCCATTTAAAAGACATGACCAAGGCTACACACCTAGCGTGGGTAACTAGAGTCTACAGTCCATCTTTCATACAGTGTCACACTTCCACCCTCTGAATGACTTTTGCCTTCTATGATGCTTCTTTGTTGATTTTTTTAAAAATCGGATGTGACTAGTATTGCTTAGATCCCATGCATACTCTTTTTCATGTAAGAAGCTGACATTATCTCCCCACCAAATACTAACATGCACCAGGAGTGGTAACACGGTTGTTTTAAGACATCGACCTCCCTATGTATTGCCTACCTCCTCTGTCACAGGGAGTATTGCCTGCTTTGTGAATGGTGTGAATCCCAAACACCTGACCAGTCACAGGGAGTGAATAATATGTGCTGAATGGCTAATGGGTGCAGAGGGAAGTCATAGTGCTTATTCTCTTTGAAATTCAGCCGATGTACTGTTTCTATAACTTTTTATTATTTTTTTTGAAAAATAACCATTTTGAGTGTATCTGTATTGTGTCCAATCAGGTTCACTATTTTAAAAATAAACTATACAATCTTCTAAGAACAGGGAAGTGCACGTACAAGACAAGGACAACTTTACATTCTATAGGAAAGTAGATAAAGAAATGCATTAAAACAATAAAGAATTACCACGAAGAGATTACCTGATGATCACTAATCATCAGGAAATGAAAATCAAAACCTCAATCAGAGATCACCTCACACTGGTCAGAATAGGTATCACTAAAAAGTCCACAAGCACTACTATATATAAAACAGATAACCAACAAGGACCTACTGTATAGCATACGGAACTATATGCAATACTTTGTAATAACCCATAAGGAAAAAGAATCTGAAAAAGAATACACACACACACACACACACACATATATAATTGAATCACTGTGTTGTACACCTGAAACTAACACATTGTAAATTAACTATACTTCAATTTTTAAAAATCCACAAACAGTAAATGTTGGTGAGGATGTGGAGAAAAGGGAACCCTCTTACACTGTCAGTGGGAATGTAAATTGGTGAGGCCACTATGGAAAACAAAATGGAATTTTGTCAAGAAACAAAAAATAGAACTACCATATGATCCAGAAATACCACTCCTGGGTATATATCTAAAGAAAATGAAAACACTAATTTGAAAAGATACATGTACCCCAACATTCATAGCAGTGTTAGGTACAATAGCCAAGGTATGGAGACAACCTAAGTGTCCATCAACAGATGAATGGATAAAGAAGATGTGGTATATACACACACACACACACACACACACACACACACACACACACACACACACACACAATGGAATACTACTGAGCCATAAAAAACAATGAAAATTTGCCAACAACATGGATGGACCTGGAGTGTATTATGCTTAGTGAAATAAGTCAGAGAAAAACAAATACTATATGTTATCACTTATATATGGAATCTAAAGAAATAAATAAATATAACAAAACAGAAACAGACTCACAGATAAAGAGAACAAACTAGAGGTTACCAGTGGGGAGAGGGATACAGAGAGGGGCAAGATAGGGGTAGTACAAACTATTATGTATAAAAAATAAGCTACAAGGATATAGTGTACAACACAGGGAATATAGTCAATATTTGATAATAACTAGAAAAGGAGTATAATCTTTAATAATTATGAATCACTATGTAGTACACCTGAAACTTATACAATATTATAAATCAGCTATAATTCAATAAAAATAAAATATTACTAACAGGAAAGCAAAAGAATAATCGTCCAAAAGGTAAATAAGAATATTGTAACCATGACGCCCACATACACTGCACAGAGAGCCATCATGTGCCTTCCCTTGGGCAATATATTCTTCCCTTCACCTAACTCTCCTCTGATCGGTCCAGGATGCTGACCCTCCCTCGCATAGTCACTGGATTCTTGCTTCCTTTGATCACTGCTGCCAATTACTGAGAAAACCCTGTCCCTGATATAAGCACACTCTCAAACCATATCCCAAATACAACCAGCTGCTGGTCCCAGGGGGGTGGGCTCAACCTGAAGATGGTTCAAGGCAAGCCATTCCCATTCCCAGAAATTAGACTCAAGGCCAATGTCTTCCCTATGGAGGGCCAGTCACGCTCTCTGTTTCTGGGGTAAAATAAGACTGAACACAGGTTAATGATCATTTTAATCAATTCATTATGAATCATCTTCACAGCCTCTTTAATACAACAGATACAATAAGATAATAACTTCCCCTAACTTTTGATTGACAAAGGTCCCTGCCTAGAATGTTATAGGGTCATAGCCCTGGTATACTCAAGTCTGCTAAAATCTAACATACAAAATCCTGTCAAAACTTCATTTTACATACTTCAGTTTTTAAAAACTTTATTTAAAAGGATGTTTCATTAAACTCTATTTTGAAATAATAATGGAGGTAGTAGCTATAATTCAGTTTTCCATTTCTAAATTTAAAAGCACATTCTTTG
This sequence comes from Globicephala melas, assembly GCF_963455315.2. Taxonomy (NCBI): domain Eukaryota; kingdom Metazoa; phylum Chordata; class Mammalia; order Artiodactyla; family Delphinidae; genus Globicephala; species Globicephala melas. The sequence continues at coordinate 26,561,605 of NC_083315.2, forward strand.
TAGTCTTGGCATTTTGCTTGAAAATGAACATTATGGTATATTTCAGGAGATAATTTATATGAAAAAAACCCCACATTGAATGTCAGCTTCAACCTCATTTAAACTGTTTTCACATTCAACTAGGGGAAAGTCTAGTTGTTAATCTTGGTGAGGGTCTCTGCATCTTCTTGGAATGAAGGCTTATGTATGGTAGGTGACAAGTAAAAGGACATTTTCTAGATGCCCAGTTCCCAAACTTTACTGGCAAGAGATTAACCTGGGGAGCTTGTCAAAACTCAATGGCTGGGACAGCCTCCACCCTCTAGCTTATGATTCTGTAGGTTTGGGGTCAGACCCTGGAATCTGCATTTCTAAAATGTACACAGCTGGTGTGGATGGAGGACCCTACTGAGAATGGTTATAGGCCCCCTCTTTTTTTAAACGCCCCCTCCCCAAGTGCCCTCTTTTTTAAAAGAAAACTGTGTTCCCATACAATCAAGAGTGTAAATAACCCCCTCAAGAGCAAGCAGATCCAACTTGGGTCTTCCAGGCCATTTTGGTCCTTTTCCTGCAGGTTAGGCAGGCATGGGGGTGGGGCGGGGCAGAGGCGTGTCCCCCAGGTGTGTGCCCTGTCCTTGCGAGGGAGGCTGAAGGAGGGACCTCAGATTCACATACAACATACCCCAGTGACTCTGGAGTACCTCCGGCCCCTCCCTGTTCCTCACCACACCCGTGGGGCTGCCCAGTCCACCATCCGTCCACCACCACTGGGTCACAGGTGCCACCTGAGAATTGAGCGGGACAGATGGGGATGGAGTGGGACAGGGGGAACAGATGGGAACGGAGCGTGTACGGAGGGGAGAACAGAGTGGGGAGGAGGGGAAACAGAGAGGGACAGAGGGGGAACAGAAGGGGACGGAAAACGGGGAATACGGGGGGACGGAAGGGGGGACATAGTGGGATCGAGGGACGGATGGGACCAGAGAAGGGCAGGCCGGCCCGAGGTCGGAGGGAGGTACAGAGGGGACCCGGCCCGGCTCCCCTCAGCCAGGCAGCGGCACACTGAACCGCTGGGCCAGGGGCAGGGGACTGGACCCGCGTGACCGGCCTGAGTAACGAGGGCCGGGGTTTGCGGGGACCAGCCCGGGTGATGGGGATGGGGACGGGGACCGGGACGACAGGGGTACGGGGACCGGGGACCGGGGACGGGACGGGAAGGAACACCCGGCTCCCTCTGCCCGGCAGCAGCGCACTCAGCCGCTCGGCCGCACACCTCCCAGCACCGACTCCTCCGGCGTGAGGCGGCTCGCGCCTTATATACCCTGCTAAAAATAGCCTGCGAAACCGCCTTCCAATCACAGCTGGCCGAAGTTCGAATTCAGCCAATGGCGAGGGTTGTGATGGAGAGGCTCGGTCACGCCAGGCGGGGCCGCTGTAAGCCACTGCCCGCGATTGGCCGAAGCTGACATCATCGTCGCGCAGCCCCCGGGCCGGGCGCGGCGTGATTGGGCGGTGCGCGGGGCGGGCGCGGGCGAGTCACGTGGGGAGATGGGGGGGGCTGGGCGGGGAGGAGGGGAGGCTGGCAGCGGAGCTTTGAATAGGGAAGTTTTGCAGGGGTTACGTTTGCAGTCAGTCCGGTGTTTGCAAATATTGTGTGGGCTCGCGAGCGAGTCTCCGGGCTCCGGTAGGATCCGAACCCGCGGCGCCTAATTGCTGCCCACTGAGTTTGCATGAACTTCCCCGGCGCTGCAGGCACGGCTGCTGCGCTCCCGACTCCAGACCGCACACCTCCCTGTTTTTACAACAGCAGTGACTGTCTTTTCCAACCCGACATGGATGTGCTCCCAATGTGCAGCATCTTCCAGGAACTCCAGATTGTGCACGAGACTGGTTACTTCTCGGCGCTGCCCTCCCTGGAGGAATATTGGCAACAGGTAAATAGGAATTTTCATGGGCCAGGTGCCCGGGTGCGCCGAGGAGGGAGTGCATGCACTCACCGACAGGACGGTGTGTGGTTGGAGGTGCATTTCTTTTTCTTCTTTTTTTAATGGTTCGGGTAAATTTTTAAAAAATTAAAATAATTAGTCTTAAAACGTACTTCTGCTGCCTCCGGTGTGGAAGGCACTTTAAAGGGGCCTTTTACAGCGTGGAGCGGAGTTGTCATTTGAGTGGGGCGCAGCAGTGCTTCGTCGCTTGGAGTGTTTTTGCCGTTTCAGGGGCTTATGAACTGCGTTCTCCGGAGGGCAGACCCAGCTCCGCGGCCTGATCCCGGCCCTAGCCCTTGGCAGAAGTTTGGTGCTTGTACCAGCTCCAGACTCCACAGCTGGATCTGGTCATATGAACTTGCAAGGACTGCCAAGGGTGTTTTTTTTTTTTAAGGGATTTTGGTTTTGTTTTGCTTTTTGGTGTTTGTACGTGGAGATTTTTTTTTTTTTAATTAAGGATTTCACCAGCGAAACATCCACCAGCTCCTTTTCTCTACCAGGCCATTTTCAGTTTCTTTACCTTCTTGGGAATCCTTAAGATATGCCTCGATCTGCCTTGTTTTTCTTAACCTGCTTCTTTTGTTGACCAGAAAAAAGAAAAAAAAAAAAACCAATGTTTGCACAACCAGTGACTTATCAGTCATATGACAATGAGCCCGTCCGAATTGCTTCAAGTCAGAGTTTGGGAAGAAGAGTCTCTGTTTCCGGCATTTTTTAGTGGAACTGCAATTTTTGGCATTGGACATTTAAGAAACAATTTTCCCCCCTTCTAATGCGTTAGGATTACCTGAAGGGAGAGATTCTGACACTTGTCCCATTATCTTTAAAGATAGAAGGAAGGTTTGGGGTTTTCTCTGTGCTGCTAAGCAGTTTGCTTTTTGTCACAAAGTGAATTAGCAGATCAAATATATATTGTGGGTTTCAAAGCCTAGAAGGCTTTTAGGGGAGATGAAATGCAAAGTGTTACAACCTTCACATGCCTGCTTAATTGTTCCCAGCCCTTTCCTGCCTCCCTCTCCCCTCCAGGCTTTTCCTCCTAAAGAAGCTGCTTCCTAGGACGTGATTGAAATTGATCTAAGTAGTTTCCTTGGGCATTTGGGATTTGGGCCACAAGCCAGGCTGAGCTCTTGGTCGCCTTCAGAGGCTTTTAAACTCTCCCTGAGAGCTTCCTTCTGGTCCCCAGTGCTCCTCAGCATAATGGAGATTTTAAATTAGCCAGATTATTAAAGTTTAACAAGATCTCAATAAACGTGCTTTCCTTTTTCTTTGGAACATCCATAGAATATCTTGCTGTCTCTCTGCAGAACACTCTAGTGTGCTTTGTAACCCAGGCGTCTAATTTTAGGGGTAATGAGAAAACAATGATTGTTTTTTCCCCCTCTGCTTGCTAGGTGAGGAGGGGGAGGGGGAAGGGTCTATTCTGATAGCAGGCACACTGCTAAATAACCAAGCGGGAGCCCTTTGGGTGGGCTTTGCTAGTCCTGAAAATGATTTGCTAAAAAGAGCAGAGTTTGCTGTAGAAATCTAAAGCTGTGGAATTGCAGTAGTATAGACAGCCTTATATGGACATGCAGACAGTTGATCCTAGTGAAGATAAGGGCAGACATAATTTAAACCTAAAATGTTTCCTACCGTTTTTATTTTCCAGTGGCTAGAAAGTTTGAGATGGTGGGGAGAGGGCATGCTGGTCTCTCGGCAGTTGTAGCTTCTGGAAAGGTTGGTTGTGGGGCTGGGGGGGCACTCTGGCCATGACACACTGCATGTATATTTGAACCGGGTCCTTTTTTGGCCGCTGGTCAGAATTTCAAAAGGAAGTCTCCTTTGGCATTGTGTGAAAGAAATAGAGTGATGACTCATACAGTTGTACTCTTGGCCAGTAGATAAAGTTCTTGTCCATTGTGGGACTCCCAGCAGGGCTGCGGAGGAATTTCCCCTCCTGCATCCTTTACAATAGCAGATGGCCATTCTGGAATGGTTTCTCCACTCCTGTTGTTGTTTTCCTCTGACCACTGTGGAAGTCATTTAAGTTGTGTGTGCGCATGGCCCTGCACTTGGGAATGGCATTCTTTGAAAGCCTATTAGGTCTGGGCTCCGCAGGAAACGGGTGGTTTCTCTGCAGCTCCTACCTGACCCTAGACCATCAGCTGGCTGCGTCTGCTCACTGAGTATGGCCTGTGCTGTCAGCAGTTCTCCAGAGGGAGACACATGCCATGTCAGAGCACACTGTGTTGAGAGCAGCAAGCCCTCTGTCTTTGCCTCTGGAAGGCGGATGCCTGGGTTTCCTTGTTGCACAGGGTTCTCGACTGTCAGATAATGTGGTTAAACCTGTCCGGTGGGGGCAGGTCTGAGGCTGGTATTCTTTGTGTGGCTTACAGAAACTTATTAGAAACATCAACACTGTAACTATAACAAAAACTGGCTCAGTGACCATCAGCCATTTGTGGCCATTGGTCCAACTTGGGGAAGCGGGGAGAGGTTTCACCTCTGGTTTTTCTTCTGAATGTGTACCCATTCCTAGAAACAGCTTTCCCCTCACTCTGCTGAAGACACGGATTCTTGTAGTGACAAGGCCACAGTTTATTTGCCCTTGACTCCTGCATGTTTTTGGAAGTGCGCTTTCGGTTCGTTTTCGGTAGTCGTCACAATCACGTGCCTTCTTGTGGTTCCTTTCGCACAGACCTGCCTGGAGTTGGAACGTTACCTCCAGAGCGAACCCTGCTATGTGTCAGCCTCCGAAATCAAATTCGACAGCCAGGAAGATCTGTGGACCAAAATCATCCTGGCTCGGGAGAAAAAGGAGGACTCGGACCTGAAGATGTCCTCCAGTCCCCCTGAGGATGCGCTCAACAGCCCCGGCTTTGGCTACAACCTGGAGACCAACAGCCTGAACTCGGACGTGAGCAGTGAATCCTCCGACAGCTCCGAGGAGCTCTCGCCCACCACCAAGTTTACCTCTGACCCCATCGGCGAAGTTTTAGTCAATTCGGGGAACCTGAGCTCCTCCGTCACCTCCACGCCCCCTTCCTCCCCAGAACTGAGCAGGGAGCCGTCCCACCTGTGGGGTTGCATGCCGGGTGAGCTGCACCCTCCCGGGAAGGCGCGCAGTGGGACTGCGGGGAAGCCCGGCGACAAGGGCAGCGGAGACGCCTCCCCAGACGGCCGCAGGAGGGTGCATCGGTGCCACTTTAACGGCTGCAGAAAAGTTTACACCAAAAGCTCCCACTTGAAAGCACATCAGCGCACCCACACAGGTCAGTCTCTCCTGCGACCCGGGCACCGCTGAATTAATTGCACCAGCCCTGGGAGGGGGCCGGGGCTCCGCAGGAGGCTGTCAGAGCAGACACGTCCTCACCTCCTTTCTTCCCTCAAAAGAGTTGGGTCTCTGGGGAGGACAGAGTAGGCGCTGAAAGACTGGACATGTGTGCCCGATGAATGGTTATCGCTTTCAGATTAAACAGACAAGAGGTAAATCACATTCTCTGTCTACACCGAGTACCCCACCCACTCCAGCCACCTGGGTTATCAAGGCCCACTGTGCAGTCTGCAGTGTCCGTGTACAGTGCTACTCGGAGTTGCCTCTGATTTTTGGAAATGAAGCTCGAGGGTTGGGAGAGGGTGGCCGGGCTGTGTGGCGCAGGTGGGTGCCGGACACCGTGTGGGGTCTGAGCTAGACCCATCGACTCTGCGAAGCAGTATCATCAGCAGGTACTTAGTGAGAATTTCTCTGTGTATCATGCTGCCTTTGTTTTCTGATGCCAACTTTCAAAAATAATAATAACTTCTTAATGAAATATCACAGTCTAGAGAATAGTTCCATTTATAGTTACCATGACAGTCTAGGATAACTGGGGAAGCATCACAGAAATTTTGGAGCTGGACGGGGTCTTAGAGATCAAGTCATGCAAACTCTCGTGTTACCAATAATGAGAGGAGATCAGGATCCTGAAACGGCTCAGGGCAGAGCCAGGATCAGGACCTGGGTACCCTGGAACCAGGCTACTGACTGTGGCAATTGTTTTTTATATTCTCAGGTAGCACTTTTAGTGAAATCATATTTGTAATCCGACCAAGGGATAAAGTCGACTGGGTCTTTTGCTTGTCATTTAGAAAGTGTTTTGAAGACCTTGGAATGGGGTTTCCCAGAAACTCATGACCTCAGTTTTGGAGAAATATAGTTTCCCGGAGGAAACTACAAAGCCTCATTCCACAGGGAAGTGAGTAAGGAACAAAATAAGTGCTTGAGAGAAACCGTTTCCATGGAGAAAGAAATAAAACCCAGCCCTGGCCAAGGCCACGGGTCCAGTGGGCTGACACATCACCTCGGAAGTATTTCTCCAGTCTGAGTCATTGTCATTCTTACACGTTCACTCTGATTACGGTCATGTGGGCCCTGCCAAGCCTGGGTCTCTTCCCCAGCACTTGGAGGCCCAAGGCTAGGTCAGGAAAGAGCCCCTGCCTGTTACCTTGGGAGGGCCGGCTCCCAGCGCTAACTGAGGTTTATTCTGAATTCCTGAGGTCAGTGGCCTCTGGGCCTGCTCCTGAGTGGACTTTCCCGCCCCGTGTTGGGGTAGCAGGGCCCTTCCCTCACTGTTCAGTGAAATCATGGCGTGCCTGTCGTGTGCTCTCTTCCCAGGAGAAAAGCCTTACAGATGCTCATGGGAAGGTTGTGAGTGGCGTTTTGCAAGAAGCGATGAGTTAACGAGACACTTCAGAAAGCACACTGGTGCCAAGCCTTTTAAATGTTCTCACTGTGACAGGTACGTGCATGAACAGCAGGGGCGCGGCAGTGCCATCCCCGGAACGGAGTAGGCATGCAGTCACCCTGCAGCAAGGCAGCCGTCTTCCTGGCCTGCACTGGCATCTCTCTTTTCAGCCCAGGACTTTTTAAAAAGGCTCTAATATGCCACTCGTCCAGGTTAGGAAGCACCGTGTACTGAGTGCACGAGAATAGAATGATTTCGTTCACACTTTCTGCAGATTGGCCCTTTAACAGTTTTCAAATTTGAAGGCTGGGCAGTAAAGTCAGGTGACATTCCCAAGAGCTGATTGGCAACCTCCTTGATGTATACTCCTGCCCCGAATGTGGATGGGGCTGACTCAGCATGATGACTCCCACCCCCAATGGAGAGGGCTAATTTAGCTGGGGGGTGCACGAGCAGGAGGTCTGTAACTGACGGGGCTGGAGACCTAACGTCTGGGACCCCGATTCTCTCTGCAGGTGTTTCTCCAGGTCCGACCACCTGGCCCTGCACATGAAGAGGCACCTCTGAAGGGGCAGAGCATCGACTCCTGCGGGCTAAAAAGGCTTCCAGGCTGAGACGGCCGTGGAAGGAGGGTGCGTGTTCCAGCCAAAGCCATTTTGCACCCTACCCGGTCGCCTCCAGGACCTACTGGGAAGGTCTTTCGAGGGCGAAAAAAGTCATGTCCGAAGCGGCAGAGCACCCAGGGTGTGTGGTGTTTGGGTGGCCCTGGCCTCGCCACTGGTACCTATCCTCTGAGTGGTCCCTAAGCCTTTGCCGTGAGCATGTGCACTGAGAATGTTAGTGGTGGGTGGGCTGTATGTGGAGGGTCTCCTACGGACTGTGTGACGAGACAGAGTCCTTTCCCTTGCGAGGCTTCAAGAGACAGAAAAAAAACATAGTTTGAATGTTTTGTGTGTGAGGCCTGTTCCATGAGATGAGATGACCACCAATCATTTCCCGGGGCGGGGTGGGGGTGGGGGGTGGTGTAGGTAGAGTCTGCGCCTTAGAGGAAAAAAAAGAAAAGAAAAAAAGAAGGGAAAATGTGGAGGGCAGGCGTGGGCGGTCAGGACCCGGGAGTGGCGAGTGGGTGTAGTGAGGGGAGCCCCTTTCCCTCTAGTGTGTGGCGAGAACTTTCGGTGTCTGGTTCAGCTGTGTGAAGTGAGTAGCTTCTGCTACTCTCTGAGACAGAGTTCATTTGTTACCCATTGTATAAGCTGTGTATCTACAAATATAATACATTGATAACTTTTCCTTCTAAGACAAAAGTAATGCATGGTCTGGGGAATTATCTGCTTTTCCATTTTTAAATCAGGACTACAGTTTTGATTCCAGTTCACTGAGCAGCTAAGATACGATTGGTTGAATTCGGTGACCCCCTAGCCATCTGGGCTTGGCAATACACAATCCTTCCCCCCTTCAATTTCATAACACTCCCCTTCCAGAGAGGCATTGTGCAGCATAGGACTATTTTGTAAATGGTTCGAATTTGAATTACCTTTTTGGAGAATTTCGTGATGCCCTTGAAAGATGTTGGACACGAGTTGGGTGTCCAGGACACTAGGGCTGGGAATTGCTGGTCTAATGTCTCATTAGACTCAGAACCTAAAATTTTTCTCAGTTGGGTGGATAAAACCACTAAAGCTTAGAAACTGTTTTCTCATGCAGCTAAGTTTCTCTTATTTATGCCTTGAGGACTAATTTCTGGTTTTCTAGCTGTTAATGCACTGTAGATCTTAACAATGGTGCCTTACGCAAGTGGCCCCTTATGTAGGGGTCTCGTACAGGGGTATGGGTGATGCATGCTTTATTAAGGCTCTTTTTTCACCTGGCTTTGTACTGTATCAATATATAATACAGAAAAAAAATCTCTTTAAGGTCCTCCTTCACAAAGTCAAATAGATGAAAACCCCCCAAACAAGTCAGTATTTACTCAGTAGTTTAGACAACTTGACTGTCAGTGTTAAAGTGGAAAACATGTGATAATTGGAAAATCAGACCATTTCTGCCACCGTGAGACTTCCGTATAGACTTTGCACAACAGTTGTACAGATCATACACCGGCTGTGTTTAATATGTAACATTTTCACACGTATTAAAGATACAGAAGTATAAAAAACAATGTATTTGCTTAAAAGGCACAAGTTTCTCGCGTATCTATCTAGCTATCTGTTGGTAACACAGAAAGTATATTACTTTTTTTTAAAAGTGGGCGAAATTCTTGTGTATGTATATTTGTGTGTACAGTATGTGTATGTGTGTATGTGTGTGTATATATATATATACACATATATATAGATAATATATACATATTTTTTTAAGGAGAAATTAGAATGTCTAGCTAGAAAATTCCACAGCCTGTGAAGACATATTTCAAAATGGCCACAAAGGAGGTAAACATGAGAACTCTAACTTTTATAAAGGCTTTCCCTTTAATTTAACAATTTGCCACAGGCTCTTGGCATCAAATCTCTTCCAGACTGCCAACTCGCTCATCATAATCGGCAGGTCTGGGATAGGGTACCTTCGCCATTCAAAACTGGCATGAACGGAATACTAGCCCGGTCGTTGGTCTCAGACACACTAAGGTTTTGATTTTGAATGTCAGCTTTATTGAAAATCGAGCCTAAGAGTAAGCTAATCACAGGGATTCCTTTTTAGAGCACTTTTTATGCAGATGAAGCTATTTTTTCCCAGCACATAGATTCTTCCAGTTTTCCAACGAGTAATTTCCCTGAATTGGCACACCGCAGCATGGACAGCTGATCCTCCATCCAGCTGCTGGCTCATGGGTGTGGATCTTTCCTTTATATATATTTATATATATATATATATATATATACACACATATGAGTCTGGCTGGGCTGGTATTTTGTTTGGATCTTCCTGGAGATGAGCAATGGTGAAAGCTCACATAACTGGGTTTTTTTTTGTTTTTTGTTTTTTTTAATCTGGGCTGATGGATACACTTACCTAAAGAACTCATTTCATATTGCTGAGGGGGGAAATGCACTTTTCTTTTGGCAATTCCAAATCCAGGCACTTGATTTACTGGATTTTGGAAAACTCCTTTTTTGGCCCTGCTGTGTGCTTAGCCATAACAATTCCATTCAGCAAGAAGGTAAACAAAAGACAAAAAAACTTGCACTGGCTTGTCTCACTTATGAAACACCATGGAGTGGTTTGATTGGGTGGGGCTGGGTGCCACGTATGTCAATGCCTGTAATTTTCGTAATAAGCAAGTACATAAAGAATTACATTCTGTTCAGGTGATAACTGAGCCTCAATCAAGCAGAAACTTTTTGCTTGACGTTAAAAAAAAAATTTCTATTAGTGAAATTTCTTTTTTTTTTTGAAGCACCCTGTTATCTAAAAAAATCTTTGTAAGATTTTTGTAAAATTTTGTTTTACAAGATTTTATTTGAAATTGTTTTTTGCAAGATTGTTATATTTCTGTATGAATGTATTTTTTATTGGAATAACATAAAAGAATTCTTATCAGCATCTTGAGTCTGGTTTTTTTTTTTTGCAGGGGGGTGGGGGGGGTGGCCGAGTGTTGAAACAAATTCCTGACAGATTACTCACCCGGCTCTTCCTTGGGAAATCTTCTTTGTGCTACCCAGGGAGCCACTTGTCTCCCCCCCACTCACTGCCCTTCCTGGCAGCAAAGGTGGAAATAGGAGCCTGGGGTTGCTCCCCTGATGGGCACTGAATTCTCCTCCAGAGACTGGCCACCAGGCCTTGGGGCACAGGAGGAAACACTTGCTGTGTTTTATCTTCCTGTCACTCCAGCCAGGAGAATAAATTGCAGAGGCATCCGCAGAATGTGAAACAAACACCTCCCTTTCACTTCCGCATGCTCCTGCAGCCCTGTTCCACAGAGGCGGTCAGAGCCCGGCAGCCGCTTCTGACCTGGCCCGCACACCTGGCTGAGATGTCACCCAAGAGGGTGAAAAGGACACAGTTGGGACAGCAAGCCCTGAAGCCATCCCCCTGGCCTTCAGTCCACTCTTCTTACCTACCCCCTCCCACTCTGGTCAGCCCAGCAAAATAGGGCAGAAGGTAAAAGATTGTTTACATGATCACCGGATTTTTTTTTTTTCTTGAGGTAAATGGGATGCATTCAAATGCAGAGTTTGTTCCAAAACAAAATAGCTTTTGGTTCTCTAGAAACATTTCCTGTGAGCAGCATTAGATCTTAGTTCTACTGAGCGGCGAGTGGCAAACAAGTTTGTGTTGAGTTCATATTAAGCTCCTCAGTAGTGACAGTAAAATCAGTGTGTGCTTTCTAGAAGGGGCTATAGGATGATGGACATTTCTGAGGCAATGAGCTTCTTAACCTTGTTCTTAGTTTAAGGAAGTTCTCTGGTTGCTGGAAGGGCTCACTGCCTCTTGTTCCTAGCAGATCTTCATTTTGCTGCGTGGGCAGAGTTTACACGAGCCGCTTTTAATTTGATAATTGGGGAGGGGAAGTTGAAGTGCGTCCCCAGATTAGAAATGTTAAGTAATTTTCTTTCTAGAACTGTGGTAAAAATATCAGCCATTTGAACGGAGTTGTGATGTGGGAGGGTGCAGGAAGCAGATGCAATTTTTGCCAGGACTCATGGGTGTGTTGTGTTCAAAGCACATGTCAGGATGACTAATAGTTGGATTGCCCTGACTGTAGCACTAAATAAAGGCTTGATAATGCATTCTCGGCTACTAGTAAGACATGACCACTTTGTCAAGTGAAGACTATGCCGAACAGCTCGGTTATGTTCAAATAAGGCTGCTAGGAGAACTGCCATGCAAGGAATCAGCTGTAAACCAAGGATAATTATAGAAGGACAAAAACTTTCAGTCTGTTTAACAAAATTTTTGAAACCTAGCTAAATGAAAGGATATGTTCTCAGTCGAGCTCGCCGTGTGCTTTCAGACAATTTGCTGAGCTACGCTGTACCTCAGTTTTCTTATTGCTAAAATATTTTGGGTTAGGTCACGTGTATCGAGTATTTTATAGAGCACTGCAATTCTGTGGTCTGTGAGTATAGGGTAGACTTCAAATTACATGTCCACCCTCCTCGAAATGCTCAGCTCAGATCTAGAAAGCTTTCTCTTGTGCTACAGTAGACAGCATTGTTGAGAAAATTGCTCTGACTTAGGATGGAAAGAGGGACATTCTCAAATTGCCCCTTTAATTATAGTTAAGTTATTCAAGCATTTGGTGCTTCATAGCATACCATTTTTTTAATTAAAAAAAAAAGAGAGGGCTTCCCTGGTGGCGCAGTGGTTGAGAGTCCGCCTGCCGACGCAGGGGACACGGGTTCGTGCCCCAGTCCGGGAAGATCCCACATACCGCAAAGCGGCTGGGCCCGTGAGCCATTGCCGCTGAGCCTGCGCGTCTGGAGGCTGTGCTCTGCAACAGGAGAGGCCACAACAGTGAGAGGCCCGTGTACCGCAAAAAAAAAAAAAAGAAAAAGAAAGACCTCTTTGAAAACTGCCATTGTAGCCATTGCAGATCCAGTCTCAAGTTCTCCCAACTCACCAATCATACTGCACACGTTCCCAGCTGACTTGTGTGCTCAGAGGGTGGTGGAGTCGATAGGAGGTAAACAAACTTTTATATTTTAATTGCTCCGAAGAAAGAACATATCTTTCATATGTAACTCCCTTCTTAGTTTTTAACCTTATGCCACCATGAGCTATATTTTTAACAACCCTCCTTCTCAACCTGAATTATTCCCCTCCCCAAACCGGGTGATGATGAAAATGATGATATCTACTACTTCTTGTGCCTTGACTACGAATCGGGGAGGCAGTATGTTATATATCTGTGTGTGTGTGTGTGTGTATTTATGTATATTTCCCAATGTACTCCACACGGCGGGCGTTATCCCCATTTCACAAGTGAGGAATACTGAGCAGCTTTCTCTAGATGGCTCAGCAGGAAGCATCAGGCTAAATATTTGAGGCCACGTCTCTCAAATGCCAAAGACCAAGGCTTTAATCACCAGCCAACACTGCTTTCTGTCTCACACAAGTTCTCACGAGAGCCTTCTGCTCGTTCTGTTGGATTCACCTTGAAATGAAGTTACATTTATGAAATGGAGACAACTTTCTTATAACTCAGAAGCACTAAAGCTATAAACTGTTCTGTAAGCCTAAGCAAACAAAAGTAACCATTTTGAATTGCTTTCAAGATATGAGACAGGTGGCATGTATTTATTTCTAATGTTTAAGAAGCTCAAGAAAGCAACTGGGGATGTGACATCCTGCATTAATTGGCAAGCATCACCTAATGTGCGTAGTTAAGACACAAAGAGAAGAAAATTAGGTCCATGCATCACACAAATGAGGCAATACAACAAAGTGTGTTTAACTAGATTTAGTTTATAACACAGTCTCTCTGTTTCACCCTAAGTAATTTTAATGAGAATTCTCTAAACGTCTGTGAATGGAAAGAGACAAAGACAAGAAGGAATCTGGGTACCACATGTCCTGATAGGAGTCATGCTGGGCCGAGCAGTCACCGCAGAATTTTCAGTAAGAGACAGATTTAGCTAGCATGCCCCTTGTCACTGTGAGTCTCTTCAAACTCGTGTTGCTAAGCCTTGCACTGACTTCCCTTTACATAATTGTGCTAAAAGAGAAAAGAAAAAGGTATCATATGATCTAGAACTGTTCCTTAAATTCAGAGCCCCCAATCCAAAGCTGCCACAAACAAATAATTATTAACTTTTTAAAAGGCTTGGCTACTTAGATAGTGGAAAATGTTCGCCAGGCCAGAGAAATCAGCATTTTCCTAAGCTGTGTACTTGCTTGATTCCCAAGCACATGTACCGGTGACTTGCATGTATTGACTAATCAGAGTTCTGTTCCCCTCGATTTCTTAAGTTTCACATTACCACGTTTCATTGTGGTTGTGCAAGACTTCCTTCCAGATGTGCAAGATAGGTGATGACAAGCACGGGCTTTATCAATTAACTCACTGTAAAAGCAGGCGGCATTGCCTGGGTGTCATTTTTCCGTTTGCGTGGCTGAGGAGATGGGAGAGTGGTGGCACCGTGGGGTAGGTAAAAGGGCAGTAAATGGCGTGTGCCCTGTCTTCCCTTTCAACAGGAATTCGAAAAAATCTTCACTGTCACCCCCGTGTTCACTCACATAATTTGCCATCTTCCTTAAAATAGGTCATTTACTCACAAGCTCAAAAGCTGTGCTGACTCACCAAGAGACATATGTCTGTGTGTGTGTGTGTGTGTGTGTGTGTGTGTGTGTGTGTGTGGTATGTGTGTGTGTGTTTGAACTGTAAAAATTTAACTCTTCATGGTAAAATTGCCTTTGGGCAACATTCGGACATATAAATCATTTAGTTAAAGTAAATTAAAGAGGACATCAATGTTCGCTACGGACTGAAAATTTTGAACCGTAACGATGCGAGTTTGAATATCTATCTGTCGTCAAGCCCCACCAGAAGATGGGGAGGAGACGGCAGGAGCTGAGACCACCAAGAGTCCAGCACTGGTGAGGTTGCCCCCAGCAGTAGCCCTGTGACCTGAATGAGGCCCAGTAAGACCAAGAACGGGAGCCTTTGCTGAGTGAACAGCAGCACGTGAGGATGCCCCAGGGGACACGCCACCTACCTCCTGGGTTTCTCCAGTCAGTGATGCAGCATTCACACTTTGCATGTATCAGGAGGAGGGAACCAGGAGAACAGGTTCAGTCCCATTTTGGCCAGAAATGTCTGTGGGGCTTGAGAGAGGAAGACTCAGCAGCAGCTTCTTGTTCATCCTTAATCAATCGTGACCCACCCACTGTGCTTCCTGCTCTTAGGTAACAAGGAACATTGCCTTTTAAGGATGCTTGTATTTGAGTGACCAGCCGGAGTGGCACCTGGAAGTCAGGAAACTGGACAAGAACATGGAAAAGTCGTCCAAGGGCTGGAGCCCTTTCTTTACATCGTGACTTTCCTTGGAAATTTTTAACAGTAGCCCAATCTAGGAGTTTCGTTTTGTTTTTTAATTTAATTTTTTTTATAGTTGCTTTACAATGTTGTGTTAGTTTCTGCTGTACAGCAAAGTGAATCAGTTATATGTATACATGTATCCACCCTTTTTTAGATTTCCTTCCCATTTAGGACACCACAGATCACTGAGTAGACTTCTCTGTGCTATACAGTAGGTTCTCATCTATTTTATATTAATACATAGTAACGTATATATATTTTTAAGGGAATTCTACAAATTATATTTGCAAAGACTGGGCATTTACCCTATCATGTTCTGAGGAAGCAACAGTGAACCTTCTCACATGTAACTCACAAGCAGAAGAATAGCTAACTCCTGGCTTTGAGATGGTTACTTAAAACACTTTCAGCTTTGTTTTTCTCATCTCCAAAATGTGAATAATGAGAATCTTTTAAGACTGTTGTAAGATTAGAGGTAAGGTATACAAGGATCAATAGTAGGTCATTATCATCATCCTGCGGTAGATATTTATTTCTCAATCAGAAAAATAATTTTTGTCTTCCCATTGAATTTGTTTAAAAATAGAATTTAAAACATAGCATTAGGAAAAGTCAGTCATGTTTAGTTTCCACAACATAATTTTCCAGTAAATTCAGTGAAGGACAAGCTTAGGCTTTATGCTGCATTTTTATGATCAAGAAAGCAGTTTCCTCTCGAAATTCTTGCTGTTCTGCTGCAATCTTACAGGAAGGAAGTTCTGCAAATCTTTGAGGGAAACACTTTCCTGTCGAAAGCTGTGAACGCTCTGACCAGTGGCAGAATTGAATTGACCAACAGGTTCAATGAGTTGAATTCAGTGTTTTTGACAAATGACAAAGCACCCAGGGGTCCCAATTGTTACTGCATTTTCAGGAATGGCTGTAAATCCTGAGATGGGTCCAATTCTTCTGAATCAGGAGGATTGTGCCCAGCTGGCCATTGAACCACTGTCTCCTCATGGCCGTCTGGAATGAGTGCATTATTTAACTAGTTACTTTCTTTCTGATTAAATGGATTCTGTGCCTAGAATACCTCATCCATGAGTAAGCATCAGCTTAGATGCTGGACGCCACTTGAATTTGGCATATGTTCTATCCAGTTAAAATTCCTATGCTTACCTTCAGATATACTTGTTGGTTTATATTCTTTATTTTGTCTTGTTTTTAGTTAACTGGAGTTTGTTTGCTTGATTTTTTTATTTTCACCACCCATTTTCTTTCTTACGTGCATAATTCCCATCAACATGCACTCCAAGCATCCACTGTCCTTAGTGGAAATAAAATACCATATATTTGCGAGGTTTTGTGTTGTTTTGGTGTCACTGTTGTTATCTGTATGTAAAATAGTCTCACTGGACATTTTCTTTGACAAATAAGCACTGAGTCGATCAGATGCAAGCCGCCACTCTAGGTGACAAAGCCGACTGCCAGCACGTGGGGACAACCCTTATTTGCTCCTCAGACGCCCTGTGATGAGCAGGGCATTAGCATTTCATTTTGCAGGGAGTCAGCCGAGCCAGAAATAAAGCCAACCCGTCTCTTTCCACTCTCGTAATAGGTTTTGTTTAGCTACCTGTTAACATCTCCAGTTAGATGCTACGGAGGTCACAGGTGCTCCTGTGTAAAGTGTGGGGCGAACCACGTCTGCATCCATCACCTGGTCAGGCCATCACCTTCTCAGCCCACCCATGCCTCAGCTCCAAGGGAGCCAGTGATGGAGCATCGGAGGCAAAGCCCATACTTCATTCATTCATTCATTCATTCACTGACTCACTCAACAGCTGGGAAGTGTCAACGAGGTGCCCGGCACCTTGCTACAAGCTCCACCTTCCAGAGCAGAAGACCAAGTCTTGACCCTTCACTTCAAACTATAGCTTATATACTGACCCTGCCACCAACCTCCCAGGCCACACCAGCCGCAGAGGGTCCCCTTCCCTTAGCTCCTGTCCTTTGCTTCCTGTTTGCCTCCTTTGATACTCAGTGGGAGGTGCCTTTGTGTCTCTCATTTGTGATGCTCAGCTAGACAGCTGTGCCTTTCAAAGCAAAGCTGGCTGTGTGTGTATCAAGCACTTGCTAGTTTTGACGATGACAATGAACCGTGTATATGTTCTGTGTACCCACAGCCCTTCGTCATCACCCTCACAGCCCCCTGACTTAGGATCCATTAGATCCACTAACAAGTCCCCAGGGCCCCCATCTGGCCACACAGCTGAGCCTCGCTGTCTGGAATCACGCCTCACGCTGCCCTGACTTCTGCACTAGTGCTGAAGCCACCACCAAACAGCCAGGGTGCACCTGAACAGGACACAGACACATTTGTTTCCATTTCTTCTTTGGCTGAACCATAGGGAAAGAATGTCTGGCACATCCTTCCCAAGGGGTAAAGCGTTTCAGAAATAGACGGAAGTGCCCTTCACCCCACAGTCTTCTCTGCTCTCTGGATCTGTCACCTGCCACTGCTCTGGGCTTCTTTATACCTCTCTCTCTCTCCCTCTCTCTTCCCCTCTCTCCTCCCCTGTGTAGGAGTCCCTTTAGGCCAAGACTGTGTGTCCACAATTTTACACGTCTGAGTGCCCAGCCCCTTGTGCAGGTGTTCTAGAAATGCTTCTTCAATGAATGAATGAAAGGATGGCCCTGCCACTTATTCCACCTGTTGCCAACGGCACAGAGACCTTAATTCTGAGGATAATCTCTGAATGAAATCCAACCACCCACTCGATCCACAGTATTAGACTAATAAATCTATCCCTTGGTGGCAAGAAAGGCTGAGCATCCATTGTGTTCCGTCCATCTCTTCTCCCCCTTTCACCTTGGTTGGAAAAGTTATTGAAGAAGAGGAAGTGGTCGAAGATCAGAGGAAAACAATTGGGGAAATCCGTACACCTGTCAGCTCGGCTCTGCACGACAACACCAGCAAGCTCTGTCTCCTTTGGGGAAGCACCTACACAAGTGCTCGTTCTTTCAACATTTTTTCTTTAATTTAATATAAACGCATTGAATGCACCAGAAAGAGCGGCGTGCCTCTGAATGGAGCTACTCAGTGAAATGAAAGCAAAACTGTATTAAAGCCGGTTTCTGGACTTGTCAATACAATTTAAATAATCAAGTGTTATTACTTCTAAACTAAATACAAAGCCTTTTAATTGTGGATATGAGTCTTTGGCACAGGAGGAATGAATGGGTATTCCCAGGTGACTAGTTAAAATGTCTGCAAACCTGAAACCTCCTTTCTCAGAACCTGTTTCCGCATCCTGACATTGGATGTTGGTTTTGCTGTTTTCAGTCGGAGTGGCCGTCTTTTCCTTCAGGGTCAAATGGGTGATTAAGCTGTCACTGCTCATCATGTGTTCGTTGTAATCAAGCATTACAACTGCACGTGGTCTTTTTCCAGTTAAAAATAACATGATTCGGTGAGCGTTTGAGATGAAAAAACTTAGTTTGAATCCCTCCCACACGCATCTGTGTAACCAGGGCGAGTTTCAGAAGCTGAGTCTGCTCTTACCTAAGCAAGGGGATCCCCTCATAGGGCGGCTGAAAGTATTGAATAGAAGACCCATGCGAACATTCCTGATACAGTTCCTGGTACCAGGAGACCCATAGGAAATGAGATCTCATCTACTTTTCTCTTAGAGGCAGATTGTTTTTGTCTCAAATCCCTTGGATAGAAACTTCTCTTGTATCACATCATTCCTTTTAGCAACTTTTTTCCATTCAATTGATTTTTGTAACACATCCCAGGGAAATATCCTTTCAGGACATCTCAGCAGCAAATAAAATGCTCCAGAGCCTGACGGCTGGTCCCCTCCTGGGGTCCTCCTCTGGCTCTGTCGTTTTGGCCAAGATGCTCCACTTCTCTGAGACAGAGATGCCTGTCTCCCCACATCCCTGAGGCTGATGTGCAGACATCAGGAGTGAACACACAGGAAAACACCCCAGCTGGAGGGCTGGGCTCAAATACTACGATGCTGCTATTTTTTTACCTCCTTCTGCTTTGGTTTTCTCATCTGTAACATTGGGGATGATAATAAATGGCCAACGTGCTGAGGTGTCGTTTCGATTAGAAATAACACATGGAAGGAGCTTAGCCTGGGGCCTGGTGCCAAGGTGGGTGATGCACATCGCAGTTCACTCAGATTCAGATGATTGCTGTAATTTCTTCTTTGTAACACAGGAAAAAATAACTGTAAAGTACTCTCCTGAAATTCACAGATATAGAAACACATTGAGTCCAAAACAGCACATACAGATACTGCTATTTTTCTCAGTATGACGCAAGCAGTTAAGACCGTTTGTCGAATATGCCTGCACTTTGCCAACCCTGCTCCAGCAAGTGACCCTAAAAAATGACAGACAGAAATTAGGATTGCAGCCATCTGCTTCCTGCCACACAAGGAGAAGCTGCTGTAGTTTCCTCTCCTGGATATGCATGTCATGAAGATAATATTCATCTTTGCCTAATGATCAGTCACAGTTTTTATTATGGGCCCACTCCTGAGAGTTCTTTTTTATAAAGAGGACAGCCATTGCTGGCAGATGGAAGCTTACCTGAGACAGCGGTGTTGCTAAGCATCGGTTGAACTGACCGGTGGCCGCCTTGTTATGAAATGGTTAGCTCGCCCTCATTTACATAACCCCGGGAGTATAGCATGCACTGTCTACACTTGATATTGTCATCCTGAAGGCTCATGTTTGCTGTGGTTCAAGGTTAGAGAAAATGTTGGGTGCAAAATGACCTCAGGACAGGAGGGCAACAGAGCAGCAGCCAGACTCCTTTACTCACTACCCACAGCAAGTAACAACAGCAACAGCCACAAAACTAACAGTAATAATTTCCACAGGCACAGACCACAAACAAGGCTTGCACCTACAAAATGAACAGGCGGGTCACTACTTTGGCGAAATTTCCCTTTTGAGTCCTCAACATCCTTTCTGAGTCCCCACCCAATGCAGTTGTCCACGGCCGAAGCCCATCTCTCCGTCCCGTTTCTACACCGCAGTAAAGTGAGTGAGAGACCAAGTCCAACACCCTTGGGGACAAGTCTCTGTACAGGCCTTAGATTAGAAGATGGACATGCTTTAGAATCCAGCAGACCTGGAGTCAAAGGCCAGTTCTGGAAGTTTCTAACCATGAGACCTTAAACTCCAGGGCATCCGCCTTCTGAAATGGGGGACACTTCCCTCCTGGGTCCCCGGAGCACAGGATGCAGAGCCTGGAGGGGAGGAGTTTACTGTTGGCAAGTGCTCAACATGCAGCAGACATGCCTCAGATTCCAGTTCAATCCTATAATATCTCATAGATACAGAGCTGAGGCTCTTCACATGTCGTATCTAACTCCCATGGAACATAGCCTCGGCCTGGACCCATTTCAGTGCTGCGGCTTTCTTTTCTCTGCCTGTTATTCCCCATGGGTTGAGTCCTGAGTCCAAATTACAAATGCTGTTAAATCTCAGGTAGTAAGACCATAATGTCAAGACTGTTAGAACTCAGGCCTTCCGGCTCCCAATTCTGTTTGCTTCCTGCTGAATCACGGTCATGACAGCTTCCGTGACCTTGGAAAACACGGGCAGGCTGTGTACGGGGGTTGGAGAATAGGTCGCAACAGAACCAACCCTCACCCCGTGCAGTCTGGGCTTGCTTGAACTCTATGCTTGCTCTTTAGATGGCACGTCTCTTATGGACCGACTGTTGTGATCCCCCCAAATCCATATGCATATTGAACGTTGTCTCATTTTACTCTCCCCCAAACCTGTAAGGGCAGGAATTACTGTCCCTGTTTTAGAATGGTGGTCCCTAAGGCTGCAGCACGCCAGTGTCCCTGACCACAGACCATCATCCAGATCTTTATTTGGCTAAACAGCTCATGACACCTTGGCACTGCAGAATATTTGAGGTGTTAGTCAGGCTCATGGGGAGCAGCTCTCTGGGAAGGATCATGGAGGAAGGCTGCAGTGACTCAGGTCTCCTGGGCTGGCACCCCCAGATGACCCGTGAGTCAGGAGAGGAGCACCTGGGGTGGGGCAGTCGAGCAAGACTCTGCACTTTTCTTGCCCATTCATATCTGTTCTGGGAAAATCTGACAGCCCTGGGAAGGTAGACTGATGACACATTTCACCAGAACTTAATCTCCTGGGCCTGTGTCCAAAAGGCACCGCACCCTTAACCTTTTAGCAAAAGGAAGGACCTAGGTGAGATTCCCTGAAGAAATACGAGGCGTGTCCTCATAAAATTGGTTTATTGGGCGGTGACTTATGCCCTGGGAGGTGGCGTGGGGCAGTAGAATGAGGGGGGTTGAGAACTGAGTTCAAGTCCGTCCACGTCTGAGCTGTGCGGCCGTGCATGAGTCACTCAACTTCTCTGAGCCTTCGGTGCACCATCTGTGAAAAAAGGACAATACCTTTCTCGCAAAACTCTGTGGGAATCATATGAAATAGGCATTCAGCAAATATTAATTCCTTTTCCTTTCAAATGTAGGTAATTTAACTTTTCTAGGGGCAAAGAAAGGAATGGTCCAGGAAAAGACTGTTTAGGAGGCTGGTGAGTAGACGGGGTAAGCTTGCTGGAAATAACTAAGCAGAACCCCAGCAACGGTCATGGGCCGAGAGGTCATGGGTTCAACTCAGTGCTTTCGAATCGGGTGGGGGAGCACACTGTAGACTCAGAAGAGCCAGAGGGACTTACTAACCTTACCGATTGATGATTATTGCCAGGAATAATTTATTTCCAGGATAATTTGGTTTTTGGGTAATTTTATATTAGTTTACATAGTATTTACAAATGTTATTTTATCCCCATATTTAATCCAAGGAAGAAACTATTTTATCCTTATTTTCTAAATAGTTTGTGTCCTGCCTAAGAATTCTCAGGCTTACATCCATCTGACCACCACATGTGCTTCTGCTACGGCGAGAATGACCCTTAGGACGAGCTTGAAGGGATGCACTTGCCCTCAGGTACCTCCCATTAAAACAATAAAATCTACAGATTGAAAAAAAATAAAATCTTAGGTGTTGCCTAAAGGCTCTCAGGTCCAATAAGTAATGAATGCTTATTAAAATATATTGACATGGTGTGTTCATAACATAAGAGCCTGGGTTTGCAAGTTGCTTCTCATTTGAAGTCTATTTGCGGTGTTCTTATGCAGAGAAAACAAATAATTTTAACTCAACTGTGGCTTCCAATGAACAGATGGGCGGGAAGGCGTCCTGCGTGAGTTGTAGGTATAAACTCTCCAAAGATTTCCCAAGAACTATGCTAGAGGACAGTGTCATCAGGAATCCAAGTTTCATTATTTGCACTCAAGAGAATTCTGAAGGCTGCTAACGGTCAGTTTCCCTTTTTCCAAAGTGCAGAAAAACATACACATTTGGTCTTCTAATGCTTTGCAAAATGGGTATGGATCAAAAGGCAGATGCTCAAAGAACTGCAAAAGGTTGTTTGCATGTATGTCCAGTTTGCTAACTCTGCAGATTCAGCAAGTCAAAAGCAAGAACCCAAAGGATGAAAGGCTTGCACTGCTGGGGCTGGGATCTCGCACAGTTTACCTTGGCTTACAGTCTTTTTTGCAGCTCATTTATTCTTCAATTTTTTTTTTTTTTTTTTTTTTTTTTTTGTGGTACGTGGGCCTCTCCCTGTTGTGGCCTCTCCCGTTGCGGAGCACAGGGTCCGGACACGCAGGCTCAGTGGCCATGGCTCATGAGCCCAGCCGCTCCGCGGCATGTGGGATCCTCCCGGACCGGGGCACGAACCCGTGTCCCCTGCATCGGCAGGCGGACTCCCAACCACTGCGCCACCAGGGACGCCCTATTCTTCAATTTTTAATAAATTTGTCCAACTTCTTTTTTGCCTAACACTCCTTTCCACAGAGTCAGTGATGGCTTTATCTCCAGACGCTTTTTTTTAAAGCCTCAAATGTTTGGCTGAGAAATGAAACAACAAGTTAGGGTTCGAGATGCTTCTCTGCTTTCTCAAGGAAGCCAGGAAAGCAGACCCAGCCAAGCACAGTTAGACCAGGTAGGAGGAAGAGTCCTCAGAGGGGGATCTCTGGTGGAGAAATACCTCCCTAGTGCATGCCATATGTGCAGATCAGGGAAATCAGGTGCTTTTACTATTTTACTACTTTTGGAGCCAAATCTAAATCAAGAGACAGAAGTCAAGATGACTCAAGAGGTCTTGGAAACAAAGACAAGTCTCTTATAGAATTGCATGTTTTTATACAGCCTGTGTGGAGAGAAAGTTGTGATTAAGGATCTGTAATTTTTATTTGCAGACTTTCAGTTCTGCTCTCATTTGGTTGAAACCATTGGTTCCGTCTTTCATTTCCTGTATCAGGCATATCTCTGAGCACATCTTCTCTGCACTTCTACATTGTCCGACGGACACTCAGATGACCAGGGCTGTGCCCGTGTTTGCTGCCTGGATGGATGGAGGACCCCGTTCACTTCAAGGTGCTCTTCCCAATGTAGATGTGAGCGCTCTGACGCTGGGACACCTAGGAAAAGTGCCCGGGCTCATTCCCACAGCCTCGCACATAACCAAGGACTTGATACCAAATGCAGAAGTTGCAAATGTGAGAAGATGCCGTTGCAAATGTGAGGAGATGCCATTTCAACTGCACGTGGAACTATGGTTTTGAACCAGAGCGAAAATCAGAAGATTCGGGGGAACTTGAAAGTTACCCAAGGCCTTTTGCTCAGAGATTAAAAATTCATCTTCTCTTCGTCTTAAATATTATGCAGATTCTGACTCCTAAACGTGCACCAAAAAGAAAAAGAAAAAGAAAGAAAAGAAACGAAGGAAAAAAGAAATAAGCATATTTTTTGTGCACTTTGAAAAAGAAGGGACCAATCACTACCAGTCTTCAGTATTCCCTTAATGCTAAAAATTGAGCTCAAATTCCTTGGCTAAGCATAAAATTGTTTAGCAAGAAGAGTGCTGTGACCTCAGAGGTGGAGAGATGGGGATCTGGGAGGTGTCCCCCGACTGTGCTGGTCACAGTCTTACAGTCCTTGTCATGATTAACCGCGTCCCCTTGCCTTCAACACATCCCAAGTTTCAAGAACACTTACCACTCAGGGGCATTCTGAGACTTACATAGAACATATTTGAAAAAGAAAACAAAAAGTCCCTTTTATTGTTTTAAGAGAGCCTGAGGTTTGCATCCCGAATCCATCTCAAGGCCACACAGTACGTCCTGGATCTGATCCTGGGGAAAGGAAAGAGGGCTGGTGCCTGATGCCCCAGCACCCAGAGGACCCCGGAGCAACCCAACTCTTCCTTGGATGGGCGGGAATGAGACTCACAGAACTCCACAGCCCTGGGGGTGGAGCTGGGGCGCAGGGGCAGGGGGCAGAAAGGACAACTGGTTGGCACAGACAATCTCCTCTCCTCTTGCCTCCAAGTCATTAAAGCTCCATCAGGAGGAATCAGCTCGGGGGCATCACAATGATAAAGGTCTTCATCACTGATTGTTTTCCTCAAACCACAAACCTCTCCCTTTTACAGCTTTCTCTTTTGTCCTTCACTGTCCTTGGTCCTTCCTCCTTTTCCTCTCAGGAGTTTGCTAATGATTCTTTCACGTGGAGCCTGAAAATCTCACAAGAAAGAGACCCTTAGAGTCTTTCCTAGGACAGAGGCTGAATAACTTAGACCACTCTTAGAAATACTCCTTTGCCCTGTGGTTGTAGGGTCATTGGAGAAGCCCTTAGGGCACAATCTACTCTTCCAAGCTTGAGACCTAAAAGCTATCTTCTGTACCCCTTCCCACCTTCTAGCAGCATGCACTTTGAAGTCCAATGACCTGAGCTGGTATCTCAGCACTGTCACTCATGCGTGGGCCTGGATAACTTATTTAACGGTAGATACTTCTCTTTCTTCAACTGTGAAATGGAGTCATAATTGCACCCATCTCCCAGTGTTGTTCTAATATATAAGACTTGGAATGATGTAGGGTCCATAGTGAACACTCGGGAAGCACTAGCTATTCCTACTGGTTCTTTCTTCAGCTCCTGCCATGGCCGTACAGCTCTGCCAGGTGCAAGGTGAACAGAATGGAAATTATGAGCTGGTCTTGCTTCCTGGGATCAAGTGAATGAGCTGCAAGACGCAAACATGGAATCATTAAGCAAAGCCACATCACATGCACGGCATCATATTAGTAAATGTCAGTATGAACGAACAAGCCGAGAAAAGGAACCCATTTAATGTGTGAATGAGGGCATCATCGGAGAGGTCGGTGGCATTTGCTCCTTGAAGATATTTCGGTGGGTAGAAGAGCAGGGAGACAGTTTTCCTGTGGCTGTACTTGAGGGGTTGTCCAGATATATCTAAGGCCACGAGAAAGAGTTTTAGCTAGAGAAGAAAGTTCACTGGGGCAGAGTGGGGCGGACAAGTTTGGGTAAAATAACATGAGAACTGACTTACAGAGAGGTCTGTGGGCCCCTCGTTGGAGATTTTGAGCTACTTCCTTCATCTACAGGATGATTTCTGATGACCCCTTGAGGTCTCTGCAGTCAATGACATCTTAGCTCTGTCCTGGTGGAAACGATGGTGGCAAAGGGAAGGGGGGTGGTCCTTGATGTTTTTGAGAAGGAGAGCGACGCGACAAAATAGGTGCTTTAGAAATATTCATCTATCTGTGGTGCAAGAGATAAGTATAGGGATGGAGAGAAAATCCACACTTATTTCCCTCAGTAAATACATACAAGCCCCCCTGACGCAGGTGTCATTATGCACATAAGGAGAACACGTTGCAGAGAAGTAAAGGAACTGACCTGAGGCCACCCTGCCTGTGAAGGACCCACATTTCTGTGGTTTCCAGAGTCCAGAAGCAGGCCGTGTATGGAGGAAGAGGCTGGGACCTGGGTTTGGACAGAACACACGGGGCTCTTCCCTGGGACCACTCAAGTACCTCCACTTACCCTTAAATAAGATCCTACCTATGAGTTCTGCCTTAAAACACACAGGGAATTTTGTCTTTGTCTGTTTGGACTGCCATAACAGAATACCATAGACTGGGGGCCTTAAACAACAGACATTGACTTACCACAGTTCTCGAGGCTGGGAATCCAAGATCAAGGTGCCAGCTGAGTCAATGTCTGACGAGAACGCTCTTCCTGGTTCATAGACGGCATTTTCTCGCTATCCTCACCTGGAGGAAGGGTCGAGGGGGCTCTCTGGGGTCTCTTTATAAGGACACTGATCCCATCATGGGGGCTCCACTCTCATGACCTCATCACCTCCCAAAGGCCCCACCTCTTAACACCATCACATTGGGGGTTAGGATTCAACATAGGAATTTGGGTTGGGGGGGACACAAGCCTTCAGTGTAGAGCACTCTTCCTACTGTCGCCCCAACACGGACATGTAGATTGGCCTCCATGTGTAGGGTCGGTTTGCTGTGGGCATCCTTCTCCATGTCCCCCTATGGAGCCAGGAGAGCACAGGTACCGAGAGAGTAGCCCAGGCAATGCCCACAGGGCTGCGAGGCGGCAAAGGCTGGCGGTGCTGGGGCAGCTGAAGAAGAGTGACCATGGGGAGACGTTTCACTCCCTAGAGAAGTCAATGGGCAGGATGAGACTGGTGCTGATGCGACACCTGTGTTGGGTGATCTGGCACTGCAAACCCACCGAGCATCTCCACAGTAAGAGCCAGCGCGGGAGAGGATGGAGCCTCCCACTGATGTCACTGCTGCTGTTCCTGTGCCCGAAAAAAGCGGTGTTCTCTGCTCTTCATCTCCTCCCACCTACTTATCGGATCTTCTACATGATTCCCTTTGCTTAGATAATAATTGGAATCATGAAAACAGATAAGTTCAGTGAAGGCAGTGCTGAGCAGCCCTGAAGCAACCCCTAAGGTTTCCCATCTTCAAGTTTGTGGGTTTAAAAAGCCAGCTCCTCTTGGTAGTTCCTGAGTGTGCTTGGCTGTGGGAAGCTGCTCTGCACGGGTGGAGAAAGTGCCAGGGAGGATGGGGACCAGCCTAGCTCGTCCCACCCAGAGGCCTGAGCCAGGTGCCCACTGGCATAGGCACCTTCTCCCACCTCTGGAACTGTCCCAAGAGTTTAATTACCTTCAAGTAAGTTGTGTGTAACCCCTGCTGGATACGCTTTTTAGTAAATATGTGTTGTTAGTCAATGCGAGATGTTAGAAAATTCTGTGCTCATTTTTAGGGGAAATTTCTCTCATACGAAAAATTTAAAACACTTGTTCTCTCAATCTGGGACTTCAACCTCATAAAAAAAAAATATAAAAACAAAGAAGGATGTATCCCCATTCTGTATGGAAGGAACAGGACTTTCCCTGACTGAGGGCAGCTGTCAGTTTTTGGTCCCTTTCAGTAAAATGATGTCCATCGGTAAGGAAACAGGCTGAGCCAGTGGGCAGCACTTAGAACAGATGCTGCTGCCTTTTCCGTTTGTGCATTTTTCTTGTCTAATTCGATTTTTATTCTTTGTTAGGGGATTTCTGCTCTGCTGTTCCATGGGACCCCCCCCTTCCGCTATAGAAGTGAAAAACCTTGTATATGGTGTATGAAAACTCAAGGTCATAATTTTCCTTCATTTTCTACTTTTGCAGAATTGCCTCCTCTCCCAAAGGCAGCATTTAAGAACAAATCTCCAGGAGTCTGAGGGGCTTTTGCTACCTAGAGAAATGCAGGTGTCTGGGAGCTGCAGGCCCTCTCACTCTAGATGCCCCAGGAGTTGTTGACAGTAGCCTCAGGGGATGACCCTGGGACTGCAGGACAGATCGGCACACGCATCCATCTGTATGTCTGTCTAAAGAGCAAAACTTAGAGGTGAGCCAGGCAAACAGACCTGGAAGGACTCTAATGCAGAGATTCCCAGGCTCTTCAGAAGCTTTGAAGCTCACTTTTAATTGTTTGATTTGTGATTTCAGCTCAGTCAGGAAACAGAGGGGGACCTTCGTGAGAGACTGGGTCACTTCTGTTAAATTAGTGACATCTCCACACAGCTGCTCTTTTGGGAGCATCCCCAGCATCCCCAGGGAGTTGTCTGGGGTCCTGGGGAACATAAAACTCTCCCCCAAGTACTTCCACACAGTGATTACAGAGAAGCGAGCCCACTGCCTCTCCATGCATCGGTCGCTGACACCCCTTCAGTGAAAATTCAGACAGTTACGGCTGCCAGCTGCGCCACTGAATCACAGGCAGCCAGGTATCCGAGTTCACACGACGTTTGCTGGGCAAGTCTCAGCGGAGTCAGGTTCCACTCCAGACAGAGGGTGTCAGGAAGGTGAGTGGCTCCAATCGCTTCACGCCTTCCTTTTCGTTTGCAGGCATGACGATGCCTCCTGATCACAGCCAGTGACTCAACTGGCCAGGGCCATTAGTTAGGTTCTTGGAACATTCTTGCATAAACCACAGCCAAGAAAGCTCCAAAAGGCCATTTAAAAATTTTAAACTCTGCTAGGAGAAGTGGTGAGAGATGAGACTTGTCACGGAGGTAAGTTCCTTTTCCTTGGAAGCACTCAAGAAGTGACTTGCCTCACGGTGAACGTGGGTTTAGTGGTTATTCTGCTAGCTCATGAGCTGTCCTCCCTGGAGATCTCAGAGTCTGTTACAACGGAGGTGGGTCCTTCCACAAGGTGAGAAGCTGATTTTCATAACCTCTCCTGCTCTTCCAGTTGGAATTCTCCCAACAGATATCACCTTTGCTCCCTTTACAGTTTGTGATAAGGACTAGAGAAAACAAGAGTTCTTATTGAGAATTGTATTTTATATATTTATTTTAATCAACCCCAAAGATCCCATGTTAATACATGATTTTTCTGAATGCCAAGTTTAGGTTCATTTCCACATAATGACTCAGGTGCAATGCTAAAAACTGCAAAATAAGAGCAAATATTAATCAGGGTTTATTATGCACAAAACACCAAGATAAGCGTTTTACATTATTTAATACTCTTGGAAACACTGCAGTAGACATTATATTTTTTAATTTTCAACTTGCATGCGATTTTTAAATATTACTTACCATTTACCATTATTATAAAATATTGGCTATGTTCCCCATGTTGTACAGTACCTCGAGCCCATGAAGCAGACATTATTTTTATCACACTGTTACCGATGAGGAAACTGAGGCTCAGAGGGCTGTCTGAGGTCACGTGGGGCCAGGCACATTGACCCCTTACTGTCATCAGTTTAGCTTTCTAACCTAGCATTGCCTTTCTTTTTCATATGCATACATATGTATACATATTTATAAACTTATTCATAAATATATACATATATAATTACTAATATACTTGTCATATACATACAAATTATATATAATTTACATATAAATTTAAAATCCATTTCCTTCCAAATAGTTTAGACTGTGTTTCCACCCTATTAACATTTCAGCCCAGATATTTTCTATGGCAGGGGCCGCCCTGTGCCCTGTAGGAGGATCAGCCACATCCCTAACACCCAGCCCACTAGATGCCAGTAGCACCTCGTCCCCAGCTGTGACCATCAAGATGTGTCCAGACACTACCCAATGGCCCCTGGTAGGGGCAGTGAGAGGAAA
Source organism: Globicephala melas (assembly GCF_963455315.2). Taxonomy (NCBI): domain Eukaryota; kingdom Metazoa; phylum Chordata; class Mammalia; order Artiodactyla; family Delphinidae; genus Globicephala; species Globicephala melas. The sequence goes on from NC_083315.2 coordinate 26,590,818, forward strand.
GGCCCAAACCATCCCCAGTTGAGAACCACTGGTTTAAATGCTTTAAGACAATTTAATTCTTGAGATCCCATTTCTTAATCTGAAACATAGAATGTGTTAATGGCAAATATTCCAACAGTCGCTGGTTAGACAGGAGGAAATCAGACTGCCTTCTCCTGTCGTCACTCCCCGTCACCACTCGGACTGAATAAACTTCTCAGCAGGTTTTGCTCCTCTTTCCTGAGACTGTGTAAGAGAGTCTTCAACTTTCTGTTAGGCTCAGCGCTTAGACTTCTTCTGCATATTTCTCAGGACTCTGCTCAACAAAGGTCTGGTCTTACACAGGATCTGATAATATTGTATGACCTTTGTTTTAAGCCTTCAAACTTCTCTCTGATGAGATGTTTTTCTTCTCTTTGGAAAAAAAAAAAAATCAGAGCATTATTATTGGTTTGCCAATCATTCCTGGGCTGTACCAGCAGGCTTCTTCCTACAGAATATCTGGAAGAAAATCCTCACAAGAAATTGACTTTGAAATAATGTGGTTTTCTCAAGTCCTCAACATGATTTTTATCATACAGACCACCTGTATAAATAGGTCATGAGGCCTACTGAATGAATGAAGGAAGTATAGTATAAAAGTACATGCTGGCACCTTTGAAAACGACCCTTGGGAATTCCCTGTGGTCCAGTGGTTAGGACTCGGTGCTTTCACTGCGGAATTCTGGCTTCAATTCTGGTTCGGGGAACTAAGATTCTGCAAGCCCTGTGGTGCAGCCAAAAAAAAAAAAAAGACCCTTGCCATTGTCTCTGGTGTAGATGCCCCTGTATCAGATCTCTGGACAGCAGGCATCCACCCAGAACAGGTACTGACCTGACAACCTTGGCCCAGTGGGAAGCAGAGCCCCTCCTGTCTTTTCTAAGGCCTGGGGGTTGAGCAGAAATTTCTCCAACCACCTGTTCCCCTTTTGCTACAATTTCTCCTTCACTTCTAGTGGTTCTTTCCATATGATGTAGATTTATAGCACAGGAATTTCTTTTCTGGATCCTGCCTTACATCTACAACTTTTGCCTCTTTCCAATTGAGTGTATGTCTGAGTCTACACTGACATATCTTTGAGAAAGTTGGCTGACTCAAATTTCTGAGCCCTAAACTCAGCCTGAGTGCCCTGTTGTTCTTATCTTTGGTTTGTTGGGAGGGGGCTATTTAGAATGAGGCTCTACTCATATTAAGGGTAAAAAGGTGAGATTGAATTAAGGTGGCTCATTGGTCTAGGGGTATGATTCTCTCTTTGGGTGCGAGATCGAATTAAAGGGGATACAAGATGTATTTCTAAAAGATTTACACATTTCTAAGATTTCTCAACTCTTTTAAATAAGAACTAACCTGAAATAAATACTCTGTGTTATTTTTAAGTGAGATGAGGAAAAGTTTCTATCATCAGATACATATTTTCTTACAAAGGAAAATATTTCTTCTTATGGAAAAGACTATGAGTAAATTTAAAGGGAAAAATATATATATTCTAAAATAGCTCCTAATATTCTCTTAACATTCTGTACCAAACTTATTATTATTTTATTTATTTATTTATTTTTTTAGAAGATGTTGGGGGTAGGAGTTTATTAATTAATTTATTTATCTTTGCTGTGTTGGGTCTTCGTTTCTGTGCGAGGGCTTTCTCTAGTTGTGGCAAGCGGGGGCCACTCTTCATCGCGGTGCGCGGGCCTCTCACTATCGCGGCCTCTCCCATTGCGGAGCACAGGCTCCAGACGTGCAGGCTCAGTAGTTGTGGCTCACAGGCTTAGTTGCTCTGCGGCATGTGGGATCCTCCCAGACCAGGGCTCGAACCTGTGTCCCCTGCATTAGCAGGCAGACTCTCAACCACTGCGCCACCAGGGAAGCCCTCAAACTTATTATTGATTGATAAAAAGCAAGGAATAATGCCACTGGAATACACTGCAGTGGAAAAACTTGCACTTGTACAAGAGAATCAATACTACACATGACATCTTTCTCTACAATGATAATTGATTATTGTAATATCTTTTCAAGCTACACCACTCAAAACTCTTTTAAATCTTACACAACTCACAGTGCGTATTTTCCTTAGTCACCTACATGATGTTTGCACAGTAAATTATGATATTCGTGCCTTAGAACAGACCTCATAAAGCATTTAGCACCTCACTTAGATTAAACATCAGACTCTTTCAGGGTTTTCTTATAAAATCGAACAATAGGGCATCATATTCTTTGCTCCCATGCAATGTGGTAATGCAAGTGTAATGTGTTTCCCCGGTTTTTCTCCATTTAAATGAAAATAAACTGAAATGCTTGGAATCCATGAATTTCCCATCTGGAAGCTCTGCAGCCTGGCTGTCATGACTGATCCCAGAGGGTGAAAGAAACCTGACTCCAGGAATTGGACTTCAACTGGTAGAGCAAAACAGGGCATGCCAGCCCATGTCCCTCCCCCTGGACAGGGGACCTCCTGCAGCATGGGGCTCACAGACTCACGTCTGAGCTCTGGGGAGGTGGTCCCTGTGTGTGTGTGTGTGTGTGTGTGTGTGTGTGTGTGTGTGTGTGTGTGTTGGGGCGGGGCAGGGGGAGGCATGTGTTTTCTTTATCAGAAACCATTTCCTGTATTCAAATGTGCTTTCTATATTTATCTGCAGTCTCAACTGCAGTTTGAGGCAGGGAAATAACAGACGCACAGGACGCATTCTATCCCATGTTTAGGATATAGATTGAATCTAGCTGGGTCAGTCAAGCACCCACATTCGGTCTCTGTCTCTTTTTCTCCCACCCCCACCCCCTTTCAATATCTTGCCCAAAGCATTAAACATTCACTGTATGTTTAGGCTAAACACTCCATTCTATTTAGCTGAAATTTTTAAATATATTAATAGGAATGCGAGTGAAGCAATCCACCTGAAAATGGAAAACTTCCCCTTTAATCTCTCCATCCCACAAAAGACAGATGGATGGATAGATGGATGGATGGACAGATGGAATGGATAGAGAAGCATAATAAAGTAAGTAGAAAGTAGCCAGAAGAAAGCCAAAGAATAGCAAAAGTAACACCAAAAATTGGCTTGAATTTCCCTTTCCTGGTATTTTAACTAATCATAGGGAGGTCTCCACATAACATACGTTAATCAAATATTCCTTAAAGATCTGAGCCCACCCACACAAAGCAATGTTAGTTCCTTTAAATAAATATGAGCTTGCAGAAGTGCTTGGACACAGAATTGTTTTTGGTCCTTGGACAAGGGCCAAATAACCTATGATTTGCACTGGGGAGAAAGAAAATCCAGCCTTTTTGTTTCCTTCAGCATTAATTCGATCTGTCGGAATTGAGAAGCCCTGAATTTGAAGACTGGCTGTGGCTGAGCTGGGTCCCCTTCCTAGGGGGCCTGACCCTATCGAGGTGCTGCCAGCTGGGCTGAGGGTCAGCTGACAGCCCTAAGTGGGCCATTTGCTTCAATCGTTTCTCTGATGTCACTAAACTGCTGTTAAAGAGGTGATGTAATACAATTTTGGATTCAGTCTTAAGCCCAAAGGATGTGTCTGGTGGGCTGTCATTTTATTTCTATCCTTAAAATACCTTTACAAATTTAATTGATGGGAAATCAACAGTCACATCCATCTTTTGAAAATCAAATCTAGGGTGGCTGGATTTGATTTTCTTGTGTATTTCCTAGTGGTTCAGGTTTTACTCCTCACTGTTCTCAGCCGTGTTCTCTGACCCTGTCAGGGAAAGCTCAGGAACAACTATTTTTAGACCCAGGCAAGCCCCAGGGCGTCAGACGGTAAATCATTAGCTGTGACTTTAAAAATAGTCCTCGAGCCACTTTGGGAACATTTATTTCTCCATAGCATATGGACTTGGATAGCTATGGAGAAATCCCCATAAATAGAATGAAACCAGCCACCAAGGCTGCCCACAGCTGATGTCTCTGGGTTGAGTCGAAGCTGTAGAACTGCCCTGTGGGTCACAGAGGTGTTTCGCAGTGTTTAGGAAACAAACGCTCTGGTTAGGAAGGGCCAAGTGCTCTCCCAGTTTCCTTATTCAGCACCGAACACACAACAGAGGGCAGCCAGCACGCAGAGTCTGGATTCTATGTTGGACTCTTTGCTTCATATTTTCTTCCATAAGGTCAAGGTCAGATGAGGACAGGACATTACCTCTTAGAACCGGCCTGAACGTTCTAAATCTACAAAAGCAAGGTCTTCCGTAAAACTTCTACCACCAGTTGTTCTCTTACGGTTCATAAAATCACCGAATGTCAAATTAGTATCTTTCCAGACTCCTTACTTTACTGAGAGGAAACTGAGGTCTGGAGAAGGGAAGTGACTTTTAGGAAACCTGTGGCAAAATCATGATGACATCAGAGGGGTCCAGACTCCCAGATGAATCCGTTTTGACAATAAAACATTCTGCCTGAAGCAGGCAGGAGGCTGTTTTCTGTGTAGTTGAGCACAGCACAGGAATATTCACCTAGCATAGCATCACTTCCCTAGATGTTATTGGGGGAGGAAAAGAGATGAGATAGTGAGGAAAAGCTTGAAAATTCAAATTCCCTGTGATCACATGGCATAATTCCACACGTCATGAATCTCATCTTTAACTGCTCAGGTGGGTGAGGAGTTATTGCAAATGGCATTTTATTCATCAATGCCAGCTAGTCTGCTTTCCAGAAAAGACTTGTCTTTCTGCTGGTCTAAGGGACATTTCAAAAATGGAAGGGGAGAAAAAAAGAATTAAAGAATAATAAGAAGAAGCTTTTGTTTTGGTACACTTTTTTTTTTAGTAGAGGAAATTCTTTCATACCAGATTTTAAAAGGAAGGCGTTTTAGAAGTGACAGATGCAAATATCCACCTCCACTGTTTATTCAGCTTTGGCCAAGTTAGAGGTCAATTTCCAGTTGTTGACAGGGAAAGTCTAGTGAGCAAAATACCTTTATCATTAAATATTATCTTGCAAAAATATTTACCAGGGTGTAAGTGTAGAACATTGTGCTGGTAATGGGACGCACATTTTGAAATCGTAATCCAGTCCCACAAAACAATACCCAGAAAAAGCCTTTGTTTTCATCTCTCCCGGGTGTGCATGCTGCTTGTAGTTGTTTGCAGATGTGTTATGAATGCCTGTTTTCATGGATTTCGATGGCTGTTGGTCAAATAGGTTACTTTTTTATTACTTCCCCAGATTGAATGTAAAAGAGCTTTGAGTTTATATAATAAAAGTAAGTGGCACTCCTGAAAATCAAACTTTATTAAAATCATATTCCTATTTGGTGAACATTCTTACTTTCCTCCATTTTTGCTCAGTCATCCTTCTATGGTTTTTCATAGTGTAATAACAACGTCAACAAAGACAGGGGTGCCTTGTAATGCTCCATTGTCTGAGACCCTGGGGAGTTATTCAAGACCCTTCCTAGTGGGGATGACAGTGGAAAAAAGATGTGTGCAGCCAGGAGGAGGGGAATTCAGGGGAAATAAAGTAATCCTTTTCTCCTCTGGGAATTCTAGAACCTGGCTATTTGGGCTTCCCACATGCACACAAACCAAGTGTTGTACCCAAGGGTGTGGGATGCATCATCCTGCCTAGTTTTGCAGCCTTATCCTCTTCTCAGTCCTCCATGCCCAGATTCCTGCCACGACTCTTGGCTGGGTCCTGGGAGGGCACTCTCCACAGTCCCTCTCACACAGCTCACCCAAGGCAGCCTGAGTTTCCAGAATGTTGTTTTCACCTGCCCTCCTCCAGCCTGAGAAACAAAGAGCTCCCTTTGCCAGATTCATCAGGCTTCACGGATATTGAAGGCATCCCAAGTCCTGACTGCTATTCTCACACTTGCATCCTTCTTGGTGGGGAAGCTGGTCCCCAAGCCTCCCACCTTGGTTATGTGGACTCTGGCATCCATGTCTTTGCCTCAGCACGAAAGGGTTCCATCCAGCCACTTGCACCCCTGGACTCTCAGTGAGCATGACTGCATTTCCCCACCTGTGTAGACATGTGCTGTATGCACCCCAAGGGCTTCACCTTAGGGTTCTTGGACCAGTGGTGAGAGAGTCAGCCGTGGATTTTTACTGGAAATGTCAACAGAATTTCATAGAATCATCAGAAGTCCCTTCCTAAATAGAAAATGAGCATCTACTCTCAAATAAAAATGTTTCTATTTATTTTAAGTCGAGCTCAGTGAAGACTGAGAGAGTCTAAATGAGCAGCATCGTATGGTCAGCAACCCTGCCTCCTGGACTGAGAAGTGTGGCCTCTTGCACCCTTCTGTACATGAAGGGTACATGTGTTGGCCGGAAGCTGCCAACAGTGTTACCGCCTGGCAGACATGGTGGTCCCCTAGGCTCTGCTGTGTAGTCAGTGTTTATTACGTGGATAGATGATACAGTGAGATATAGTAGTTTTAAAAAATCCGTCAATCCAAATTTTGTAGTTGTTATTGAATTTTAAAAGCTCTTCACTTTTTAAGGTGGGGAAACTCAGGCTCAGGTGGTTCAATGGCCTTCCTAAATGTCTTGGCACAGAACTAGAAGAACCCAGAGCTGTCCCCACCCCAGACCCCAATGCCTTTGCATTGCGTAAATTATACATGTGTAACAATTTTTGACTAGTTTCAAAATACTCACTATAAATATACTCAAAATATTCACTATAAATATTAGACAGTGGAAAAAAATAAAGGGACAAACAGAAAACAACTCATCATCCAGCATTAACTGTATTTATAGATCCTAGAGAAGTCTCACTCTCTTTTCTTTCTCCTTTCTTCATGGTTTTGTAACAGAATATTATTTTACTTACTGTTTCGAACCCGACTCTTTTTCATCAAATATTACAGCTGTCTTTTCCAGTCAATTGATATGGCTCTACATATCTACTTTAAGATTGACATGTTATGCTACTGAATGGATATTGTGAAATTGTGATTTATGATAAGAAATATATATTTGGTCTTCTCCCATTTCTGGAGTAGAGCTCCTAATACCCTTGGAATTTCCTAAGTGATAAGAGTGATAAAGGTGTCTTCTGTTATGCTAATGAGAGGACTTTTGGCATGCCCCTAGGTTACGTAAGGCTGGAGGCTGGTTGCCAGGGGAGCCAACCATGTGATTAGACAATTAGAACTTTCAGTCCCACCACCCTGACCTCCAGGGAGGGGAGAGTGGCTGGTGTTGAATCAATAACTAATGGCCAATGACTTAATCAATCTTGCTTTTGTAATGAAACCCCAAGAGGAGGGGGTATGGAGTGCTTCTGGGATGGTGAACACATGGAGATTTGGGGAGAGTTGTGCACCTGGTGAGCATGGAAGCTCTGAGCCCTTTCCCACATCTTGCCCTGTGCATCTCTTCCATCTGCCTGTTTCTGAGTTATATCCTTCTATAATAAACAAGCAATCAAGTAAGTAAAATGTTTCTCTGAGTTCTGTGAGCCATGCTAGCAAATTCATCAAATCCAAGGAGGGGATTGTGGAAACCAGGGATTTATAGCCAGTAGATCAGAAGCACAGGAGATGACCTGCACTCTTGATTGGCATCTGAAGGGGGAGGGCAGTCTTGCGGTACTGAGACTCAACCTGTGGAATCTCCAGGTAGATAGTGTCAGAATTGAGTCGAATTGTAGGACTTCTAGCTAGTGACAGAGAACTGCTTATTGGTGGTGCTGGTGGTGGTGGTGGTGGTGGTGGTGGTGGTGGTGGTGGTGGTGTGTGTGTGTGTGTGTGTGTGTGTGTGTGTGTGTGTGTGTGTGTGTCGGGGGGGAGGGGTGGAACCCGCCCACCCCCAAACACACGTCGGGATTGTGACCAAATAGATGTAATGTCATTTATTTTATCATCTCCCTGTTGATGGGCATTTAGAGTGTTTCCAATTGCCATCATCTTTTTTTTTTTTTTTTTTTGTGGTAAGCGGGCCTCTCGCTGTTGTGGCCTCTCCCGTTGCGGAGCACAGGCTCCGGACATGCAGGCTCAACGGCCATGGCTCACGGGCCCAGCCACTCTGCGGCATGTGGGATCCTCCCAGACCGGGGCACGAGCCCGTGTCCCCTGCATCGGCAGGCGGACTCTCAACCACTGCGCCACCAGGGGAGCCCTGCCATCATCTTTTTAAGGTAAATATTTTCTGCCTCAATTTTATATTGGTGTTTCTCTTAATGTGGATGAGTTCCTGAGACTTTTTTAATGGTGTTTTCCTGTTGAAAGCAGTAGTGACATTGTAATATTTCATAGGCTAGTATTTTAAGCGAGAGACTTCTTTTGGAAGGGGTGCAGCACATTTTTATGAGTTTGGAACTAAGGTCTTGCTTTATGCTGATATTCATGAACTCTTTCGTATGTTAGGTGCCTGTCTTTTTGCCCAGTGTCCCTGGTCTCTTTTGCGATGACTGACAAAAGGAACGGTGCTTCTGAGAGATGGGAGGATGGATGCTCCCCTCTCTGGCTCTCCCCTATCACCTGTTCCAGAATGCAAGGAGAGTAAAAAATATGTGTACAGTGACAAAACTGTCATGAGGAATAAAAAATTCTGGAACTAATTTAACTTTTCTTTGAAGCCTGAGAATTTTGCAGCTCATGGAATCCTAATTAACTGAGAATATTGGTTCTAATGAGTGACAATAGAAGAAAGGGTGGTGACTTCAAGTGTAGGGAGAGAGTGATGGGGTGCAGCCAGCTCTCAGGCAGGTAAATAATGAATGCATGTATGTTTCTGCCCAGGAAGGTGAAGGGAACCTGGAGTAAATGAAAGAACACAAACCCTGATTGGCTGGTAATATTCTGATGGATTATAAAGTCTGGTAGTGATTGTAAGATTTTTATGAGTAAAACAATATTTTTACATCATACTCTAGTGAAGAGCTTTGTTCAAAGCCTGGAATTGTTTCACTATGATAAAGGGTGGCAGGATAACAGAATTGTCAAACTTTCAGCCCTGGAGGTCAAGGACAAAGCCTTATTCATCACAAATCAGCAACACCTTGCACAGAGCTGGCGAGCCCAAACAATGTCTCCTAATGTTCCTTGAATGTGATAATTGTCCTTTCTCCCTATTCATACAACTGCTTTATGGCTCTTCTTAGCTCATAATTAATTCAATCAGCATTATCGATAAAGATATTGTGTGAGGTACTGTCATTGTTTCAACCTTCTTTCTCCTCCTGATATTGACAGTAGAATTTCAAAATGTCAAATAGTCATTTACATTAGTCTCGAATTTAATTGAGAAAAATATAAAGATTCAGAAAATGATAGGAAATAGGAAAAGGTAAAATATATAGACAACTAATTCAGGAAAAATAAATTTAAAAAAAAGAACAGGAATTTCAGCCTAAGAAAATAGAAATTATAAAAGAAACAAAGCAAGAATATTTTTCAAACCTAAAGAACATGAGCCTTTAGACCAAAAGGTCCCCCAAAATACTCAAAAACTCAAATAAAGAAGAGCCACATCTAGACATGTGCTTGTGATTTTTACATAAACAAAATTGAAAGACATTACTAAAAAGTTCAAGACTTGAAAAAAAAATCACTGAAAAAAAAATTACATCAGCAGTACCGAATGAAAAATGCAATAAAGCAAAGCTGTCAAATTATTGGCCCAAAATTATTTTGCAATACTATTTGTTAGAGGTAGCTACTGTCTTTTCTTATGTGCCTACGTTAAGGAGGATATTTATTCGTTTGTCATTTATTCTTCTAAATTGTTAACCAATACATTTAGATACACTATTGCTATTCAACCCATTTCAAATATTTTGAGCTACCAGAAGAGAAATTCTAAGCAAATGATCATGTTAGTTTTCTCCTAAAACTTCACATCAACAGATGTGGGTCTGGGTAAACAGAACACACGCTCCGGGATGTTTTTTTTCCCTCTGCCAAATTTCCATTTGTCTGTTGACATATATAACCAATTACAGTCTTCTTTAAAGCTTTACAGATTTTCTGGTTTCTTTTCTGCAAGTTAAACTATTTTCACTCTCTCATTCATGCATTTATTCCACAAACATTTATTGACGGTGTATCACAGGTCATGCATTGTAACAGGCATAAACCAAATAAACTGCATTTTTTGTCTTCACAGAGTTTATAATCTAGTGGGAGGGGGTAGTTTGTAGACAGATAGCTAAGGAAATAGGTAATTAAAATCCAAGTTGATAACTGCTGTGATCTAGTCTGAAGAGTGGGCTGAAAAGCACATAGGTTTGTTATTTCAAACTGGAAACAGGCAGCAGAGAAAGCTTCCTGGAGGTGTGGACATTGTAGCATAGTGCTGAATTTTAAAAAGGAGGTATCTTGTTGAAAAGAGGCTAAGAAATTGAAAGGCTTTTCCACACAAAGGAAGCATCCTATTCAAAGTGTGGATGCTGGAGGGAGGGCTTGTAGAGTATGAGGGCCATCAGAGATGCGGAAAGGGAAGAGAGCGAACAGGATTAGATTGCTAATACTTCGACTCTCACGTGAAGTAATTTGGACCTTATCTTGAAGATCATGGGAGCATGCTCTAAAGGGGGGAGGGCAGGTGTAATCCAATGGATGGTTTCTCAGGAAGGTACTCTGGTGACTATCTAACACAGGGGCAAAATTGAAGGCAAGAATGTCAGTTAGAAGCCTGCTTCCATGGCAGTCAAGAGAGGTGGAGGAATGAACCATGAAATCAGGAAAGAGGAATAAAGAGATTAAAGAGATACTGCAGCGGTGATTTTGAGAAGATTTCGTGCTCAGGTGGATATGGGGCTTAGGGATAGGAATAGGGCAAGAATATAACTCAGCACGGGTAGGGGGAATGTTCAGAGGGAAATGCACAGATGCCAACAGATAAATGTATGGGGACTCAAAGAAGAGACCTGGATAGAGTTGGAGATCGGGTTCTATCTGCATACAGTTGGTGACAACACTAAGGTAACGGCCAAGGTCACTAAGGAAAATGTGTGAGATCACCCAGGGTACTCTAGCCCCTAAGGGCTGTGCAGGGGAAAAGGATTCCAAGAATGAATGAAACTGGAATACCAGACAGGGAGGATAAAATTCATCTAATCTTGCAGAAGAAACTAGTAAAAACAATGACAGAATATTTTTGTTGTATTTCGTAACAAAGAAATTATTGATGGCTTTAGCAAGGATAAGACACAGTAGCTACAAATAATTCTATGTTTGAAACATGTTGTAAAGGATTTTAGGATATAGCCTTTGTTATCTTTTACTTTTGGAATATGGTGATGGATTCTGACATTGAAACCATCTTGTCTAGACAAATGAGGGACGAAGCTGCTGCACACTTCCAGATTTTCCCTCCCATGGGAGGGAGAGAGAGATGTCATTACAGTCCATTAATTGGTCATTTGTCCTGGCCTCATACAAGTATTCAAAACTCTCCTAAGAGATGATGAAGTAGAGACTGTCACTGCAATAGCCCACCCCCCCCGTTTCCATATTACAGAACATTGTAACTTCCGTACTTCATCTGATCGCCTTTGGCCCACGTCCAATAGGCCGTCATTGTTTTTAGTCTTTTATTGTGCTGAGTTATTTTTCCTCCCCTTTTCCAGTTCTCCACATTCTACTTACTATTCCCAGCCACTTACTGGAATAAAAACACAATAATTTTATTTGAATTTTTATTGTTTTCCCTCATTTTCTTTTTCCATCTTCTTTCCTCCCTCACTTCTTTTTTTCATATCTTCATTTCCTTTGACAACTTAGTCTTCATCATTCCATTGAGTTAGTGGATTTTGAGATTCTCCTAAATTTATTCTATAATCTCCATGTTTGTTCTGCCTTTTTAGTTTACTTCTCATTTTACCAGCTGCAAAACTCCTAAGTGGAAAGCTGAACAGAATGAGACAGAAGGAAGCAGCTCTCAGTGGGAGCAGGCCTCACCTTGCAAAAAGGACTTAGTCCATCAGGTATTTACTGTGTGCTCACTGTGTGCCTTGTACTTTGATAGACTCTGGGTGGGGGTGATAATAAAAAATGTGAAATTATCATTCAATTTAATGGAACAAACAATTCTACTGAAACCTGTGAGATAATTAACAAACATTATATAATTTAGCACCAAATTTCTCTCCCTCCCTCTCTATGTATATATAATTATATACTCTAGCTTTCCTCCATTAGGAATGAGTTCTTGGAACAACGGAATAAATGATGCAATTAAGTATTAGATTATGTCAACATGTATTAAATTTTACTCACTGTGGTGAGTTGGAAAATTCTTGGGCCGGGTCCAGAGTTCCCAATGCCCAAATTACTTCTACTACAGACTTGGCCACACTGGTTAGTTCCAAAGGGAGGACTAAGCTAGAGGACACTCCCTAGAAATACACACTCTTTATTGCCAGCTAGTGTCTGGCCTCAAAAATCTGATGTGTTCTTTTGGAGATCTGGATTTGAGCTCATGTAAGACAAAACGACTATTTTGGGAAAGACCAGGCAGTCCTAAGTGGCTGGCTGCCTGCTGCCTTCCTCTCGGTAACGGCACTGGTTTGGTTTTCTAAAGGGAAGGAATCTCTCCCAAGTGGGAGGCGTTCACAGTCCATAATATAATATCAGCATCAAGGAGAAAGAGAGATTCCTAAAAGAGTGAACCTCAAGACCTCATCATGCAGAAAGCAGGAAGCCTTTACATCATGATGTGGACATGAGAATCTGCTCCTTAGATGTCACTGGAAGAATCTTTGACCCAAGGAGCTTGACACCTGCATTCCACACAATAAGGTTAAATATAAGGTAAATATGAAAAGACGGTGGATTGGTTACGAAGCCTAGTCTCACCCATAGGAGGTTGCTTCCCCTTCCACACTGTGCATGTGCCCAGGATGGGAGCCTGCTCAGCTGCAGGCATCCTCACCGTCCTCACCATCACCTTCCTCACTGTCCTCATGCTCCCTGTGGTCGTTCGGACCCACACACTTCACCTCTCCTCATATCCACTTGGAATCTGAATTTTAAGAATTGGGTCATTCCAGGGAGATAGAAAACACTGAGAGAGACATGTTTGACTAATGTGAGGTTGCTTCCTAAATGGTTCAGATTAGTTTCTATTCCCATGTAAACATTTATTTCTCTACTCTGATAATGTCTCAGGTCACTGAACCCCCACAGGAAGGTTGCAAAGAGTTGTGCTTCTAAACATTAAGAAACTTGGTTGGAAAAAATGCTAAGGTGGGACAAGCCCTCTGTTTGGGTACACTTCCGAATGGGAAATAGCTCTAAGCTCCGTGAGTGCAAAGACTATTTTGTTCACTTACGTCTTTACAGTGTCTAGCATAATCCTTAACACATAGGAGATGATCATTAATCATTGTGGAATAAATGAAATTTTAAAAAGGGAAAATACACTTGGGGCTCGAGGGCAATTCGTGAGCATGTGATTATTAGATACCTAGTTGCAAGGCTGGAATTTTCTGATAGGTCTTTGATGATCTTTTTAGTTTCCAGAGGGCTGAACTTTGACTTGGCACCCAGTGTGCACCTGGTTTGCCAATGGGGTGGAGTATGCCAAAGGCTTTGGGCTGAGCATAAAAGGCCACTCTACTAATTAAGCCCATCCAGTGAATTTTTTATTTCAGTTAGTGTATTTTTCAGTTTTATAATGTGTTTGGTTCTTTTCTATAACTTGTATATCTTTGCTGAAATATTCTATTTTTTTCATTTGTTTGGAGATAATTTGTAATCAATTCCTGGAGCATTTTTATGACGCCTGCTTTCAAATTCTTGTTGACAATTCCAGTGTCTGATTCATTTCCATGTGGGCATCAGTTGATCGTCTTTACTCATTTAAGCTGTGATTTTCCTGATTCTTGGTATGACAGGTGATTTCTTAAAATTGCTTCCTGGAATTTTGCCTAATATGGACCCCATTTCAATCTCGCATTTTTGCATGCAGTCACCCTGTTTAGGTTCTACGTTTGTCGCTATTTAATTCTTAGAGCCTTTTGTCAAGCTATTGTTGTCTGCTTGGTTGGTCTGGTGCTTCTGGAGCACCCACTGATCCCTGCTGGGATGCCTGAAGCAGTGGCAGCCACTTGTGTGGGATCCCCTTTGCCAAGGCCTCAGGACACCATTGTTTCCAGGTGGAGAGGGGTTCTCTGGCTTTTCTGCCTCTCTTGTTCCCTGAGTCCTGGGGTCCCTAAGAAGCTCACCTTTCTCCTTCTACACCTCACTCCAGACTTTATAGTTGCTCTTGGTGGGAATGAGTAGGGAGGCACGGGTCTATATTACCTTGCCTGGACTGGAACCAGAGTTTAATGATATTCTATGAATCTCCTTCCTAGACAGGAGACCAGAATCTCTGGGGAGTGAGGGGGGACCGTGGATCTTGCTCTTTGGGTTGACAGAAGAAAAAAACAATTCTAGGGTTGTGTTGGCTGCACACACTCACATCTGGGAGCGGACCCAGCACCGCTTCCTCCTACCTTCTCTTCCCAGGAAAACAGCCCAGGTAATTGGTTCAAGGCCTCCTTATGGGGAGATAGCAGAAGAATAACTTACCCTATAAGGAATAAGCACTTTTCCCCATATGTACCTTCCCTTCTTTATTGTTTCTTGGTACTTTTGTACACAGGTGATTTTGCAAGATTCTGAAGTCAGGATGTGCTAGTGGTCCCAGAAGAGCAAGCAGGCCAAGCGGTTACACCTACTTTAGTCTGGGCCTTACTCCCAGAGTATCAATGCAGCTCTGCTCCTGCACTCTGCTGGACTCTGGGTTGGTTTCTGTGCAGTAGGTGAAACAGCTTTTCTCCAGCCTGGAAGGAGGGGCCACCTGTAGGAGACGAACCCTGTTGTTGAACCTGCCCTAGCTCTTGGTTGTCTCTCAAAACTTTGTGATTGTCTAAGTTATTTCACCTTCGGAGGTGCCTAGTGGTTGAGGGGATCTCAGTCAGCACCGATACTCAGGCTGGTTGGAAGCCGGCTCCACAGGAAGAGCTTTTCAAGTATGTAAATACATACAATGTTGAGGGACCCTGGAGCACGAGCCCCACTAGCCCAACAGACCCGGACGGCCTACAGGTGGCCCCTGTGGGCAGTGAAAAACCCAGAGGCCCAGCCAGAAACTCGGGCCTGATGTTAACACCCCAGAGAGAACCCGAGCCCAGAATAACCCCCTCGCCCTTAAGTAACCCCTCGTCCACAGGAAAACCCAGATCCATACCTAAACCTGGGGGCTGTGGTAACCTGCCCCACCTCCAACCTCCCCCTCACGCAGAAACCCGGGTAAACCCCTCAGCCGTAAATCAGGGGCCCAGACGTAAACCCCCCAGTCGTAAACCTGGCCGAGTCGTAAACGCTCCAGTCATAACACCCTCGCGCCAAGACGTAAACCCTTCAGATTTAAACCGGAGGTCCAGTCGTGAATCCCCACCCGATGGTAAACTCTCCAGTCGTTAGTCCCCAAGACGTAAACCCGGGTCGGGGAGATGTAACCCGGAACCCCCCACGCCGCGCTCTGGAGCATAGACGGCCAGCACCCAGCGCCCCGCGTGCCTCAGACGCCTGGCCTCAGGCGACTGCGCTGACCGGGAAGCCGCTGACAGGAGGCCGCCTCTCAGGCGTCTCCGGGCCCGAAGAGAGGAGCCCCCACAGGACGCCAGGCCCTCAGGCGACTCCGTGACAGGACGGCCGCCCGAGGTGAGTGTGTGCGTCTCAGGCGGGTCTCCGAGCTGGGCGAGGCGGGCACGGCCCTGGGGTTCGGGTCTTCTCGGGGTGAGGCCCCTCCAGACTGGGGTCGGGGGTGTCCCGGCGACACCACCGCCTCTCGCCCCCGGGCAGCTCGTCCGGGCGTCTGCGAAGCCTACGCGAGCCGGGCGGTTCCTGGGACTGGTTCACGGGGCCGGGGGTCCGGGTCCTCCTGCAGGCCCGGCGGCCCTGGGGACCCCGCGCGGGGCACCCAGGCGGCGAGGAGGGGACGGACGTGAGGTGCTGGCCAGGTTGGGGGCCAGGGCGCCAAGCAGGACGCGGCCTCGGGCCCCTCTAGCTCTGTTGCCCGGATTTCCCTCTCTGTGAGCTCTGGACCGAGGGCTTAGATACTAAAGGGCACCGGGCTGCCCGTTGTTGTGGCCGGAGCGCGGCGGCCAGTGTCGTCACAGGAAGGATGGGCCCGGAAAGAAAAGTTGGCTGTCAGACCACAGTTTTACCATGTGATAAGATATGTCGTAGTTTTATCAAGTGAGAACTGTATCTTACGGTTGAAAATGATCCTACTAGGCATGTTTTTCTGAAGCTCCTTAGATTATCCAGGGAATACCTGGGTTTCTGACGCCGGTGATGCTCGCGGTGTTGGGGCACTGGACGTGTGACAGGGGCCGGTGTGCAGCGGCCATGGGTGGCCCTTTATTGGCTGCACGTGTAGCAGGAGCGCCGTCCGCAGTGTAGCAGTGACTGAGTGATTTGGATCCTTATTCTGGACCAGCCTCTGGGCTTAGTGCACGTCCTCCCATAAGATCTGCCCTACGAAATAGCTGCTGTCCTGCATGAAAAACGAGGACACAGACGTTATTCTGGGACCTTCGGTGGTTTGCTGAGATCACGCAGTTAGCCAGATAGAAAGGCAGCCCTTGAGTTGTCACTGAAATGGCTCACCTTATTGAGAAGGTCCTCTGCCTTAGCTGGGAAGCCACCCCACCCCCCATCCCCGCCCGCGGTTACTCGTGCCTGGGGGTGATTCCGTCTTTATGGATCCTGTTCCATTCAGTCTGTTTGGAAGCCTTGCATAATGGAGCCTTCCCTTTGACCCAGTCCTGTCATTTTTGAATCTCTTCAGAGGTAAAACCTGGAGGATTTGAAGATGGCAAGGTGGGAATTAAACAACTTATGAGACTTAACTGTAGTTCCTGTTTTGAAGAAACAGGAAAAGCATTTTCTTTCCAAATGGGCTGGTTGGCCAGGGTGGAGCAAAACCCTTATCTCTCAGCACCCCACCCCTTTCGGAGGGTAAATGCCCTCCCAGCTTTATTTTATTGTGGATTGTGGCGTGTTCCTATTTATCTAGGGAGGAACCTTTAAACAAAAGCATTTGTCAGATATCTGGTTGGGAAAAAATATATTGACATACCTACTCTTAAGTCAAGTGATTTTTAATTGTTTTCCATAGGATTATTACAAAGCAGAGTGTGTATAAAGTTGAGAGACACATTATTCTAGTGCTGTTTAGTGCTTATGTGAAACATACCAACTATAACTATAACTGGTTGAAAACATTTTTCTGTCAGTTGGGGATACATTAAAATATTTTTTCTGATTATAAGATATATTCATGGTAGTAAATTCGGGAAATACAAAAAGAAAAAAATAAAGAAAACAGAAACTACTTGAAGACCCACCATCCACAGGTGGTATCTATGAATATTTTGTTGTATTTCTTCCTATGCCTATATGTCTACTATACTTGGATGCAATTTAGGGGTGATGATTTTGTTTTTCCCCTGAACATCTAATGATCATGGAATAGTTCGATTTTAGCACTTTCAGGAAGCTATTCTGTGTAGTTGTAAAATGGACAGTAGCTGGGTTTAAAATATATATTCCTAGAAAGTAATCAACATTCTTATAAAGAAATTAGGATAAGAACGGAGAAGAAAATAAACATCTCTCATCATACCATCACTTAGACATGAGGACTATTGGTTTTGTCTCTTTGTTGATATATTTCCTCATTCTTTCTCTGCATATGCGAGTATTTTTGTTCTTAAACTGCATCGTTTTATTACAAGTCAATATATTACAAATAACTTTACATACCAAAATATTCTATCACTTTTACTTACTTCTCCTAGAGGCATTTATTTTTTAATAACAAAGGAATGAAAACTTTTATTTAGTAAAAAAATCTAATGGCATAACATGATTATTGAGAAAAAAAATAGTCCTCTTAAATTATCGAAGAAAAAAAAATCTCACCATTCTGGAATAACTTCTTTGCTATATCTACTTCTATGTATTATTTTTTACCATATATTATATTCATATAAATATTTGTTCTCACAAAAATGGGACTATAATATATATTGTTAACAGATTGTTTAAATATTTGATCAGACATTAACAATGAACATACTTAAAACTTTGAGGAGATCCATAATGATTTTATTCCATTTCAAAGTGGAATTATTGGACCAAAGGATTTAGTCTTTTGAAGGTTTTCCATAGGACTGAGCAAATGTGCAAGTATGTATCAGTTTGTCTTTCCCTCAGTAGTGTAGGAGGCTCTTCACTTCTTCCTATCTGGGACAACATTAGATACTGTAACTTATTTTTAACATTTCATAATTTCTTAAGTGAAAACAGCATATGTATTTTCTCTTTCAAAATTACCTGTTCATATCCTTGCCCATTAGTCTGTGGAGGTGTGTGTCTCTTTTCAAATTTTATCTGTCATTTATATTTTAAGAGTATTAACTCTTTGCAACCATATGTGTGGGAAACATTTCCTCCAACTTTTAAACTGTTTATCAGATCTTGAGGCTACAGGAAATTTTAATTATGTACCTTATTATTTCTGATACGTTGACTTTCCAAATCAGCTTGGGAAGGTAAGTTGGTTTTGACCTTTCATAAAAAAAGAAAATCTCATTGGCAAGTGGTATGTTCCCAGTTAGAGTTTTTATTTATTTATTTATTTTTAAAATGCTCTTCTAACATTCTTAAATGAAAAAGTATCAGATAAAATAAATGCCTCTGATGTGGGGATGGCAGAGGTATTTCTGAACTGATTGTATAAACAGAAGCCTTACTTTTGGTTTTAGCTGGTGGAATGACCTCCTTTCTCCATGGCTCACCCCTAAATCAGTTAAATCTACAGTAGGGCATCTCAAACTTTCCAGAGAATGAGTCTCCTTGTTTCCAGTGGGCACAGATTCCACTTTTGTGTGTGTGTGTGTGTGTGTGTGTGTGTGTGTGTGTGTGTGTAAGTCAGCACATGTTTGTGAAAGGCCAGGACACAAAACCAGGATAATAGGATGTCTAAATATCTGTGTGTGCCTGGCAGCGAACTGCTTCTTTGAATGACTTTAGTCATAATTTCCATGTCAATATATCAGTATTATTTTGAATAAAATCATTTTTAAGATTATTCTACCATTAAGTACATCAGGGCAGAAAGGATTCTTCTGGTTTATGCCAGTATGCGAGTGAGTGTTCACGCAGGCTAGATTCCCTGAACTTTTCTCGTCGTAATAACTTCAGAACTAGGATGCTGCACTGATTAGTCCCAGGAACAGATTTTAACCAGAGTTGTAAGGTCTATGAATGGATCAAAACGAGGATTTTATTCCATTATCATTTCTCTAGACTAGTTTTGTTTTGAAGGTACTTTATTACATTTGAATCTACATATTTTGGATTACAAATAAGCTTGCTAAAGACCGCACCACTCCCTATTGTCTGGTACCCAGTTATTTCTCCCCTGAATGTTACTTAGTTGGTCTGTCACAGCATTTAAGTTTGGTCTACTAGTCCATACTGTAGGTACTCATAGAGCTGTTGAAGCTCAAAAGATGATAGGGGGTTCAGGTGTCAGGGTAGATCACTAGATAAGGTGGGAGGGGGCAGAAAGGTGGGTAGGAACTCCTTTGCTAGAACAGACAGCCTGAGGCAGCTCCCCTAACTAGTGAGTGAAGATTGTCAAAAGTAACATCTTTGAAAGGAGAAGGTAGGAACAGGGATCAGAAGAGGCAGGTGAAGCAGAGGGTGGGCTGGGGTATGGCACAACAGCAGGATGGTTCCTGGAAGGGCAGTGGTTCCCTATCAAGGGCAGTTGTGGGTTTCACTGGCATCCCCAAGCTGTGACCAACCAGTTGTGGGTTTCACTGGCATCCCCAAGCTGTGACCAACCGTCTGGGTCTTGCAAGTCCTAGATGTGTATCTAGGGTCAGTGTGTTTGTTTCTGGCCACCTGCCACTGTCTTTGGCTGGAGCATGAGGAGCCGTGAAGGTAAAGCATTGAAAACTTATCAGGATGGTGTCTCCGAGTTGTGTATTCCCAGCTCTCTTCTCTGCCAGCCCAGCATTACTTTGGTTGTGTGCTATTTATCAGTCACAGAGCACAGAGTCAAGGTGAGGAGAGAGACCCAACTTGTGATGAGGCAAGTGAGAAAGAATTTTGGAGCCAGTTTTTATACTGCCACTGTGGGCTGGCATGTGGCAGGATACTTCCGCCCAGGCTCACATACTGGCTTTATAATGACAGCTGCATAACCTGGATACCTTTCTACTAACTTCTGGAAAACTGTTTTCTCTTCTGAAAGATACATATACTAATAGTCATTAGCTCATAAGGTTACTGTGAGAATCGAATGAGGTCATTTCACAAATGTGCCTAGTGTGGTACCTGTGGCCCATTGAGAGTGTTCAGTAAATCTTAGCTGCTCTAATGTTTAAATGGAGACTGGTAATTTGGTGGGTTTTAAGGATGATATACCACTGCTAGTGCCCTATGCTCATTCTCTCACTCCTATAGCTCCAGGATTGGGCTCTGGGAGCAGGATTTAGGTGTGCAATTTCTCTTTCCTAAGCTGATGTTTACAATTTCTCTTTCCTAAACTAGGTGTAAAAAAAGGTAGTGACGCACATGTTTCTCTGACAAATACGCATTAGAGTGAAATGAATTACCTTGAGATTCCATATCATCCAGCTATAACATTTTTAACTGTCATAAAATCCTCAGAATGTTGGCTGGGATAATTCTTTGCACATGAAGCTGAAAAATGATAGATAATTTTTCACTTCATAGAACATAAAATTGCTGTATGTTTTACAGATTCTCTTATCTGAACCTTTTAGTAGCACAATCTAGGGAAAAATTGTATTTCTAGTTTAAAAAGTAGTAAAGAACCACCCATGCCCCTAAACCTGTCATTTTAAGTGTACATTTTTCTGGAAGGCAAATGGATGGCGAGATTTAGTGGATAGCAAGGTGCCTCACTGTGACCTGGTCCTGGTAGAGCTAGTGAAGACTGTGATGCTACAGATTCCAGAAAGGTGACAATGAAAATCTTCGTAATTTAACAGATTATTTCAATAAAATTTTATATAGTCACTGGAAACACCAAGTTAACTTCTAGATGGTTATTTTCTAAAAGGTTAATCTCCACATTTAACATTGGTGCATGGTAGCAGAAGAATGACAGTGATTCTTTAATTCATGAAAAGTTAAAGAAACAAAGCTGTATTGTGCTAGGCCAGTGATACTTCTCTGTGTTTTATTTTCTGAAAAATGCAATGGTTGCTTGTCACTTTTCTCTTTACTCTTAAGAAATACAACATACGAAGTATTCATAGAAAATCCTCGTTCATTTTATTACTGAATTTTAGGTTCAAATAAAATTTTTACTACACAGTAGTTATCTAGTAATGATCATGCTGTTTTTATTGATTATATTGTGATAATATGTAGTCTGTGAAATTTATGAGACCTTCTGCTATACCATCTGCTGGATAATGAGGTGGTGCTGCACACATAGAAGGCTTCTTTATAAATGACCATTTTGACATTTGGAAAAACTGTACTGACCAATCATATCCCCTTACATAGTGATATAGAAGTGATAACAGAATACAAAACACTTGTTTCATCCTTTCTGAGCTCACAGCTTTCCTATCATTGTGCATAACTTAATAAGAAGTATAAATAAACTAGACAAAGAGAATTCAAATTTTACAGAAGAATTTTTATTAAGTAAATGACAGATAAAACAAATTCCAGGATGGATGCTGGATATTATAAAAATGTAATTTCCTTCCATATTAATGTAAAAATATGATGTAATTCCAAGCAAAATCTAAATGAATTTCTTTTGGAATTTCATAAATTTAATTTAAAATACACCTTAAAAGTAACTGGGTAAGAATAGCTAAATGAATCTGTGAATTCTGGAAAAAAAGAGTAATGAAGGGAATTTAACCTACCAGGACACACACACACACACACACACACACACGTGTTCTTTCCTAAGACTGTTTAAACAAAAATGTAATATAATGCAAATAATTATTGTAATATGTTTTAATATGATGCATAACCCCAAATCAACTCTCATACATGTTAAAAACTATCTTCTTGCTTTAAAATTTTTAAAAATAACAAGTCCAAATCTGCATTTTCTATGAATAGGCTTAATCTTTGGTTAAACCTACCCTAATGCTAATACATTCAAATCCAATCATACGGGGTATTTTGTGTAAAACAAGGTACATTTTTCAGTTGTATGAGTAATTAGCATTGTATAAACACACTCATGAGGATGTGAGCTTAGCAACAAAGTATTTAAAATTACACTAAATCTTCCCCAAATATACTGAGTCAGTGAGTAAACTTCTGAGCCCTGCCAAGTTTGGTAAACTGGGTTACCAAGTTTGTAATGTACAGCAAGTTCAGGAGGACTCTGTGTAATCACTCTGGCCTTTAAGCTTCTGGTTTCCTCACAATTGCTTGTGTATACATATGCAATGAAATGATAACATGTACATGCTATACAGTTATTTATCTATAGTCATGCATTTCCTTATTTTGATACATGAAGTGTTTGATACAGATTTCTTGACCAAAACCTCTAACATGAAAACCCAAGGTAAGTTGAGTGTGTATTCAGTGTATTGAACTGTATTTTAATATTACACAAGACTCCTTTGGGCTGAAGAAGACACTAAAAGGGCATAGGTGCTGAGGTAATGAATCACTAATTGGCTACCCTGGCAGCCTGAAAGCTCACCCAAAAGTGCTTAATGTACTCCTAGGCTGGGGTTTAAGGCAAGAAAAATCTGGCTCATTACAGGTAGTTCCTAGCTGGAACCATTTGAGTCAAATTTGTTTTATTATTGAGGGGAACTTACGCTGTAGCAATTCTGCATTAAGAATATTGTAGATGGGACTTATAAATCGTAGAACAATTTCACATGTGATATGTATGCTGTTGGGTAATGTAGGCTGTAACTATTAATTGACCTAAAGGGGGAAAATAGAGATTATAATTTTTTTCAATGATCCATTCACCTATGCACCAACCAGTTCTAAAAGTTGAATCTTTTCCAGCTAGGAGCTGCAGATACAGAGGTGAATAAGACTCACTCCCTTTCCTGGTGGCCCTTGCAGTAGTCCAGAAAGGACTGATCACAGGGCAGAGCACGGAGCTGGGACACCCAGAGAGTGGCTGAGGGCATGGAGGCAGGGGCTGCAGAGGCTTCCAGAGAGAACACAGAGCTGATGCTGGATGGCTGTCAGGAAAGTCAAGTGGTCCAGGGAGGAGGGTGGGGAATGGTATCCTAGCAAGGAACTTGGCCATTTTGTGTGGCTGTACCTCAGGTACCTGATCTGAGAGGCTGCACATAACCCAGCTCTTCACTCTCCTGTCCATCCCAGGCTCACACTGCTGCAACTGCACTGGCCTCCCACAATTCCCTGAGCAGGGCAGACGAATCTTGCCCTCCAGCCTTGCAGTGGCTCTTTCCTCTCACTGTGAGCTTCCCTAAGATATCCATATGGGTGTCTCTCTCCCTCCTTGAGGCCTCTTTTCAAATCTCACCTGCTCCATGAGGACTCACCAACCCCTTGCTTAGCCCTCTCTCCTTTCCTGACACACCAGATCCCTCTTTCTGACTCTACCTTTTGTTTTCCCAGAGCATTTTCCACTTTTTCCCTTACTGTTAAAATTATTTATTCATCCTGTTGCACATTTATATTTGTTTTCACCTGTTACAGTGTTAGCAGCTGACTATTTTATGTGCTGGTGTATTCCAAAACACATAAGCAGTATGGAGCTCACAGTAGGTGTACTGAAAATATTTGTTGAATGAATGAACAAAAATATTAGATAGGTCAGGCAGTCTTCCAAAGAGGTAGAAAACACGGTTTGAAAGCTGTTCAGTTTGGTCTAAATGGGGAAATCCCCATACCCACTGTTGTCACTATGGTTACTATCACTTGGACTAGGAACTGCATCCTTACTGGCCTCACTGAGAAGACATCTTCACCACCATGCTTGTAAGGAGCCTCTTGGCTCTCACCTCCTATTATTCACTCACTTCTCCCTGGATTTTGCCTGTTTGGCAGAGGCCAGGTGGCCAGAATGATCCTAGTGGCAAAGAAACCTGTGAAAGTGGTTTTGGAATCTCCACTGTTAGGACTGACAGTTAAGACAGAAGGGGTTCAGCATAGGAGTGAGTGGACCAATTTGTAGTGTCTTCCCTACAGGACTCTATTTTGTCTGGTTAGTTAAGTCTTTCTCTGTATGACACTCTGCTGGTTATCCTGCCAGGTGCATTTCACCTATTTTTTTCAGTAAAATTTTATAGCAACTCTTCACATGTGAATGCATTATTGTTAGCGATTTAAAAATAAGAAATTGGAGCTGAAAGAGGTCAAATAATATTCCAAGGGTTAATCATTTAAGTTAGTGGTAAAATCAGATTTTGAACTCAGGCAATTTTATTTCAGGGTCCATGCTGACTATGCCAGCTACCTAATTCTGTTTATTTGTAAAAGAAGAAGGAAAGTTTTCACCTTTTGTCTCCTAATCAGGCTAAAAGGCACTTTGAGGTCCTTGACTGAATAATGCCATGCAGAAACAACCACCTCTAGGCAAAGTCCTGAAGTTGGCAAAGTTTATTTTGCAACCATTTGGTTGTCAGTGGGCCTCCACATCTGTTAGTGTTGCGCTCAGGTGTAAGATGTGGTATTGACAAGGGATAGACAGATAGACTATTGTAAATTGATCTATTTGTTTATAGACCCTCAGTAGAGAGTTGATACAGCAGGTCAGTGGGGGTAAGACTGACTTTTTAGCAAATGATAACATTTGACTTTTGGTTATCCATTCAGAAAACCAAAATCAAAACTCAAGAAATTAGTTCTCACATCACATCACATATAAAAGTCAATTACAGATTGATTAAAATTTTAAATATGAAAAAACAAAAACATAAAATTTTAGAAGAAAGTAAGGAGAATATCGACATGATCATGAGATTTGGGAAGTATTTTTAAACAAGATGAAAAAATGCACACCATTAGGTAAAAGATTGATACACTTGACTACACTTAGAAAATTCTGTTTATCATAAAAAATTAAAAGACAAGCCATGAATTAGAAGAAAATATTTGAAACACAAGAAGAAATCAAGTGTTTAGAATCCAGAACATAGATGTACATATGTATACATATATGTTTTCATATATGTGCATGTGTGTGTGTAAGAAAATGACAGAGAGGAAAGTGCATAAAAGACACAAAGAGGCATTGCATAAAAGAATTCATTAGGGCCTTCTGTAGACCTCATGCTCATGAATAATAGCTATAAATGCCGGAAGAGATACAGAAACTGTCTTGGCATTCTGGGAACTGGAGGGGAGGTGAATGTGAGGCAAGTGATGGGCACTGAACACATTTCCATTTTTCTTCTAGTTTTTATGTTTAGGGAAGCTCCTGTTGAGGCAGTATGTGCCCTGGATGAGTAAGACTCTGACAAAAAAGAAAAACAACAAAAAACCCACCATCTCCTGGGCTGGAGGAACTAGGGAGAGAAGCCTAGAGCAGCCAGAATGGCTAGAGAATGGAGGAAAATCCCAGGGAGGAGGGGGACAAAAAGAGAGACATCTGATTTTGAGTATAAACGCAGCCTAAGGCTGAACATTGGATCTCACATATTTGGAGCAAACTGATAGCAGCTGCAACAAAGACTTAAAGAGCTGAAATAAAATCTGGCTATCTTGTGCAACAGTGGCATGATGCTCTTTACACTGAATCTAGTCAAATTATATGCTTGCTAAAATAAGAACATTCATACTCTTCTGAGCAGCGGAAGAAAATCCAGAATCTACACAGCAGAGTAGATATAATCCAAGATTACTTGACCTAGAGAGCCAGGAAAATGTGACAACCCTCCTCTCCCAACTCAAGGGAAAAGATAATCAGTTGATGCCAGCCCTGAGACGACCCAGGTAAGGATTATCAGACAAGACCTTTAAAGTAGTATTGAAACTATGCTTGATCTGTTAAAGGAAAACATACTCACAGCAAACAGAAACACAGAAAATGCCAATAGAGAAATAGAAAATATAAAAATGACTGAATGGAAAATCTAGAACTGATAAATAAAATAGGCAAAATAAGAAGTTCACCAGAAGAGCTCAATTGTAGATTAGAGATGATAGAAAAAAAGGGTCTGTAAATTTGAAGATAGAGCAATAAAAAGTATAAAATCTGAAGAAGTGAGACAAAAAAGTAGACGGAGTCTTAGGGAAGTGTGAGACAATTTCACAAGTCTAGCCTATATGTAATAGAAATTCTAGGAGGAAAGGAGACTGAGAACAAAAGGAATCTTAGAACAAAAGGAGAGAGAATGAGACAAAAAAAATTTGAGGAAATAATGGTCAGAGCCTTCCCAAATTTGCTGAAAGATGTAAATTGACAGATTCAGGAATTGCAATGAACCTCAAATAGGATACAGTCAAAAAAATCATGACTAGTCCCATCATGGACAAACTGCTGAAAATCAGAGATAAGGAGAAAACCTTGAGATCACCAGAGAAAAATGACAAATCATATACAGGGGAATGATGATTTTAATCATCACAGATTTCTCATCAGAAGTTGTGGAGGCTACAAAAAGCTGAAGAAAACCTTCTAAATTGCAAAAAGAAGAAACAAAACATCTTTTTTTTTAAACATCTTTATTGGAATATAATTGCTTTACAATGGTGTGTTAGTTTCTGCTATATCACAGTGAATCAGCTATACATATACATATATCCCCATATCCCTTCCCTCTTGCATCTCCCTCCCACAAAACATCTCTTAACCCAGAATTCAATGTCCAGTAAAAATATCCTTTTAAAACAAAGTACAAGTGAAGACTTTTTTTTCAGAAAAATATAAACTAAAGGAAATCATTGCCACGAGACCTGTACTACAAGAAATGCTAAACAAAGTTGTTCAAACTGAAGGAAAATGATACTAGAAGGAAACTTGGGTCTTCAGGAATGAATGAAAAGCGTTAGAAATGGGAAATTTATGGGCAACCATAAAAGGCATATTTCTCAATTTCTTTAAAAGCATATGAGTGTAAAAATTTATAACACTGTCTCGTGGGATTTGTAAGGTATGTATGTAACATATATGATAACTTACAATGTAAAAATAGCAAGAGAGGATAAATGGATTAATATGATTGCAGATCTGTATTTTCAATGAAGTGGTGTAATATTAACTCTAAGTAGACTGTGAAAAGTTAAGGATGTATATTGTAATCCCTAGAGCAACCATGAAAAAATGCGAATCTGTACAGTTAAAAAAGCCAAATTTTTTTCAAAATAGAATGTAAAAATATTTGTATAATCTAAAAGAAGATGGGAAAGAGGGAAGAGAGAAACAAACAAACAAGAAACAGAGGGAACAGCAAATAAATAATAAAATGATAGACTTAATCTGAACATATCAGTGATTACATTAAATGTTAATGGACTAAACACTCCACTTAAAAGGCAGAGGATATCAGGATGGATGCTAAGGGAGAACCAACTATTTGCTGTCTGTAGAAAGATGATTTGCTTTAAATTTAAATATATGCAACAGTTGAAAGTAAATGGATGGAATAAATATGCTATTTAAACAGTAAGTATTAGAGAACTGGAGTTACTAGATTAACAGCAAATACCTACAATTTCAAGACCAAAATTGTTATCAAGGATAAGAGAATTCGAAATTGATAAAAGTGTCAATTCATCAGGAAGTCATAAAAAACGTAAATCTGTATGAACCTAGTAAGAGCCTTAAAATACATGAGGAAAATACCAATAGTATGAAAGGGAGAAATAGGAAATTTCACAAACATAGTAGATTTAAAAATCCTTCTTTTAGCAACTGATAGAACAACTAGACAAAAATTAATGAAGACATAGAGGATCTAACTCTATTGCTTATCTTGATCTAGTTGATGATAGAACACTGTGCCCCAAAACTACAGAGTGTACATTCTTTTCAAGGGCATGTGGTATGTTTATCAAGGTAAACTCTATATATTGGGCCATAAAACAAGTCTCAATAAATTTGAAAGGGAATCATACACAGTTGGTCTCACCACAATAGAATTAAAGTAGAAATCAATAAGTTATCTTGAAAACCCTCGCATATCTGGAAAACATCACACTTCTAATTAATTCATAAGCCAAGGAAAAAAATCACAATGAAATTAGAAAACAATGAAGTTGAATGATAAGAAAAATAAAAGACATCATTACTTGAGGGATGAATTCACTGTTGATAGGGAAGTTTACAACTTTAAATGTTTATTTAAGAAAAGAAAAAGGTTCTAATGGTCCCATGGTTCCACCTTAAGGAGATTAGAAAAGAAGAGCATATGAGAACATCACTACTCACCAGAGAAATTTGGATTCAAAGCACAATTGGACACCACCACACACTCATTAGAATGGGTAAAATTTAGAACACTGACCCCATACCAAATGTTGGCCAGGTAATGGAGGAACTGGAGTTCATCCCCTCCTGGTACAAATGTACAGTGGTGCAATCACTTTGGAAAATTGTTTGGCAGTTTCTTAAAGGTCAAATGTCCATCTATATGTGGAGAAATTGGAATTCTCAGGCACTCCTGGTGGGAATGAAAAATGGTGCGGCTGCATTAGGAAACTGTCAGTTACAAAATGTTAAGCATGAGATAGTGTTAATCACAGAATAATTGAAATAAAGTTTATCAATTTTAAAGTGGCATAAGAAAATTTATTGTGCCCATTAAAAAGAAAAAGAGAAAACAATTTAATATTGAATATAGGAAACATGAGTAAAATGAAGATAAATTTTAATATAATTATTATTATAATACATGTATTTGTGTCAAATTACAGATTTGATGAGAGAAAAAGCAATATATGATCTATAATTAACATATAAAAATGTTCAGAAATGTTGAAAGTTACAGTATGGAAATAGATGCAGATACATCAGGCAAGAATAAAGCAAATGAACAAAAAAGCAATTTTAGAAGGAAGTGAAATTTAATTCAAAACAATAATAAGAGACAAAGAAAATACAGTAACTCCACTACATATGAACGAGTTCCATTCCGAGAGCGTGTTCGTAAGTCCACTTTGGTCTTAAGTCAACAAAGTTAGCTTAGGTACCCAACTAACACAATCGCCTATATAGTACTGCCCTGTAATAGGTCTATAATACTTTTCACACAAATAATACATAAAAAACAAACACAAAAAGGAAGCATTTTTAATCTTATAGTACAGTACCTTGACAAGTACAGTAGTACAGTACAACAGCTGGTATACAGGGGCTGGCATCGAGTGAACAGGCAAGAGGAGTTACTGACTGGAGGAGGGAGAGGAGGTGGGAGATGGTGGAGCTGAAGGATCGTCAGCAACAGGAGACGGAGGGCAAGCTGGAATTTCATTCACGCCTGACGTTGATGGAACGCACGTTCGCATCTTTGAAAGTTCACAACTTGAATGTTTGTATGTAGGGGACTTACTTTACTGGAAAAATGAATCAGAAGATGCAATAGTTATGCATGATACAGACTAAAAATTCAGGAAGTAGCAACTGACAAAGTTATAGGGAAAATAGATTTTATTTAGAGATTTTAACACATTTGTTGGGAAATTTTCAACTCAAGTATCCAAAATGTACAAAAGATAATTAATCTAATATACAGCAGTTTCATGTGTGTGAGTGTATATATGTATGCATACATACACACATGTATATTCTATATATAAATTTACATATAAAAAATAGAAATTCCCACTTCTGCAGCCCATATGGAATATTTACAAAAAAAGATTATGTAGCAGGCTACTCTGCATATCTTAATACATTTACAGAAGAAAAATAGCTGAACAGTCTAAGTTTACTAAAAATACAATCAAGTTAGACCTAATTAACAAAATAAGCTTAAAAAATCTGTTGCAAAAACCTAAAATAATGCTACCAAAACAACTCTTGGATTAAAAAGGAAATCACAGCAACAATTCTGAAAATTGAATGACAAAGAAAGCATTACATACCAAATGTGAGGGGCAGCACTAAAGCAATACTCAAATGGAAAGTTATAAATTTAACTAGAAATACAAAGAAGGCTGAAAAACAAGCTGAATTTTCAACTCAAAAAGTGAGGGGGAAAAATGAGCATCAGAGTAAAATCACAAAAGAAAGAGGAGAATTATAAGGACAGAAATTAATAAAATAGAGAACAACAACAAAAGCTGAGTCTTTGAAAGATTAATAATTAAATCTTCAATAAGACTTGTATGAGAGAGAGAGAGAATACAAACAAAATCCAGAGTAAGAAAGGGAAATTACTGTCACAAAAGGGTATTTAGTCAAGAATGCAGGAAAATTTCAATATCAGAAAATTTATAACATAATGTATCTTAAGAACTGCAGGAACAAAAGCCTCAGGCTAATCTCCATAGATGAAGAAAATATATTTAACTTCAATTCTATTTATCGTTTAAAAATCTTCAGAAAACTATGGAATGTTCTTAATTGATTCAGTTGATATTTATTGAGTGCCTACTAAGTTCTAGACATTTTTTATGCACTGAAGTATAACTTGGGATTTAATTCCTTTGTTTTCATGTCATGTCAATATTCATGTGGAGACGTTCCTTCATAGGGAATATAGCGTACCCAAAGTATAACCATTATGTAAACAGATTTGAATTGGCAAATTGTATAGCTGCCTCTCTCAGATCAGAAGCCTCTATCATTCCTGCTCATAGTGACTTCACCTTTTTCCTGTTTGCCTTTATTATCAGCAAATATTAGCATATGTGCTGAATGTTATCTTAGAATACTAAAATCAAGACCCAGAGTTATCAAATGAAGTGTAGAACTACAGACTTCAGATTTCAGAGGGTAAAACGGTTTGTGTGTATTTGTGCGGTTTGTTTGTAACTTGACCTTTCCTTTCCTTGAGAAGGACATGAGAGGCATTCCTAGATGGGTTTTTCACGTTTCCTTGGTACACAGCAGCTCAAATCTAATTTTTTTGCAGGTGCTAAATAAAATCAAGACAAAGTTAAACAGATGGTTATACCTCTCTCTTCTCATCTCAGTTAGTCAGCCTGATTAAAATGGTCATTCTTCCAAAACTTGTATGTCTTATGCAAATGCATCAAATATTTCCACAAACCATATGTCCAATATCCTAAGTTAAGCATGAGTAGATTTTTGTGAAAAGTTGTTATTGGCACCCACTCTAATAATGTAGGCTCAGACATCCTCAAAGGGAATTCTGATGAGGTGTTTTTGTTTGATATACACCTACAAAAGGTACAAACTTGAATTCAAAGAATTAAAAATATTAAATCATTATGTATTATAAATATTAACAATCAGTACCCCCAGAGGAATTCACTGTGCACTTGACAAAAATTAAGGCTTATGTCATGTATAACAAAATGGCATTTTAGCCTTAAATGAAAATTTTAAAAGTATGAATAAGTTGAAAATAATTCTTTTTCTTTTAAAATTTAATTTGAATTTAACCTAACCCCATTCTACAGGGATCTATGTTGAGCAAGCAGGTCTAGAGTTTGGAATGAATGAGTTGTCAGTTTACAGTCTCTGCTCATGTGGCTGACATCTATTTGAAATGAGTTGAGTTGACCAGTTATCCAGGTTTGTGTAGACACATTTGTGAAGGTATAAGGATGAAACCACCTCTACTGCTTCCTCCCTGCAGAACTGCATATATACATAGCATAACTCGGAGACACTTAACCTGTGTGATTCTTATGCACACAATTGACAAGTGGTGTCAAGAATATTTCACAACTTGAAGACAACTTGAAGAATGTTTCACAACTTGAAAACTGATGTCATCAGATTAGCCTATTTTAATATTCTATATAATTTTAAATCTAAAGAGCTTTGGGATAACACCAAGAGCTTGTAATATGTTCCAATTTTGGCACATAAATTCATTCAGCACCTGTGAACATAGTTTGAATCAGTATTGTTAAAAAAGTTCACTCTATTAATTATATTTGGAACTACTTTAAAATAATTTTGGGGTACAAAACAGAGATTAAGTGAATGAATGAGTAAATAAGAGAATTCTTGCTTAGGACCCTTCAAGTAGGCTGGTGGAAGGAGCCAGGCTGTGGTTTCAGGCTACAGAGGGAGTCCTGGTTATACTCATTCTGGTTACTTACTTGAGCACTTGGGGTCTCAGTTTCCATGCCAGCTATGGGGATAATAAAGATTTCACTCTAGGGAGAGTTTGAGGGTTATACCAGATACTAACATGTGTGAAGAACCTCTCCTAACACATGCTTTTGGAGCTCAGTCAATTCCTCCTGTCCATAGCAGTATTGATAAAATGCTTTAATAATTGACCATTTATGGAATTTTTACTCTGTACATGGGAGGTTTGAAAACAGTACACATTTCTTGGGGGAAATACTGCCACTGATTTCACTCATTTAGATTTCTGGACACCTTTTCAAGATGTCAGTTAAAATGGCTACCCACATTTAGAAAATTCTTAAGTGAGGTCTCTGCTGTATGAGGAGTCTTGAGTTGAGTTGACCAGTTATCCGGTTTGTATAATTGGGAATGTCAAATTCTCTGTTAATTGGTCTGAAATTAAATTACCAACGAATTTCCCGGATATAGCAAATGTTTAGTTATTCATACAAACACAGGTCATGGACTCAGTACCCTCCTGGCACCCTGGCATGTATCCCTGATTTGATGAAATTATAAGTATGCTTCTACTTTAAGAATCAAAGCTAATTACTGGCTGTTCTTGATTAAAAATGTGTGATTTTAAAACAAATCTACGTTTAATCAAATATTTTATTAAAGTAATTTTAACATGTTTTGCAGAATACACTATTAGCATATTGGTAGTGTTACATGTCCACTTTTATTAACTAATCAAGTAGTCCAAATTTAGTGCCACTGTGATTACTTTCCAATAAGCCCACAAATAGCAAATTTTAAGCCCTCCAAGAGTCAGTGATGGAAGTAGACTGCAGAAAATCTATGATTTCCAATTCACTCATTCTATTTTCTGTCTTCCCATTCCTAGGTAAGGTTCTGCAGTGTAATTTCAATCAAGTAGACTATCACCTGAATAAGAGAAAATTCTTCTGGTGTTTATATATTTAGTCATTTATTCTTGCCATAATATAGCTACTATATTGGGCTAAAGTCTATGGAGTTACTTCTGATTTAAAGATGATAGTTATTTTTCCTGCTGGGGCTGAGCCTGATGCTCACATTACATGCATACTTTTACCACGTAACTGAAGCATGAGCGTGTTTTTCCCTAAGGTCATATCTGGAGAGGGAACACTCTTGGACACTCTAAATAAGACAGCTGGGGCCTCTACACTCTACCAACAAAAATACCACAGATTGGGCAGTTTATAAAGCATACATTTATTTCTCACAGTTGTGGAGGCTAGAAGTCGAGATTGGGGGCCAGTGTGGTGGGATTCTGGGGAGAGCTCTTCTCCATGTTGCAGACACCAACTTCTCATTTCATCTTCACATGGCTGAGAGCAGAGAGGGGAAGCAAGCTCTCTTGTGACTCTTGTAGAGGCATTAATCACATTTATGAGTGCCCCACCCTCATGACCTCATCAAATCCTAATTGCCTCCCAAAGGCCCCCCAACTCCTAATACCATCACATTGAGGGGGGTAGGGTTTTGACATATGAATTTTGGTGGGGGGGACACAAGCATTCAGTCCATAACAAACATCTTTCAAACCATTGTGGCTAATATATTCAGTTAAACCATCAAGGCATTGTCCCTTTACATGACTCACAATCATGTAAAACAACAGTTTTTTAAAAATTTTATTTTATTTATTTTTAGCTGTGTTGGGTCTTCGTTGCTGCATGTGGGCTTTCTCTAGTTGTGGCGAGCGGGGGCTATTCTTCACTGCGGTGTGTGGGCTTCTCATTGCAGTGGCTTCTCTTGTTGCAGAGCGCAGGCTCTAGGCGTGGGCTTCAGTAGTTGTGGCACGTGGGCTCAGTAGAGTTGGCTCGTGGGCTGTAGAGCGCAGGCTCAGTAGTTGTGGCACACGGACTTAGTTGCTCTGCAGCATGTGGGATCTTCCTGGACTAGGGCTCAAACCCGTGTTCCCTGTGTGGGCAGGCAGATTCTTAACCACTGCGCCACCAGGGAAGCCCTGAACAACAGTTTTAAAAACTGGAATTGTGGTGCTCTGCAGGCACACCAAACCCCATTGGTAGGATGGAAGTAAGAGAATAGGTGTAAATTTAAAACATCCTAGTCTTGCTATGGTGGCACATTGACTACTGAGGGAATGAGTATTTCTTGGGTACTAAGTATCCAAGTTGGAGATTTCAGTAACTGTTCTGTATGATGCAAAAATGGTGTAATGAAAGCAGCAGAAATTAAGGCAGCATGTACTGATGTCCTCCAGGAAAAAGTAGAGGACTTCGAGAATATGCTGTTACGAATCAATCTCATCTTCAATTTAGTTTATTTTTTACCTACCTGAGGCTCACAGACTGAGTATTCCTTTTTTACTGAGAGACCAGAGCTTCTCTCCTTAGCATGTGGACCTTCTGCATCAACAAGTTACATAGATGAAGTTGGCCATTCTAAGAGTGCTAGATTGTATCTGGTCCCTTCTAACTGGAAGTCTCCCTCATCCTACCATGTCCCCTGTCAGATTTCCAAATGATTTTCATGATTCTGTCAATATGACCCAGTCTCTCAGACTTTCATATTCCAAAATCTGCTTTCCAGCTGAGTCCCAACCACTTGGCCACCTTCCCCAGTCAGGTCCTCCAGTCTCTACCTTTAGTCTCCTGCGAGACATTGACCCGTGCTTATGATGGGATTTGGGGCAACCCGTCAGAACCCATAATGGCATCTAGTATCTGTGCAGCTGACACGTGTATTATTTAGAAACCACTGGGTATACAAAATGGGAAGACGTCCATTTGGCAGTTCAGATTGTAGCATGTCTGTCTTATGACACTTCCTCTGCTTCCTGGAATAGAACTCAACCCCTCTTCCAGAACCTCTTGCAGAATATGTGACTTGGATTTGTAGAGTCAGCCTGGGAGCATTTCATAACTCTGCCCTGGTAACCATGTGGTAACATGATTCACATATTTTGCAAGGTAGGAGCTTGGGATGATGAGTGGTATTAATAACGCCTGTTCGTGCTCCATATCACATGACTGAATCAGTAAATGACTCCTCTCACCCCTAGAATGTTGACTGCAATAGCAGATTAATGTGAAATAAATAAATGCAGTTCAAAGTTTTGCTGAACTGGAATGAGCATTTGGCGTGTTGAGCTGCATTTGGAAGTTAACCTTTAACCAACAGATCCCACAAAGGGATTCCTCTTTCGAAGTATGCTTACTGTCCTGGGCTAATCGCATGATACCATGATACACTGGTCTTTTTTTTTTCTTTCTCTCTTAATGACAAGAGTAATAAATTAGTTTGGGGGATGAATAAATTTTAATCATTATTGCACTTTTTTTTTTGCTTAAAACTTACTACATAAATATTTGGAAGCCTGAATTCTGGATGAAATACCTGAGTTTCTTCTGTCTGATTGTAAACACTGGTCTACTATTCATGTATCCTGACTTGTGAGGCTGTCCCCTCTGGTGTAGGTCTGTACCCATCAGGGGCCATCTCTGTGTGGCTTTGGTTTTGCCTGAATCTCTTGAGATTCATTATCTCGTCCTTTTAATCATTCATCTTTATCATATTTCCCCCTTAAGTGGCTCTTTGATGTTTTCCCTGGGATTGCTTCTTGGGAAACCCCCAATAGCTTTAATCTACCATAAGGGTCTTGCCCTGGCTGTCGGCCTCCATCCTGGCATCCCTTTACTATTTTCTGGGCATTATCACATCCCAGCAGGATAGCCATATCGGTTTCTAGTATCACCCCCATAACACCTGCGGGGAGCAGATGTGAAACAAATGCATGATGGAGTTAATATGTGGGCAGATCTGGATGCCTGATCCAGCCGTTTCTTCCTCTGGCTGAGGCTGCTGCCCAGAAGGAAGGCGATTTTGAGATGAATGTGGTTTTTTGTGGCCAGCAGCCTTGTGTCTTGCCTGGGCCCTTCTCAGCAGCTCCTTGACCCCCCCTTGTCACAGTCCCTGGACAGAGGCAGAGGAGCCTGCTGGCTCAGTGTCTGACACTGTGCCCCAGGTCTGCCACATGGTCCCTGTCTTCTTGTGCAGCCTGCTCTTGTTTCCCCGCTGGGCCCTGTCT
The DNA here is from genome assembly GCF_963455315.2 of Globicephala melas. NCBI lineage: Eukaryota > Metazoa > Chordata > Mammalia > Artiodactyla > Delphinidae > Globicephala > Globicephala melas. The sequence continues at coordinate 26,627,073 of NC_083315.2, forward strand.
GTGGTCAGTCTGGTATCCAGACCTGAGGGTCAGCTCCTTTTTTCTGCTCTCATCACTCTGAGAACTGGAGTCCTGACCTCAACCCCAATTAAACATCAGTTGACTTTCCTTCTTCCTGCCTCCTTGTGGTACTCCCCTCACTGTGTGCTGCAGCTTCATGGGTCTGCACAGCTTCAGGCTTCCAGGTGTTCTGCTGAAAAACATCCCATTGTCTGAATTTATCCATCACCTACTGAAGGACATCTTGGTTGCCTTCAAGTTATGGCAATTATGAATAAAGTTTCTGTAAACATCTCTTTAAAAACTTAAAAAATTCTCTGTAGCCAAATGTAGGTAACATTTAATTCTTGATATCCCTTCCCACCTCCATCTCTGGGCATGTCCTTTTTTGCCTGGAAATGCTGTCACATGGGTTTTGAATATTATGAAAAGAAATCTAACTAAGGAAAGTTGTGGAGGGTGCCTGCTAAATGGGAGGGGTGATTCTGTTTCTTTTGTCCAGGGAGTTGGTGTTCTCCTCAGAGGCCTGGGGATGTTGCTCCTGTCCCCAGATGGGTGCTGGGCCCCACTGGAGAGATGCTCACAGCACCTTCTCCGCCCTGGTCCTGGCCTGGGCCTGACACAGCTGCAGGTCTACAAGTCTTGGGATGCCCCCCAGGGATGGAGGCCCAGGGGAAGTTGCCTGTAGATTGAGTGAGGGGCTGCACCTGGAGGGGCTTGCCTGTAGGGATTCCATGGGTCAGTGCCATTTCCAGACTTTCTTTGCAGGCCCAGACTACAGCTCGAGGGCCCACCAGGCTCTCCACGGGTCTGCACAGGGAGCTTCAGAACTTGATGTGGATCTGAACCAGCTGGTCCTTTCCTCCTCCCCAGACTCAGGCCACTTCCCTTCTGTGCTCCTATCCCCACTTCCGTTAAGCTCTAGGAACACACAACATCAGTGCTCTGTGCTCTTTCCTGTTTCCAACTTCTCTCTCTAAAGGGCCTGCCTTCCATTGGCAGTTAAACCTGAGCAGATAGGTGAAGGAAACAAAAGCCTCCATCACCCCCACTTCCACCACCACCATCTCCCCCTCTTCATCCACAGCCACATTTCATTAAAGAGTGGTTTGTATTCTCATTTCTCACTTGTTACTCACTTTTCATATAATAACATATTCCACTTTATTTCCATCTCTTTTTATGTTGTTAAATGCAAGGGATGTTTCTTTCTCCTGTTACACTTGCTCTCAGTGGAATTCAATCTGTCGGGTCATTTTTTCCCTCTTTCTTTTGCTTTACTGCAGCATACATTTTTGCTCTTCCTACTCAGCTTGCTTCACCTTAGACTGTTATTCTTACTTTGTTTCTCTTCTGCCTGACCCTTCAATCTGAGACTAGTTCAAGGCTCTGTCCTCAGATTTCTCTGCCTACTTTCACCTCAGGTGTCTTCAGTTGCCTCCTATACATGGTGTAGTTCAGAAATAAGTCTCTAATCCCAGACCTCTTCTCAGAGCTTCAGAAAAGTACATCCAGCCATCAAGTTGGTAGTTCCATTCGGGTGTTAAGGTTTATATCTATCCAAGTGCACAAGCCAGAAATCTGTGAGTCTTCCCCAGCGGTCACATCCTCCTTCCCGGTCTCTGTGCAATCTATCACTAGCTTCCCAGTGGTTTTGCCTCCTGGCTGCACCCCATTCATCATTTTCTGTCTCCATTACTACTTATTCTCTGTTATGTCACCCCCTCATCCCCTGTTTTTTACACTAATTTTTCTGTTCTGCTCTTGCACCTGAATGACCTTTACATTCAAGGTTTTATTACATTAAAAAAATTAAAAATTTTTTTGGGCTGCATCAGGTCTTAGTTGTGGCACGCAGGATCTTCATTGAGGCACGCGGGATCTTTCTTCGTTGCGGTGTGCGGGCTTCTCTCTAGTTGTGGTGTGTGGGTTTTCTCTTCTCTATTTGTGGTGCGTAGGCTCCAGGGCGCGTGGGCTCTGTAGTTTGAGGCATGCGGGCTCTAGTTAAGGCACGCAAGCTCGGTAGTTGTGGCACACGGGTTTCGGTTGCCCCGTGGCATGTCTGATCTTAGTTCCCTGACCAGGGATCGAACCTGTGTCCCCGGCATTGTAAGGCGGATTCTTTACCACTGGACCACCAGGGAAGTCCCTTTATTATGTTTTAAATGCTTCAGTGGCTGTTCAAGGCTCTCTGATGAGCCCTTAATCTATAATGTGGCTGATAACACCTCCAGCACCTCACTCCATCTCTGCTTAGACTCCCTCTCATCTCCTGGCTTCAACCTCAGGTCCTTCTCTCTGTTCCTGGGGGCTTCACTCCCCTGTTCCCTCTGGAGGAGACACCTTCCTCACCATGACACTTAATGAGCCCTTCTCCTCCTTCAGACTTCTGCAAAAACACTGCCCCCTTGGTGGCCCAGACTAGTTCAGGTCCCCATCACACTGTGAACTCTTCCTCCTGGCACTGGTCATCGCTTGAAATTTTATGTGTGGATGACAATGTGACCCTTAACCTCTAACACAGAGCCTGGCCCATAGCAGCTAATCAGTTAATATCTTTTGAATGAATGAATAAATCAGAGAAAAAGAGGACAGACCCATTAAATGGTGATTTAAGGTAGACCAGAGTTTCATGTGATGGAGAGATCCTATATACTGTTTTAAATGCCTTCGTTTATATTTAGTAAGAACTATTCATTTAACGTTCCCAAGTATCAGATATTTTGACAGGCGTTTCCCCAGAAGAAGTTTCCCAGTCAAATCCTCAGGGTTCCTGATGTTCACTCAACAGTCTTCGTATTTGATGCTTTCTGCATCTGGTTCTAATGTGACACTGATTCTTTTCTGTCTGGAAGTTTGCCTGGAGTAACCTAGAGGTGGTGGGAGGGAGCTGGCTACCCCTGCCCTCTCCAAGTTTCTTACCCTGGGTGAGGGAGGGTCTGGGACCCCACACATGTGGGCACAGGCAGAGAGCCCCTCTGCTTGCAGGGTGACCTTCTTGGGAACCCATGTTTATGGCAAACGAGATAAAGATCCAGAGTGGCCGAGAGCCTGGGCTATTCTCTGCCTTCCCAGTGGTAAGACATTCTTCCTCCTATTTTTGAGCACCATTACCTGACACCAAACTCTTTATTGAGGTGAATTAGAGCCCAAAGTGGAATTTCTAGGGCTGAGAGAAATTGAGAACTGGGAGTTTGATCAAGTTTTCAGGAGTTTTTGAAGATTATCTCTGCTCGCCAGCTTTCTCATGAGTCTTCCAAATCCATCCTGGTTACATCTTGAGAACAGATTTGTAATTTTTTCATCATAAATCAGCCCCCTGAGCAAAGAGCAACTCTTAACACTTCATGCTTTAGCACATCCCTGCTTTAAGAGCAGGTTATGAGCAAACATTCTGAGCTGTTGGTTCTGTTTTGCTTGGAAGGTAGCGTTGTCTAGATTTTTCTTAGACCATGATTAAGTTTATCGAGCTGAGTGTGACAGATTTGGAGATACAGACACACACCGGTATGCGTGCATGTGAGCATGCACATTTGCGCACACACACACACACACACAAATACATTTGACAGCCAACAGGCAGGAGTGTTTGATCTGCAAGCCTGGACACCCATATGACAAGTAACGTGAAAGTGTAGCTCATGTTTTCTCTCTGTTTGTGTAAGTATGTGAGATATGTTGTTTTGCTTTTGCATATCTGCAGATTACATGCATTTTCAGATTTTAAGAAGAACATTTACCAATTTCCCTCATAGGACATAGCCAGGTTCATGGGCCAGCCTGGCTTGTCTGCTGACTGGCTTCCTGATGTTCACTCAACATGGTCACTGCTTTCCTTAGAGAGATGGCCTGGTCTCTGCCATAGTTGTTCATTGTATGTTTTGAATCTGGGAAATGTGAGTTTTCTTTGTTTTCCACTTTCCCATACTAAGCATGAGTCCCTTCTTATAAAAATATAAAACCATGAATATATGCTCGTTGTAGAAAATTTAGAAATAAAAAAGGAATTAGGTTAAAACCACTAATATATTCTTGCTGTAGAAAATTTAGAAAAAGAGTAATTTAGGTGAAAAAAAGTCATCAACAACCCACAATTATGTGCTTATTTAATGACTGTTTCCACACCTTTAAAATATCCGCTAAGCAAAGGTCACATTGTCTTTTGTGTGGCTGGCACTTTTCTCAGGGGATAATCATGCTTGTAATATTAACTCTTTTCATTATTTGTATGAGAACAAACGCTTGATTTCCTTAAATGAGATGTAGCTTCCCTCCTGAAGCTACAAAGAGAGCTATAAGTTAATCTTGAAAGTTTGGTATAAGGGCAAGCATCATCCAGCATTTTCAGAGACTGAATGGTTAATTGGCAGGTTGGTTTAATGATCTCTCATTTGCTTCTCTTCCTCAGAGGGAGTTGGAAGGAAGGGTAGCAATACCACATTCACAAATATAACACTATTTATACTATGTAAGTAATAATACTATTTTTAATTGTAGCAATACTAAATCACAGTGGAAATTGTTAATTGATATCCACTGTTATACAATACTATTACACTATATAACTAGTAATACTGTTATTAATTGTGGTAATACCACATCACAGTGGATGTCATTAATTAGTATCCACTGTTATATTGTTTATACTATAATTAATAACACTATTAATTGTAGTAATACCACAGTTACAGTGGATGTTGTTGATAGTCTATCTGAGGTGAAGGAAAGGTAATTGAAAAAGAAACATTTGAGCAAATCTTAAACATAGAATGCATTCCCTATGTCCTTAAAATAAAGCAAAATAACTCTTGGTATAAAGGTCTCTTCCCCTCTCTGGAAGCTTATTATATTTATATTTGATTCTCCTTTTACCTGTCATCAGGCATCAATGTATATTCCAAGTGTGTGCTGAGCTGTTGAATAAAAAAAAAAAAAAAAGTGTTTTCAGGACAAGGGTGATAAAGGAAATTCTTTTCCTTAAAAGGGAAATCATATATATACACTTTTTCGTTGCACACTTCAGACCTCTACTAATAGGTATTTCCAGACTCTGCTTCATAATCCTCAAAAATCTCCTTGTGAGACTCTTCTATATATGGTTTGACTGAAAGTAGGATGCAGAGTTTCTCTTTTTCTTAAAGAATGTAGCTGCAGGGAAAACCCAGAAATACAAACCAGGCATTGTCATTCAGACACACAAACCTTGTGGGAAGACAGCTGTCTGTCCTTCCTTAGCAAAGGTGACTCCCTCCCTCCCTCCCTCACCCCTTCCTTCCCTCCTTCCCTCTCTCTCTTCCTTCCTTCTTTCTGTATTTCTTACATTCAGCAGCAGATTTGACCAGCACAAAACTTTTTTTCAGACATACTTGTCTTGGGAATTTGTGTGGATTATTTTTTAGGTAGTACCAATTTTCATTTTTGAAAACTACTTTATCATAGTAGCAAAACCATTGCTTAAGTTAATCTTGTTTTCTGAGAAGGAACTCAAGATAAAACTGGTACTGTGAGTTCCTGGTGTGTGGTCCAGGGTTTTCTGACCTGGTTCATAGAGAATTAGATGAATTGCTTTTTTATTTACATGGGGGGCAGAAAAGTGAAAAGACACTGTACTCTGCATGTAAATTAAGTGCTTTGAAAAAACCACCAATTGAGAGAGACATTGACTTTTTTATCCAGTTCTGAAGACACATGTACACCCTGGGAAAAACAGCTGTGAAGACCAGAAGCCCCTAAAATGGCCAGTGGAGTGGTTCAGGTAGTCCCTAAGCAGCCTGCGTGTACTTCTCTGTCCACCCTTTTGCGAGGAGATACTGTACTTCTATTGAAATTAGAAATCTTGAAAAAATTCCCACAGCGTCTGAGTATGTAGCTGCAGTATCCATCCATCTTTGACTTTGGATAGTTGGATGTCAAAATACCCATTTATCAGTTCCTCTGGTATTATACTTCCTCAAAATCAGATGAAAGATGTATAGTGCTAAATGTTATTAGTGGAAAAGTAGCAAAGTGATTATTCTACCCCTCCCAATATTTGTTTTCCTTTATCTTAGATAAAAGATCTATAGATTCAGTTTCATTCATTCCTATTATATTGTATTTCTGTCACATATTGGGTATTTCTGTCCTCACAAATACTGTAATTTTTGTGTTCATAAACATGGTAGGGTTAGCTAATCATATAATATAAACACAGTAATCCTATTTGCTACTAGCAATTTAGAATTGCTTTATTATCATAAGAATGACAGAAGTTTTAGATTATTGAAATTTCTGGAGTTGTAGATATGTTGTTGGAGAGGAATGGTATACAGGCACACTGTCTTTTCATAAATAAGGTGTAAAACCCAGCCAGCCACTGTCCTTCCCATGGGTGCTGTACCTGAGGTCAGGAGACCTTTGGTCCCATCTCTGCTCTCCATTTCTTGGAAGAAAAGATCCTGCCTCCTGTAGAACTGGTTGTAAGAACTTGTGAAGTCTGCTTTAGAGAAAGTCTTCTATATATGATGCTGTTTGGGGCACCTGAACTGAAGTCAGTGAGAGAGAACATTTCAGAACTATTGATACTTTGTGTGACTATGTGTCTGCTTGCTAATAAAGCTGTATGTGTGTTTATATATAAACTATATCTATATCTGTACCATCTATCTATCTGTCTATCTGTCATCTATCTATCTGGCAGAACTTGGTCCAGAAATTTTATATTCATTAAAACGATGAAGCATCTAGGCTACAGGGGTGCTCTCTTGGTGTAAAAATATGAAAAATATACAAAACAGTACTTTCCAGACATTGGGCAACTGGCAGCCTACAGGGAAGAGATTCCTGAGAAAAGAGAAATAAGGTGAGCCCTAAAATTGCCTCAAATTTCTGCCTGGAGGAATTTCCAGACCACTGTCCAGGGAGAGGAAGTTGGAACAAAGCCTGGAGGTCTGGCTGAATCAAGGAGACTGAGGATGGAATTTGGGAGGCCAAGGGGCTAAAATCCACGGGGCAGAGTTTTGTAGAGAAGGAGCTGCACAGAGGGAGTTGCTGAGATCATGAGGGTCTCCTCTAGCCTCTGACTGAGAACTGACCTGTACATCTGAGTTTGGGGAATCCACCTTAGGAAGCAGCAGTCTCAACATTCCTGGGCCTTGCTCAGGGCTGGGAAGAGCATGTGCTTCACCAGAGTGGGCCGAGTGCACGTAAGAGGCAGGGCCTTGGTTAGAGTCTTAAGAAGGGTCACCTTCTTAAGGTGGGGCTGAAGCAACCCTAGTGTAAAGGCTGCTATTGATCTAGCCTACCAAACCTCAAAGCCAGAGAAAGGCCCATTTTCTATAAAGGAATCCGGCACAGTCCAGCACTCAATGATGTAAAGTTCTCAATGCCTGGCATCCAGTCAAAACTTATGAGGCATGGAAAGAAGAAAAATGTGTACTTATAGGAGAAAAATTAATAAAAACAGACCTAGAAATGACAAGAAATGATGGAAGGAGCAGAAAAACCTTAAAACAGCTGTTATTAATCTTGAAAACATGCCAAATAATGGAAAGAAAACATAAATATAAAGAAGAGAGAGATGGAAGATACAAAAAGATACAATTGAAACTTCAAGAATGAAAAACTGCAGCATTTAGAAGCCAGTTTGCAGGGGTGGGAGGATAACACGTCTACATCTTTATAACGTTTGGGCTAAAAATCCTAATATTGATTAAAAAACTGAATTGGCTCAGTTTGGTCTCTAAAAATTCTGTTCTTCCTATATGTAACCTTTGACCTTTTGCCAAACTCTTTTCCTTCTCAAACAGTTTGGCCCAGCAAACTCACAGATTGTCAGCTACCCTGTTCCTCAGCATGGTAGACCAACAGCTGCAGGGTTAGTCACTCAATATCAGTCATTTAGGGATTCATAATGAGAAATTACAACATGCAAAATAATTCCTCTCATTCCTTCTCATTTTTGAAATCCAGTAATAACCCAAGTTCTTACAGGCAATGCTTTCTCTCAACTTCTTTTCTCCAAATATGCAGAGTTTTCTGTCTGGAAAATGCTTCAGAGAGTTCCTCCACTCTCACCTCTGTGGGGTGTGTGTGTGTGTTGTGTTGTATGTGTGTGTTGTGTGTAGACATCATGTGTTGTGTGTGTACATGCACACCTCACGTGCACACGTGTCATGTATTTGTGTGTGTACGAGTATTTTATGTGTGCCTATGTGTGTTTCATGCACATGATTGGATGCATACAAGCGTGTATGTGGGGTGTGTGCACATGCATGTAGGCACGTGTCTCTGTGTGTGCATGTGTATCAGTGGGTGTTATACCCCCTGGCTACCTCCCATTTGCTCCTCGGGCTCACCTGGGCCACACACTTTCCATGACAGCTAGAGCCTGGGTGTGGTCCTCTCAGCACTTTCCACTTTCTGTCTCAGGACTCATCATGCTTCATTTTAAGTGCTGTTCATGTGTGTGCATCACACAGACCATGGGTCCTTTGTTATTGCTGGACCCAGGGCTTTTGGCCTTACGTGAAATGTGGCCTTACCATTGTACCCCAGTGCTGTCATTAGTTGCCATGAAGCTTGTCCATGAAGATAATATTCAGTTTGGAATCCAGAACCTGTGGGACATAGAACAAATACACAAATATTGAGTGATGTTAACATTCGCCTGGATGGTTATGTCAAAATAAGAGGGTGAAAACGGGAGGAGGGGCAGAGTCGTGTTTACCAAAACACTTTCCATGTGACAAGTGGCTGAAAAATGTTCAGTAATATCCCATGGACTATGACCCTTTTAGTGTATTTCTTAATCACCTTATCTCGTTTAATATAATTCTTTTTAGTGCTAGAAATGATTAAATCTAGATTTGCTGAGGATTATTTTAATTTATTGGCTAATGGACCCAGATGGGAGGTTTATTTTGCTGTAATATTTCTACTTCCTTTTGAAAGATGTTTCATTCAACCAACGTTTGATACTGTATTTGACAATCTACTCTGAGGTAAGTCAGTTTCCTTCTGGGCTTTGCTAGTTTTCTCCAGCACAGGTCATTTATAGGGGCCTCATATTTAGGGAGTGACTTTTCTTTTAAAACACTATTGCCAAATTGACATTATCATTATCACCACAAACTCTTTTTGTCCTGGCTGTTCATGAAACACTATTGCCTGAAGCTAAGAGCAAGTTGACTATCTTTCCCAAAGGAAAACACCAGTAAAAATCATTTATCATTTCATCCTTTTCCTTTTCAAGGATTTCTTCTCACAGAATGAGGCTTGTCCCTGAGGCTCTTTGGAAATCGACAATTCAGGAAGAATCAATGGGGAGCTGCATTTTTGATGGATGAACCATTTGAAAATTCTGTGGCATTCTTCCCATGACCTTTTCTGAAGACAGATAAATAGCCTTCCAAAGGTTGCATTTTATTTTATGTTCAAAAAAACTAGCCAGTCAAGGTATATTGGAAACAACAGAATCACGTTAGGATCTTTCCCAATGTGAAAAAAGTAAATAAAAGGAGAAAAGATAGTGCAACCCAGAGATGTTTTCTGGAAGAGGAAGAGTGATTTGCAAAGAGGGGGAAACATCAGCACTAAAGGAGTCTGAACCCAAAAGGATGCAAATAATGCAAAGAAGTTCTCAGTTTCTTTCTAAAATGGCATTCCCACTACATTAATCATTATGTACTTAATACTTTAAATTTGTACATTGCTCCACACATACTGTTGTCTAAAGGGACGTCTCTGATTTCATGGTCCATGATATATTACTAAGGAAAAAAATTAAACACATAGAAATGACAACACGCCAACAAGATGAAACATGGCATTATCAAATATCAAGATTTAAATTATATAAGGGCACACCAAATGTGAGGGATGCTTATAACATATGAGTCAGGAGGCACTTCAGAGAGTTCCTTATGGGATATGAACGTGGAAGTAGAAAGAAGGATCTTGAAGAATTTAAATGGTGATATAGAAAAAAGATAGAAGCTCTAGAATGATTGAAGCCAAAGCATGTGGGCAGTGATGGACAAAGTGCCTTTGAAGAACCAGTAAAGAGATGGTGAGGTACACCTTCGTATAATGAGGAAGGTGTAGAGCCTTCCTACAATATCAGTATCAATATCAATGAGTCATATTGCCAAATCTGGTCAACAGTCTGTCAGAATTAAAATATCTTGAAATATTTAAAATACGATTTTATTTGAGTGAATTTTTGTTTAGTTTTGTTATGCTGGGTTTTATAGTGTTTACATCGTCAGGAAAAGAGATTCTTGTGTTTCGCTACAGTGAGATTTCACACCTGGATTTGTCACATATATTGATACCTTTAACCAAAATAAAAATAGATCATATTTATTGAATTATTGAGTTAAATATTATGTTATCCACTTCACATGTTATGCCATATTAATTCCCTTAACACTCTTAGGATGAATGAACTTTTGTTTTATCCATTTTATAATGTCAAGCAATGATTAGAACAATGGCTACAGGAGTTTTTAACAACTCTTGGAGATATTTGATAACTCATCTCACAGTCCTATTTTGAGACATTTGTTATCAATGTTTTTTATCCTATTGTTGTCTTAATAAATTCACCACTGGCAAATTACAACCAAATTAAAGATGAGGATAATAGAGAATTATAATTTTCTGTTAAAAATAGTATCCATGGGGCTTCCCTGGTGGCGCAGTGGTTGAGAGTCCGCCTGCCGATGCAGGGGACACGGGTTCGTGCCCCGGTCCTGGAAGATCCCATATGCCGCGGAGCAGCTGGGCCCGTGAGCCATGGCTGCTGAGCCTGCGCATCTGGGGCCTGTGCTCCGCAACGGGAGAGGCCACAACAGTGAGAGGCCCGCGTACCGCAAAAAAAAAAAAAAAAAAAATAGTATCCATGAAAACAAAATTACACACAAATTATCTACAGAAGTAATAGAAACTATGAAAAAACCCAGCCACTTTTACATAAGAGACACTGCTTAAGTCTACAAAAAAAAAAGGCAGTGAGGGAGTTCCCTGGTGGTCCAGTGGTTAGGACTCGGTGCTTTCAGTGCTGTGGCCCGGGTTCTATCCCTGGTTATCCCTGGTCAGGGAACTAAGATTCACAAACCGCGTGGTGTGGCCAAAGGGAAAAAAAAACAGTGAGCTTTCCAAGAATGAATGAGACCCCAAACAAAACATCTTCAGTAAAAATCCGTAAGAACAGGGAATAATTTTCCACTTGTAACAAAAACAAATAAAAACCTGCAGAGGGGGTTCACTGTATTTGTGATGAGTTAGTTGAATCGTATAAATTGGGGAAAAGTTCTTCTCTGAGTATAGATGTTCATTTTATTGATGTTTTCTCTGACTCACTAAAGTGAAAACATTTTGGGAAATTGAAATATTTTTTAGAATTTCAGATGGATTTTTCAAATTTTAAATCATCACTATTTCCATCTTTATTATCATGAAATCCTCATTGAATGCAGATTATGGGCTTGGCCTTGAGTAAAGAGAGGTAAAAATAAGACAAAAGGTATTGTGCTCAAGGGACTAAAATCTTAACAAAAAAGCAAGTTTGCAATGGAAGATGGTTGGATACACATGACATATATGAAATGTTATTCATTATGGGAGAAGATTAATGTTTCTCTTATAGACTGTGCCAGCATATTAAAATTTTCATATGTTTAGGCTTCAAGAGGTGTTATTTGATTCTTTTTCTACAAATGTGATTACAAATAAGATATTTAATAATATTAAAATTTAAAGTAATTCTGTCACTTTTTTCACATAAAATATGTCCCTCGAGAGACTGGCAACTAGAAGTACAAAGAGGAAAATATAAGAACCAGAATCCATTTTGCTCTTAACATTGAGAGAGATTAGATCAGGGTTGTAGGTACAGAGCAGGTGGTCACTGGGTCCCTTGTTTAAGCATCTGGTCAACCTCTACTTAAAGGAGAAATATCTGCCGAAGGAGGGTTGTGGTAGTATTAATCAGTGTGTCCCTAGATCAGAGACCTTTTGTTGTTAATCAAGCTACTCTTTTGGTTATCTCACTTCCCACTTCAGGTGTCTTAGAATATTTCTCCCAGGCCTATTGAACATTCTCTTTTGGCGCAGCTCTGGTGAGTGTGATGTTTTCCTCTCATTGCAATCCCAGTGCTGATGCACTGCCCCAGTCTCTTTCTCATTCCTTTCATATTGGCTCTCCAGGGAGCTACCCTGCTGGGCTATCCCTGAATCCAGCTCTGTTCTAGAAAAAAATTACGTATTTTGGAGTAATGTTTTTCAGAATATAATCCTTGGAACCCTAGTTTTACAAAAGCTTAATATATCCTCCCTTTCCAACACACAAAGACACATGTTTTGACTAGTGTCTTCCCTACTTCTCTTGAGTGTTCATAATATATTAACATGCTCAGGAGTCTGAGAACTCCTTCAGTAGAGGCATTACTGTTTACCTTTATTTGTTCCAGCTTTTTATACAGTTAAGTGAGCATGGAATAATTTTGACAAAGCATACCCTCAGCATGAATTCTATAGATTATAGTCTGGGAAATACTGAATTAGACTATTGTGATGTAAATATCATTCACAGTTCCTCATGAGAAATATGTAGAAGTTCTAAAGACTGGGGAGGCCATATTCCAAATTACAAAAGATCAGTGATATCAAAAAAGAAGTAAGAAATGAAATATTCATGTTCCTTTTGTCATTGTACATCCCCCTTCCCAGGTATTAATATGTTTGGATAATGTGAACAACCAACACAAAAGAGTTGGAGGTTGTGTTTGGGCAGGAGTAGTGTAGAGGTCTAATCAGGTTACTTGAGCTGTTGGGGAGGTTACAAAATGGAAATAATGGAGAACTGCAACAGGCTGGGAAGAAAAGGCCATGAAGAGAATTTTAATGATATCTTTAATCAGTTAAGTGACAGTGAAGGTGGGTTTTCCTGAGGCAGAAGAGAAACCAGATGACCTCTGTGGGTCTCTGCACACTGAGAAAGTCTCTGATCAACCAGAGCTAAGTGAAGACTTACTTCAGTCCTACTTCATACGGTGTGAGGGACTGCATGGTTCCTTTGGGTGAAATCTCTTTGGGGAAGATGATGAAAATCAAAGCAACTTCAGTTAAGAGAGGAGAGTGGTGTTTCTCGTGGAGCTTATTGAAATGTCACCAGAGGGGTTAAGTGTCAAGAGTTGCTTCATGGGACAATGACTAATTGTTGTGTGTCACCAGGGAGGAAAATATAGTTTAATCTTCCTTGTGGTCTTATCTGCTTTTAAATGATAGAATATGCCAGGAGATTTTTGGGTACAACTCAGAGGACAGTGAAAGGAAGAGCTCATTAGCCCTCTGAGAGCATGGAAACTGCATCCTGTAATTCACTTTTAAGTACTACCAAGGAATCATATATTTATCCTGTACAGTAGAACATTGTAACATTTGTAGTTTGTTCAGGAGTGAATATTTAGCAAATAATGATCTGTTTAAAAATTTATGGCATTTTATCATTTAGATAGATCATGGCACCTTGTGGAATTCAATGGGTTTCCCTATCTCTTCCTTTCCAGAGCTCTTCAAGGCTTACTCACATAGCAGATTTGCTGAGCACTTACTACAGGCCCATTAAGTGCAGTCTCTTACTTCTCCCTCACAGCAAAGCCTCTGAGGAGGGCGTTACTATTATCAACATCAGCATCTTACACGTCAGATGGCTTCTAGTAGCTGAGGCAAGCACTGTCTCCAGACCAAAGGTTTTTCACAGTTGCTCTTGTGACTCTTTTCCTGTCTTGTAAAGTACATCCTAAAGAAAGAAATACATCTTTCTCTAGACCCTGATCATTCTCTAGATGCGCAAAGCATCTCCCCAACCAAATCCCAGACTATTAACCGTGAACTTTAGCCAGTGGCTAATTTGTTTAATGATTATGTCTAAATCTGGTAAGAAAGCACATGATGCATTTGGAAAACGATTCATAATAAAAAAAGAAAAACAGAAGAAAACATATAGCTGTGTCTTATCATGCCAACTTGAGACAGCTTGTTTTTTTGACCATCTCCATTATTGTTCGGATTGTTAAAGAGGTTACTGAAGTATTAAATAGGCCAGTTTAAGACAAAGCAACACATTGGAAAGAAAGAAAAAGTATTTAGTCCTGTTTAAGCAATATTCCTTTGCAAATTGGCACCTCTGGAATCGTTAAAACATCTCTACCACACCTTAATATGAAAACTGCACTGAGAAATTCATGTTTCACTTCTAATCCAGAATTTGCTAAAAGCAGTGAAACAGAACCTCTTTGCTGTGTGTTTTAAACATTTTGATTTTTCATCGTGTTTTGCGTAAAATACTGTTAAAGATTATTTCCTCTGAGTGACTAAAGATGAAAATTTCCAGTGTTTTGCAGAAGGCAGTCTAGCACAATGGTTAGGAGGTGAGCTCTGGGGGTGATCTGGGGTGGTATTCCTGCCCAGACTGTCAGCCATCTGCTGGTGAGCGAGAGTCGACCTCAGCCGGGAGAACAGTAGCACCTGGCTTCACAGAACTGCTTTGAAGACTAGCGGGAAGCTGCCTGTGAAGCCGGCTCAGTGTCCCGTCCCTGGGGGATTTGTGAACACTGCTAGTACTGTCAGTACAAGTACTAGCACTATAAGTAGGATCACATGTTTTCAGGTGTTTTCTAGTCAGAAGGTCCATTCAGTCGTTTCAGCACTGTACAAATTGAATGCCTGAGTTAAAATTTTTGTTCTTAAAAATCCATGCATATTTAACACATTTCAGAAATATAAAAATGGGGAAGAAAAACCCTGCACATGCCACCCACTCTCACATCATCCTTACTTGTCTGCATCTTTTCTAATGATGGGGACATTCCTAGCACTGTAGTGTTAAAAGTTTTTTTTTCTCTTTTCCCTCATTATAGCTCCTTTACTATGATGAATCATTTTACTTTCTCCCATAGAGCTGTCATCTTGGTGTGCTTTGCTCTGTTTAGTTTGCTTAGCCTGACACCTCCACACTCACCTTGAGAAAGAATTTCAGGCAATTGGCCAAAATAACACACAATTAGTCTATGTCATTATTTATGCTGCTGCTTCTCTGAGTCTACTCAAGTTTGTCTCCTTTAAAATTAATTATTAAGTTCTCAAAAAGGGACATTTTGGTTTGATAAGATTGTTTTTTATATAAAACTGTGCAGCCTTTTTAATTTAGAAAAAATAATTACATAGATATTCTAAAAATATTTAAAATGTCCTAATTAAAAAAGAAAATATATATGCTCAACTTCTGCCTCACTAAACGTAAAAATTATCTTTTTATAGAACTTGTTTACCCTTGCATGTAACTTGACAGTGTTGCAATCATAATACAGATTATTTTTAATGGAGAGATCACTTTCAATTCCTCCACATTACCTTCATGCTGAGCCAGTAACTAAATAAGCTATGAAAGAAGGTTCAGGATTTGGACATTACAAAGAAATGCAGGACACTGGCAGAAATCAGATGTATTACACAGTTGGGTGATGAAAAGTATGGCCTCTGGGGTCTGGTGCTGTGAGCTCAGGTGCAGCTCTGCTCAGAGAGGCAACAGGTCTGCAGAGGTCACTGATCTCCACCTTGCAGGGCTCCTGCCGTGTCATTGAATGAGGTGCTGCTGTAGAGCAGTTAGCACACTGCTTGGGGGTAGGTTTTTTTGGTCATTATTCCCTCCTTGTGCAATAGCTGCTCTTTATTTGTACCTCCTACTTAAGAGAGAACCGGGTCGGACACGGGGACATGGTGGGGAGGATGCTGGTCAATGAATCCTCCTGTGTCTTAAGTGCAGCCCACGTGGGGAGTCTTGATATTGGATCATTGTTTGCTGATCAGCCAACCATGGTGTTCTGTGCAGTTGTAATCCATTATCGTTTCTAAATATGTTAGATGAATCCTCTTCACACTTCTGTCTTCCATATGCAAAACGTGCTTCTGTTTCCCACTTGAGGTGAAGAGCTGTGTCTACAGAGAAGTCAATAGTTTGATGGATTTGTCCTCCTGGATACTGACTAATCTACATACCAGGAGTCAAAACGTGGAATTTATACCATGTGTAAATTCTTATCGCATGGGAACAATTTAGGCCTACAGAAAGACCAAACCACTTCTGTAATGAATGTGAGATGTAGAAACTATAAGTATGCCATTTATGTCCAAACAAATGGCTGAAGCCATGGGAATGAATCTCTTTATTAAGTTCCCTCAGAGTCATTATATAGAAAATGATTTTAATAGACTCCTGGTGCTGTCAGTCAGTGTCTAGCTTTCTTAGCTTGGTGCTATTTTAGGCTCACCTTGATCACAGAACTGTGGGTAGTTAAATCCCCATTTAATGCTTAGTTAGCTAAACTCTCTCTACTTAGGCATTAACGGTCTTTACAGGTAAATATTGTGGTCTCTCCACTCTGTAATGCTTACTCAATTCCAAGTTTACTCTGATTTGCCTATCTTTTTGTAATAATTAAACTCCAAAAGGAACCTAGTACATTGATTTCATGTCCAAATGTAAATCAGCTATGAATCGCAATGTCAAAGGCCGGCAGATACAGAGATCCAAGACTGAAGGAACTCATAGAAGGGAGACAGTATTGCTCAGCACAGGTGAATATTTCAGAAGCAAAGTAAGTGCCCAGGAAACCTAAACATAACAAAACATACAAATTTCTGAATTTCTGGCTATAGTTCTAGGGAGGAATTTAAGGCTGTGATGTTTGGAGTAAAGAATTCCAGGCTGTTTTTTCTTTGTGATAGATGATGCTATGTTAATAACAGAGCATTCTTTTTAGCATGCTAAGAGCCTTACCATTGTCTCCCTGCTACTATTTCATCATCCATCACAAAAGCACACAAGACAAACAACTCAGGAAGCTGAACCCTTTAGAAGAGGCCTCATAGGTATGTGGCTGTGGCTTGAGCCAAATCTTTGTTGGAGCAAGCTAAACAAAAGGATCATCAGTGGGGTAATCGTCCCTGGAATATGGACCATAAAATATGATAACGGAGGAATCAAAGTCAAACACATAAAATAAGCTCAAGAAATCTTAAGTCATTTGGTTTTTGAAGGGCAGAATTATTTGATATATGCAGTGTTTTGTAGCACTGGGTGAATACCCTGTCTGGCTTCTGCCCTCAGAGTTCCACAGGAAAAGTTTTTGCAAAGGTCACTGGTTATCTTCATGTCACCAAATCAAAGAGGCATTTTTTCTTCCTCTTTTTTTGAAATTCCAGCAGGATTTGATGCAGTGGACCACTTCCTCCCTGAAACACTTTCTTCCCTTGGTCTCTACAATATCCCCTTTATGTGATTTTTCTTGTACTACTCTGGATGATCTTCCTTAGACCTCTTTGCTGGATTTTCTTTTCTACATAAACCTTAAATGTTGCCTGTTGACAGCTTCAGTTGCCCTCTAATTGCTAATACTTCCCATTTGAAATTTCTGGCTCAGACTCATGTATCTAAGTGTTTATTAGGCATTGCCACTTGGATGTTTCAGTGCATCTTAATTTCAACACATCACATTTGGGAATCTGGATTTTTCTTGCCCTCTCTCCCCTGCATCCACCCACTGTGCCCCCTATCAGCCCCCTTTAAAGTCCCATAGCTCCCTGAAGGGTTTCTTCCTCTACCTATCTCTACCAGATGTTTGGGAAACCTTGTCATTCATCCATAAGGCAGACCATGGCTGTTCCAAGCCTCCCCCAGAAAGACCTGTGATCTATTAACAGAACAACTCTGCACTGGGAAATGGGAAATATCCAAATTTTCTAGGGATTATTAGGTAATATCTCGGATAGGACATTAATCCCTAAAGACACAAATTATCACCACAGTCTGTTGACCAAAAAGGGGTTTACGGTAGCAGGTGATAGATTCACAGTATGAATCTGTTTCACAGAGGGTCCAGTTAGGCCATGGGCTTAACTTGTGGCTATTTCCAAATCTCTGGAGGCTATTAATACATTTAATAATTGTCAGAATCCCACATAGGTAGTACTACCATTGGAGTAAGGACTATTATGGTGGGAAGGACCCAAATGGAAATTCCTGGAAATGCCCTCATCCTCAAAATAGTAAATCGAATTATCAGGGAGAGTTAACAGAGATTTGTGCCTTCATGGAGATGTCAAGATGCAAAGGAGGGAATTCCTATCACACTTCCCTCTAACTCATACATTTGGCTGGTAGAAAAGCCAGATGGATCTTGTAGAGTGACTTGAATGTTCACAAACTTAATCAGTGGTGATAATAATCACAGCTGCTGTACCAGATGTGGTATCTTCATTGGAATAAATCAGTATAGCCTCTGGCCACTGCTTTGTGTCACGTGCCCATTGGTTGAGTAAATGCTTTCTTTACATTGCCCATCAATAAAGATAATCAGGCAGAGTTTACCTGTATCTGCCAGGGAAGCCATAAACCTTTATTGCCATACCATAGGACTATGCCCAGCCTCCTGCTTCTTGACACTAGTCTGGAGATGCCTTGACTATCCGATAGAATATCACACTGGACTGTTATACCAGTTACTTCATGCTAAACGGACTTGAGAGGCAGTGTTTACAAGCAGCCTAATTGCCAGCATGGGGGGATTATCACTGTGGCCAGCCAGATGCCTTCCTGGTTGGGAAAGCTCCTTTAGGGTCCACTTGTCTTGAATGTGGGGGTGTCTCTTCCAATATAAGAGGCCAGGTGCAGGGGCATAGTCCTCACCTGGCCTCTTACAGGTGGGTCTCTCTGGATTTTGGTGTGACGTATATATCATGTCGGGTTTTGCTGCCCTGACCCTAGGCCCTCAGTTCCCCAGCTTTGGAAAGGCCTGAGGTATGGTGGAAACTGTTTTGCTACTCCGACCTTCTTCCCCAGTAGACTCAGTGGTACCTAGAGGTGTCTATGGCAGAGGGAGATGGCCTGTGGAAGCTCTAGAAAGCTTCAATAGTAGAGTCACACACAGGCCTGGGGTTTCGGGGAAGACCACTTCTACTCCTGATGATGGTGTTTTATATTTGAAAAGCTGCCCCTGGTTTGCTCCTAGACCCTGGTAGAAACTGAACATCTGACCATAGGATATCAGCAATTATGAGACACAACCTGTCAAAATTGGGGTTTATATGAAGCATTAGATCATAAAATTTTATTTTGAATATGCACTGAGGCATTCCATCATAACATGGAAATTGTATACACAACATGGAGCCTGAACAGGTGCACTGGGCACAAGTACATTGCCTTGGATTGACTCCCATGGTACCTGCTTGTGTGGCCTTGCCACCTCTCTCTCAAACATAATCAAAGACCTCTTAGGGAATTCCTTATCATGAGTTGACAGAGGAGGAAAAAATGTGGGCCTGGCTTATAGGTAGATGGTCACTGTATATCTACACCAGCCAAGAGTTGAGGTTGAGGAAGTTAATGGACACACCCCAGCAGTCTGGTTGTCTAGCATATGGAAGGAGCGATGGCCTGATATTCAGATCTGATCCTTGGACAGTGGCTACTTAGGAGATTGGTGACCAGGAGGCCTTGGGCAGAGGAGTGAGGATGGACAGAGAATGAAGGTATTGTACTTCACATCAAGGCCAATCAGAGGGCATTCACTTCAGAGGGGGTCCTCAACAATCGATGGACAGAGGACCTCTCATGTAACAGATGTGGACCTTTCCCTGCAGGCACCGCACACTTGCCAGAGTGCTTTGCACAGGTGGCCCTGGCCAAGCGATGGAAATCACGTGGGAGACCAGCAACATAGGCTCCCTTTGCATGAAGGCTGATCTGGCTTTGGCCACTTCTGAGTGCCCAGTCTGCCAACATAAGGGGCCACTGTTGAATCCTTGATATGGCACCAGTTCCCAGAGGGGAAACTTGGCCACATATTGGATATTGATTATCTTAGAACTGTTTCATCATGGAAGGGCAGTGATTTGTCTTCACAGACATTCCAAATACTTACCTACCACCCCTACTCATAAAACTTGTGCTGACATCTTCATTTGTGGACATAAAGAAGGCCTTACTCATTAACACATTATTGCAGAAACCGTTGCCTCAGATTGAGGAACTCATTTTTTGACAAAGGAATTTTGGCATGGGTTTACTGGTCACCTCATCACTTGGAAGCAGCTGGCATGATACTATGGTAAATAACATAAGGCTAAATTATGGCACCAACAGTACCCTTCCTAATACCTTAAGAGACAGTAGCCTCCCTGCATGGTTAAGACTGCCCTACAGGACATAGTACATGCCTTAAACCAGGGACCAATCTTTTCCCCGACAGCTAAACTCTTTGGGTCCAGGAGCCAAGGAGTAGGTGCAGAAATGCTGTTTCACTATCACACCTAATAACTCACTTTCAGAAATTTGCTTCACATCTCTGCAATCTTGGGCTTACTGGATCTGGAGACTTAGTGTCCAAGGGAGGAATGCTTTTGGGAACACCACCATGGTTTTGTTGTGTTAGAAGCTAATGCTGCCCCTAGCCATTTGTACTCCTCACCTCACTGAACTGAGGGGCATAGGAGGAGATCACTGTATGACTCGATAGGATTAACCTCAAAAATTGGCTGATTTCACACAGTGAGGGCTATGAGATTGTCTCTGAAACCTGGGGATTTGCTGAGTTGCTACTGTGTTGCATCATAATGGTCAGTTGAAACAATAGGAATTTAATAAATGGAGGACCACTAAGTATTTGCATCCTTTATTGGTAAGATTTAGGCAAAAACAAACAGACGAGCAAGCAAACAGTTTTGTGAGCCAGCATGCCAGCTGAAAGAGAGGGGGAACATGGAACATCCATGTTCAGTGAAAGAAGGAAGCTAGGAAGGTGAATTTAGTCTTGTAAAGGAGGAACTGTATCATGTGTGTTATATGTTTATCCCTTCTTTCCTCCCCCTTGCCTTCTGTTCCTGCTACTTTACGTGAAGGGCTCTGGATGTGGAAAATATCATTTTGGTTCTTGGTGGAAGTGTGATTAAATTGATAGCATTCCATAAGGATACAGTGGTTGATGGAAAATGAGTTTCCTTGTGCTGGGTATGAAAATTTTTGCATCTAAAAGAAGGAGAAATTGTTTGCGAAATTGTGAAGAGGACAGATTATGCTGGTGATTGTCTTCATGACCCTCCAGACCCATTTCCTGTTGCTTTCTGCCTTGTCTGTGCTCTGAGATGCTCACCTCCATGGATGGTATCATCTGGTCTTCTTGGCCTCCTTGATGAAGATAGCCAAGAAGAGGCATAGAAGGAAAGAGCGTAGGGGTTTTTTAACCCCCGTTCCCTCTCTGACCAGCCATGGCTTTGGCAGTGCTTGAGAATTTTTAGTCAAGCTCTCTAACATAGACCTTCCTCCATGGATGTGACCATCAGTGGTTCTGGACAAATCTGCTTCAGGCCAAGAGGTCATAACTACTATTACTTATTTTCACTACTTCACTGTTGGTTTTCTTAACACTTTCTATACTGTTGTAAATATTCTTTTTATAAACCTTGTCAACTAACCCTTGTTAATGTACCATCTGTTTCCTTCCAGGACACTGACTGATACACTAACAAATAGCTCTTAAATCTGTCTGCTTCTCTCAGTCTCTACTTGTACAGTGAGCTTGGGCTGCTGTAAAAAAATACCAAAGACTGGGTGGCTTAAATAACAAACATTTATTTCTCATAGTTCTGGAGGCAAGAAATTCCAGATCAAGGTGCTGCAAGTTCAGTTCCTGGTGAGAACTCTCTTCCTCGGTTGCAGGCAGCCACCTTTTCACTGTCATATGGCAGAGAGAGTGTGCTCTGGTGTCTCTTCCTCTTTTTATATCATGGGGGCCCCACTCTCATAGCCTCATCTGAATTAATTGTCTCCCAAAGGTCCCACCTCCAAATACCATCACAGAGGGGATTAGGCTTCAATGTTTGAGTTTTGGGGACACACACATTCAGTCCACAGTACTTCTCGTACCAACCTACAATCTAACCCAATATGGCATCAACTCTACTCTTAGTACTGCTGCTAGATGTGCATTCTACTCTGATCACCTTCCCACTCTGAGCATGTGTGGTAGATGATTAGTGTTCCCGAAGCATCACTCCTCTCCAGCAGTGGGATCTTACCTCCTTGTAGGGCCTCCCAGCAGAATGTGCAAAGTATGAATCCCATCTCATTGGCTTTGCTTTGGCCAGTTGAAAGCTTTAGATCCACACTCACAGACACGCTAAATGTGATCTGATGTGGCCACTTGGACTTCAGCCATCCAGTGAGAAGTACCAGCACTGGCTTTCTAGAGAATGAGATCAGTACAAGGAGCAGACCTGAAACCACCTGCAGCCTGGGACAGATTCAGTTCATTGTGCCAAGTCCATCAGACATACTGGCTTCTATGAGTGGGTAACTGAAAGTTACCTAACTTCTAACAGCTGAAGAGTATTTAAGTAACCTATTAATGTATGTGTAATAGTCACAGACTGTTATACAGCAACAAAGAGGAGGTTATAATGGCTATAACATGAGATCTGATGGGAAGATAGGCCATTAAGTGGAACAGATTGTAAATAGTATACGTAACAAAGGTCACACATAGAAGAAAGGTTAGAAAGAAAAAAATAGAACAAAAATGCTTATAGCTATTTTCCTTTCTAAACAAAAAATATTTCTCAGTTTCTTCATATTTGAAGCAACTTAATAGAATAGAAAGAGTGAGGGTTCTGAAACTACACAGAACTAGGATTGAATCTCTGCTTAGCCGGTTGTTGGCTGTGTGATGGTGGAGGTTGTGAATCTCTGAGCCTCTCCTTCCTTCTGCTTCCTCATCTTTATCTTATTTCAAAAGACTGTTGGGTGGATGTATGAGAAAATGTATGTAAAACACCTGCAACTAGTTCTGTTTTCTTCCTATTATATATTTAATATATTATATATTTAAAGAAAAAAATAGAGGAAAAGGAAAGGAGGAAGATGTTTTCCTCAAGTGAAGTAAATTACTGTCTTTGTGGTGGGGACTTGCTGGTGAACACCCTTGGCAGTGATAGACCCCCCTCTCTAAGCAATTATAAACATACAGATTCTCTATGGATTGGGATATCTAGTAGTGACACCCACTAATCTATATTTTTAAAGAGTTCCACAGGAACTGTAATTAGCAATCAAATCTGGCATCACTGATCCAAACTCCAAAAGAACTACTGTATTCTTGCAGGAAGTTTTAAACAAACTTACCAGTAAGCTCTGGAAGCTGGTTGGAGGGCCTGGGGCTGGCTGTAGTACTTCAAGTTAGTTCAAGTTTCTAAGATAACTTCTAAGAAACCAGGCCAGTCATTTCCCTATGTCCATTTGTGAAAATGAAGATAAAGGGAGAAGGAAGAGTAAATTAAGAATGAATTTGAAAGGCTGTAGTACTCAATCTTTCTTGTTTAAAAGACATACTCAACAAAACAGATGGGCCAAGTTGGCCTTTTATCCTGGAAGCTGCCTCTTCTTTATTTTCTGTGGTCTGTATATAGACAGGGACGCGTGTCATCGCACTAAGACACCTAGCAACCTGATGTTTCCTGATTGAGTTTTCTGATAAATAAAGCTTCAGTGACCACTGGGCAAAATATTAAATGAGTTCTGGGTGACGATATCTGAACCAAAGCAAGTGTTTCTACCACCAGGAATTGATCTGCCAATACCATATAGATGGAGTGTGCTTATTTTATGCAACGTAGACTCCTTTTACCAGTGAGCACTCCAGGATCATTGCATCAGCAGGGAAGGGAATGAGTGACCATTCTCAGCTGTCCTCTGGGGGGCTGCGTTTGTCAGGCAGGATGGATGAAGCAGCCACAACAGTAAGACGTAGCGCTGAACAGTGCCTGTGAACAAGAAGTTACCATTAGGCTACAACAACACAACCCCAAGCACAAAGAAGGTGCAGTCACCTGTTGTGTAGCAGGGAAATGGGGTGATTACTAGAGCAAAGGTATAAATCCCCAGTGAGCCAGAGACAAGCCTTATAAACAACAGATTGTTGGAATTTTAGGACTCTGGATTTGTTTAGCCCTGCGAGTCCCTATCAATTGGAAATTGTCAACATCGTTTAAACTGTACAGGGGGACACACTTGGAATGTTAAATGCGATTTGATTCAGTGAGAGAATGTGTAAAGCCCAGTGCTTCATATTTAATGTATCTCATATTTCAATAAACCTTTTATATTGGAGCATATTATTAAAGGGAAGGATTTGACCCCTGATTCATCTTACTAAAATCACAGAAACATTTCTTTAGATATTATGACTTTGCTAATACAATAAGTACCTGAGAAATGTGATGAATTTCTTAAGTATGTGCTATGGGTCACATAGATCATCAGATTTCTTGTCACTCAAATTTGCCTTGGCAGTGGGTAAGCTTCCTTTACTCGATTATTTTAAGAATGAAAATTGCAAAAAATAAAGGCTGTTTTAGGAAACAGACTACCACTGGAGTCTGACAAATAAACTTCAGTAACAAATGAACCAGTGCCAGGATCTGGTTTTGTAGCCCATGTTGTAAAAGAGGGGTGAAGAGAGATTATATGGTTGAAGGGTGAACACACATGGACTCAAGAGCCAGACTACCATCACTCCACACCTGCCTCAGTTACTCTACTTGACTCCACGTGACTGCAAGCAAGTTATTCAAATATGCTATGCCTCTGTTTCCCCACCTATGATATGGAGATAATACATATTGTGATAATACAATTAGTAAGTACACAAATTTACTAAGTAGTGTATAAGTAAATAAAAAACACCAAGAGCAGTGGCTGGAAGACATAAGTGCTTGTTATTGACTCCCCAAATTCATATGTTGAAGCTCTGACTCCAAGTGTATTTGGAGATAGGGCCTGTGAGGAGGTAATAAAAGTTAAATGAGGTCATATGGGTGGGATGCTAATCTTACAGAACTGGTGTCCTTAAAAGCAGAGGAAGAGACACTAGAGCTCACTCTGTCTCCACATGTGCACAGAGGAAAGACCAAGTGAAACACAGTGGGGTGTGGCAATCTACAAGCCAGAAAGAGGGCTCTTAACCAGAAACCAAGCCTCACAGCACCTTGATCTTGGACTTTCAGCTCCCAGATCTGTGAGAAAATTAATTTCTGTAGCTTATACCACCCAGCCTGTGATATTTCTGTTACAGCAGCCTGAGCAGACTAATACAGAGTTTTAAAGTCATATCTGCTATTATTATTAGAGCAGCCAAAACAGAAATGAAGAAGACAGGCTCAAGAATTTTTATGTATGTGAGAAAAAGGCTAATCTTGTTGGAAACTAGCCCTAAAACTGTTTTACCACTTAGTCATATGACCTTGGGAATGTCAGTTGAGCCTAAAGCTCAACTCATTGTACTTAAGCTCCTTTCTAATACCAGATTCTATTATGTCTATATTCTTACATATTATTTTAAAAACTCATATATTAAATTTTTAGTTTTTAAAAAAATATAATCAGTGTTTGTCATATCTGTTGAAAATCTTAGTCACTAGCCAATTAAATAGTAAACACCAGAAGCTGGAACAATTAAATAAATGTTTTGCTGTGTAATCTTTCCTTTTTATGAAAATAATTCCAGATGTCCTAACACTCACTTAAATAGTAAAATCCATCATATATTCATAACTAAAATATTTTGACATTTCTGCAGATACCACTGGTCAGTCTCTCAGCCAACATTTTTTTAGCCTCCCCCATGAGCTGATAGCCAATGACAGCATCTGATTCTTGGGACTTTTATCCAATCTGGGTTAAAGTCTGTTGGTCCAAAAGTTTGTCTTCTTAAAAAGTAAACTCTCCAGTGGGCACTGACAATGATATTGCCTCATTTTAAATAAAATACATAGCTGCTAATGCTTCTCTGGAATTCTCAACAAGAGTCCTCTACGGCTTTAGCACATAACTGCTGTGCAACAGCTATGTGGAGCTGCTTGAAAGGTTTTAAGCCAAGAAGAAGTTGGGTAGGATGTAAATGACTCCCAGATATATCTTGGAGCTCTGTGGTGGCATTCCAGAAAACTGTTCAAGATACAGTCTATTCTCACTTGCCCCTTTCTCTCCTCCCACCCCAGCAGGACCTCTGCAGAGTGAGTTTGAGTTTTCTTGATGTGCTGTCCTAGTTGATTGTAGGGTGCATTGTAGAATAAGAAAGAAATCCCCTTTTCAGATTATGGAGTCATAGACTCATCATTCAAAATACCTTAGAGTCAGTTAGACCTCAGCACTGCCCTGGGGAGGAATCTCTTTTGTAGCAACACTGCTTGTCACCAAGCCACACGTGAATAACTCTGGTGATGGCACTGCATGCCTCAAGAGGTCCCACAGATTCAGATCTTCTGAATAACATCCCTCAAAATATTGAGGACAATATATCTACTCTGACTTTTTCTTTCCCAAACCAAGGATCCCCAGTTTCTTCAACTATTTGTCTAGTGACTTGATTTACAGATCTCTTTAGTCATGCTAGTATTTTTTAATGTATTCTTTAAATTTACTAATATTTCTCTTAAATATAGCCTATTAAGACTATCAGATGTAAAGAATGAACCACACTTCAAGTTGACAAAAGTGGATGAAAGCCAAACAAAGACCAGGGTGAGAGATATATTGATTTGTGAAGCTATAGAGTCCAAGAGTGGAACAGTTCCACCACTCAGCCATGAGTAAATCCAGATGCTCAAGTGATGTCATCAGGAATTGATCGGTCTTTGTATTTCTTCTGTGTAGATTAATGCTCAGGTGGGCTATCCCCAGGTAGTAAAGAGAAGGCTTACAGGAGGTTCATACTTGCATTTGGCAGCCCTAGGAGGGAGAGCCTGTCTCCTAAGGATTCCAGCAAAGGCCCTAGGATTGAGTTGAGTTGGAATGGATTGGGTTGTTTGCTCCACAGAATGAGGCCTGGGATGAATGCCTACTCTTGGAAATGAGTAGGATGCATTCCATCCAAAGCACTTGGCATGAACATTAAGAAGGAGTAGTTCTGATTGCCAGAAGAAGGGAGGATGAATGCTAAAAAGGTAAAAGCAAGAAATGCCCACCACATACAGCATTGTGAGTCTAACTCATCCCTGGATAGTCACCTGAACAAGTGTGTAACACAGAGGCATTAATGACACTCAGGACATGCAACTCTTTCAGAATTTGAATTCCAGTAATCCCAATTACCTTGTAGTCACCAAAACCCCTGTCTTGGCAACTAACTTCTCTTACCTCCTGGGAAGGAGCAATTAATTTCTCATATCTCCTTGGAAAGAATTGTACACAATTGGTGAACAATAAAAATGGCAAAATGGAAGGGACATGAGGAACCTGCTGTCATCCAGGTCACTGTCTGATATTTTTAATCCTAATTTAAAGGCTTTGAAAGGATGAGTTGTATTACTTACTCTGTTGTTCCTGGAATTCAGCAATCTCTTCCTGTCTTTAACCACATACCATTTAAAAACATTTTAGATTCTTGAAATCACAGTCCCATCTCCCCCTTCCAGGTTTAACTAAAATTGATAATCATATTTTATCTACTTGTTTAAATTGTAGTGTTTCCCTTCTTTCCTGGACCCTGCTAGAATTCTTCAAACTTTTTTCCCCCTCTACATTGGAGGACACAATTATTTCCAGTGGTCTTATCTGTGCAAGGTATTATGGAAGAGTTAATTTTCAGCCTATGTATATCATTCTTGATTTTGTTTCTAGGTAGTGTAGCCATGAACACAAAAAGGAAAATGAAATGTATCCAAATATCAGCCTCTGTTAACCAAGAGAAAAGTCCAAGGGAAGATGAGTTCTGTGCACACAAATACTGCAGGCCACCCATGAGCCATAGTGGCCACTTACCCTATTGTAAAAGGTGAGATTCTTAGTACATTAATTCAGAATTTGCAGTAACAGAGATTGAGGCTAAATTTAGTTGACCTATTGCCTGCAATCAAAGGATTTGCTAAATAAGTTAAAAAAATCAAAACCAGTAAAATATTTCACCTATTTATAGAACAGTGTTCTCTAGTACACAGTGCTGTAGATGACCCCTTAGAAGTAACTGAAAGGCTGTGTAGAAATAAGCTCTGTCTTTTCTTAAAACATGAATAAGGAATCTCTTTGTCCCCAGGTGTCAGAATTTAACCTCAGCTCATTCTTACCTGGTGTATGAGGTGACAGAGTTCGTCTAAGCAGCTTCTGAGATTGTAATTTTCCTACTGATGCGGCTATTCCAGGCACACCACTCAGAGCAGAACCTCCCAAAGCTGATACAAGAAGTAGGGGGCCTAGTTAGATGGTGATTAATGGGCCTGTTTAAAGGTCCAGGGTAACAGATGATAAGTTGCTCTGATGCCAGTGCCCAAGGAAACAGCAGGATATTGAAATAACATTTGTCTCCGAACTTCAGGAGCCTGTATTTTCCTTCACTTTTCTCTTTTTATTCCTCCTGCCTTCCACACCTCTATTACCTCTAGTAGTATGATCAGTTTAATCATCCTCAATCTATTTCTTCTACCATTTCCTCCTAAATGGCTTTTAAGTAGAATAATATGGAGCAGAATTAAATATAGTATCTATCATACATATTGAATACATTTTACATTACATGCTTTAATTTTAAACTTAAGTTTAATATTTAATATAGTTAAATAAAAGTGTGTGTGTTTGTATCTTTGTTCATTTTTCTCCTGTGGGTCAGTGATTTTTAGGATAAGCAGGTTCCTTCAAATCATACTTCCCTTGCTTAGACTGGTTACATTTACTATACATGTCTGAAAATAGTGACATGAATTTCATTTAAATAACTTATCATTCGGGCTTCAAATAAACTCAGACTGGCCTTCTTCCATATTTATCTCTAGTAGTATGCTCAATTTAATGGAAGAAGAAGAATAAAATGTATCAGATTATTAAAATTTCCCCTAAAGTAACCTGAAAAGGAACCTACTCTGTCCCAATGACAAATGGAGACAAGGTGTGAGAGAAAACAGTTGCTAAAGGTTAGAACAGTTTCAAATGTTTTTCAAAACAATACAACTCTTTCTTTCAAAGTGTAATATATAAACTACACAAAAGGGAAGTTAATGATGATTAAAACCTGGTGTGTGTGTTTGGGGGCAGGGGTGGAGGGCAGGGCCCAACCAGCTCTTCCGCCCCACCTGTACCCTTCCTCCACTAAGTCCCGGATAATCCTTGAGGCCCCATCTTGGGACGTCAGACAGCTACAGAAAACAGTTTGTGAATGACTTTCTAGAGTTGGGTGGTTTGAGTGAAGCAGCACGGTGAAGGTGGGAAATGTCACCTGAGCACAAGCTTTCCCTTCACATCATTCTCAGGATGGACTAATGCAGACTCTTAACCAGGAAATTGCATGAAAAGCTCACTGTGGCTTCTAGTGAATGGTGCACCTTTGGGGCCCAGATTCTTCAGATGATGGTTTGTGACATCATAGAGCCTCGGAAACTGCACTATAATCAGTACCTGAATTGATACTGGGAAGGTGTTGCCAATACCACATTTTAAGAGAAACACTGTCTAAAGTTTCTTCTTACTGGTCCTTCTGAATGACTTCTTCCATTAAAGATAGTGTCTCTAGTTGCTTATATTTTCTTTTTCTTAACAGATTTTTTTAGTGGTATTTGTCCTTGATTCTCCACTCACCCCAATGCACAAATATACACAGAGACACAAACACACACACGCAGTAGGATGCCACTACTAAGTGGTAGTCAGCATAGTCTACAACTAAACACTGCAGACTACATGTAAGTGAAAAACCCAATAAATAAGGTTTTCTGTGTCACCATCCTAACCCTGCTTAGATATCACCCCTAATTGCCAATTACTGGGGGTTGGTATAACATTCTTTCCCATAAACTTGCAGATTAAGTTGAATTTACACAAACTTGCCCAAAGGAATTTGTTCTTATTTTCAGTTACAAACAAATATGAAATGCCAACCCAACAGTTGTCCAAAGAAAAGCTGGTTAAATTCATGCCAGCTTGCTGTTGTCAGATCATTCCATGCTAAGAATACCTTGAGTTTCTGCAGGGAAAGTCTTTGTTCCCAAATGTATATTTAACATCACCACACAGAATTAATTGGAATACCAATTAATGTCTGTGGGGGAGTGATTTGGGTCTATAAGCTAAACATCTGGTTATATGCCTAGTGAATTATTTTGAGTTGTTGACATTCTGTCGAAACATGTAATCATGTCACCAACATTGGCAGTTACATCTGAAGTTAGAAATGACCGCATACAAACCGTATCGCCAGGAGACATACTATATGAGCTATGGGTGAAACTCTCTATAAATTAGAAGGATCCACTTAAGTAAGACTTTCGTTTCTTCTGTTTTTGATGTTTAAACTATATTAAAATTAAATCAAGATATGATTTTAATACAACAATGTTTTTCTCAAAAAGAAATGCAAAAAAAAGTTTTCTTCAGTTTTGCTAATATATCGGAACATTCTTCTTAACCTGTGAAAAGCAGTCTAATTACAAATTTTGGTTTCAAATGTAATATATTTTAGTCTCTTGGGAATAGGTGGAATTAGGTGTCAGTCCTAAAATCTTTGCTTGGTACAGTTGGGTCTAATGTAGCTTTTTTTGTTTTTCTTAGGACTTTATTTTTTAGAGCAGTTTTAGGTTCACAGCAAAATTGAGGGGCAGGTACAGATATTTCCCAATGTATCCCTCCTCCCCCCACAGGCTCCCCCCACTATCAACATCCCCCACTAGATGGTACATTGATTACAGTTGATGAACCCACATTGACACATCATCATCACTCAAACTCCACAGTTTACATCAGGGTCCACTCTTGGTGTATACATTCAGTATGGGTTTGGACAGATGTATAATGGCATGTACCCATTATAATATCATACTATAAAAATCCTCTGTGCTCCACTTACTCATCCCTTCCTACCCCCCAAGCACTGATCTTTTTATTACCTCCATAATTTTTTCTTTTCCAGAATGTTGTAGAGTTCGAATCATACAGTATGTAGCTTTTTGAGATGGGCTTCCTTCACTTAGTAACATGCATTTAAAGTTCCTCCATGTCTTTTCATGGCTCGATAGCTCATTTCTTTTTAGTATTGAATAATATTCCGTTGTCTGCATGGGCCACAGTTTATTTATCTGTTCACCTATGAAGGATATCGTGGTTGCTTCCAAGTTTGGTTAGTTATGAATAAAGGTGCTGTAAACATTCCCGTGCAGGTTTTTATGTGGCCATAAGTTTTCGGCTTATACCAGGGAGTGCAATTGCTGGATCATATGGTAAATATGGTGAGACACCAGACTTCCAGAGTGGCTGTATCATTTTGCATTCTGTATAGCTTTCTTCATCTAAACTGGAAGTTAACACTTGCTCTCAGCGTTCTTGGACGCAAATGCTGCTGTCCATTCTGTCGGCTGCAGTGTCTGGGGCTGTGTATTAATATGCAGACCATGACCACCTTGCCGGTGAGACAGGCCACCAAGGATCGATATGTCTTTGCGCATGTCGGCCCTGCACGTCCCAGAGGAAGTCTGCAGCCCCACCTGCCTTGTGACCCTGAGGGCTTCTTAGTTTCCTGTTCCCTGTGACAGTGCCTTGTGCTCCAAGGTACACTTTTCCTTTTATTTTCCCTGCCCCTCTAGCAAATGAAAGAAATGGAAAGATCAAAATGCTACCCTGCTTGACTCTACTCCCCGTGGACTGGCTGGTGCAGGCAGAACCCAGAGCATAGCTGCCTGCGGCCACTGCTGCTCAGCGGGTCACTGTGGATGCTGCTGTGAAAGTGTGGGGCCGAGTCCCACGTTACAGCTTGGAGCCAAGAAGGGAAGGGAAAGTGAAACACTGGGCAGTGGGGAGGTAGGCAGTGTTTATCTGGATCTTTTTCTTCTTAACTCACTGTTGTTTCTCCTACTGTGATTCACCCCATCACTTTGTTTAGACCCAGCACCATGATGCTGGGGTAATGGCAATGGGGACACAAGCTTATAAAGTGCCCAGTCTCAGCTGGCACCCCAACCTCTTAATGACACACCCAGCCTCTCAGAGACGAGAGCCTGCTGCACTGCAGAACTAGTACTCTTGACATTTACCACTGACAGGGCACTCTTTATTTCTCTCTTTTTCTCTGCGGGGTCCAGTCTCTCCTCCACACTCTAGTCCTGAACAGCGATTTCCTTGGGCAGGGTCCAGTTTCCTTGGGGAGAGTCAGCGGCCTACAGACTCATTAGTGGTCCAGGCAAAAGCACTTCTAGCGTGCTTGTACTAAAACTTGCCCAAATTCATTGTGTTTATTGTAGAGAAGTTTAGAGATGGTATTATATTTCTATTTTTAAAAATAAAGTCAGGAAATTTAAATGTGGCTTTTGAGAACATTCTTTTCCTGCCCCTGATATGATTTTGACATGATTTTGATGGCGTGAGGCAGGGATAGTCTGGAGGAATGAGACTTGACTTTCAGAGCACAGGCTGCAGGGACATTAGTAGATAGGTGAATTCGGACAGATTTGAATTCTGGTTCAGATATTGTGTCAGAAGGCAGCCAGGTTACCAGACAGCTGAGTACTTAGCATTCTCATGGCTTTAAAATGTTAACATGGGCTGGATCATGCTACAGCAAAGTTGCCATTGATGGTGACAATCATACAGACTTCTGAGCTAACTTAGAATTCTTGGCAAACAAATTGAGAGCTATGTTCGTAGCCTGAGAGCTGTTAACACAATCACAGAAACCACTCAGTTGTCTGTAAACTCTGCCTGTTGATAAATCCCCAGTGGCTTCCCGAATTTCGTCCTTGAAGTACTAACAGTTCCAGTTAACCCCAAACAACAATTCTGAAAAGGTAGACTGTGACAGGAGGGCAGGGATGTACTTTTTTGGGTGCGAAAAAGAGGGCACTCAATATTATTTTAATTTTTAACTAAGTATGCACATATGGTTGATACTTGAAGATATTTTATGATGTTTCATATTTGTGTACACTCAAATAGAGCTGAATCTGTAAGGTGGGGCATTGAATAGCTAATCACAAATTATTATTCATATTTGCTTATTGTCCTGGTCCTTTCAGGCAGCCACAACAAAGTACTTGTTGTACTTTGGTGGCTTATAAACAACAGACATTCATTTCTCACAGTTCTGGAGGCTGGAAGTCGAAGATCAAGACACAGGTAGATTTGATGTCTGTTGAGGACCTGCTTTCTGGTTCATAGATGGTGTCTTCTCACTTCTTCTGTCCTCACATGGCAGAAGGGGTGAGGGAGCTGTCTGGAATGTCTTCTGTAAGGACACTAATCCCATCATGAGGGCTCCACCCTCATGACCTCACCGCCTCCTAAAGGCCCCCACTTCCTAACACGGTCACTTTGGGGATAGGATTCAACCTGTGAATTCTGAGGTGGGGGATGCAGACATTCAGTGCAGAGCACTAATATATTCATTAAAGAATAGAATTTTGTAGAAGACAGGTCTATCTTGGGCCTCATTCATCATTCAGATATGGTTTTGAGCACATGTAGGAATGTGCTGCATGTGAGGAGCTGTTTAAGCATTGCATGCCTGCCCAGGATTCCACGTGAATGTTCACGACCATCCCACATTGGGTTCTCTGGAAGCCAACACTGAGATGGCATCTGGAGTACAGGGTGTGTGAGGTCTCGGCACCTGTGAAGCAAGGACCCAAACTGCCACGTGTCCTGCATTGGGATGAAATGGCCAGCTGGGGGCTGCCTGCTGACCCCACTCTTTCCTGGAAGGGGAATCTGGGGGCGCACCTACATGTCCACCACACTAAGTGAGGACCAGACATGGCCAGAGGTAAGAAGGAGCTCGGGGACAGTGCAGTCACTGGGGCAGATAAGATTGCTCCAGCGAGGGAGGGAGGCCAAGGAGTGGATGCCTCATGGAGGAGAAAGGATTTAACTGACCTGTGAAGGAGGAGTAGGATTAGACAGACAGAGAAGGGACTCCAAGTGCATCCCAGGCAGAGAAAAGCACCTCAGCAAAAGTGCAGAGATGGGAATCACACTTAGGAAAGGCAAACTTTCTGGATGAGCCCACACATCCCTGCATGTCTGTGAGGAGGGGGATTGTTCTGGAGGACTTCACTCACCATCAGAGTGAGAAGTTGGGACCTGCTGTAGGTCAGTGGGAGTTCTGGAACGCCTGCAGAGCAGAGTACTGTGAGTCTGTCTTATACAGCAAGGTGGTGATGGCAGTGCTGGTCATTAGCACATGGAAGAAGCACATGTGGCCTGAAATCATAAAGCCCCTGGATCTGCATTCTGTGCGACCATACTCTCTGTGTGACCAGGGCATCCCTTAGTGATTCTGAGTTCTCAGTTCCTTCATCTGTAATTGAGACTGCCAAAACCCACCTGGACTCATCCACGGGGATTATTACTGTTAACATCCCAGTGACCTCCAAGTGCAGAGGGACTGGTGCGGGCAGAGATGTGCTTGTCTGACTGCAGAGGGCCAGGCACACAGTAGCTACTCAGTCGGTGTTACATGAACGACTAAACAGGGCTGAAGAGGAAAGATTCTTATGAGATGATGTGAAAGGTTAAGAGGTAAGATAATGGAGCCCCAATCCAGGAGGAAGTGGTGAAGTTGAAAGGGACAATGTAGTAGAAGAAAGAGGGATTTACATGGCACAACCCCTCACTGGAACCAGGTGAGAAGGAAGCATAGAAGTCAGTCACTTTGATGAGGTCATGACCCCTCTAGTTGCCTATAACTAGCTGCCCTCAGCCAGTGAAACTGTCCTGGTTCTGGCAAAATCCTTTGGGTTGTTCTGTGTAACTAGTCCTGCCATAACCTTGTCATAGAGCCTGGAGAACCAAGAGGATTTTGGCTATATTAGCACAAATCAGGATGCCAAGCAGTCGTCCAGGGTCCAACAGGGCTATAATAGATTAATTTCAGGTAAATTGTGTTTGGGATGCTTCTGGAAAGTTAGGCTTTAATCTCTCAAGAGAGGCCAAGGTCATTGAATAGAATTGAGACTCATCTGCATATGTGAAGTCCGGAGACTGGATGAGCTTGCCAAATGGTTACCGTTCATCCTAGACCCAACTTGACCTCTCCATGCCCAGTGCCCTCTCTCTAGCTCAAAGCCTCGTCCTTTCTCCCTGGATTACTATAATGAACGCAGAAGTGGTCTCTCTGCCTCCAGTCTTACCCTCCCTGCAGCCATTCTACACTCTGCTACCTAAATGACTTCTGCACCATCTGATGATGCATCTCCCCCAGGAAAAGCCATCACAGGCTTCCACTGCTCTCTATCACTGCCTTCCTCACACCCTAGGTTCCTGCCCATCAACTGGCTTATCTTCCCCACCATCCCACTGCTCGTGGTGAGAAAGCATTTCCCTTCCTCACCTGGGTAGCTGCTCGTCACATCTCAGTACTTAGCTAACTGTCACGTCCTCCAGGAAGCTTTCCTCACAAGCCAGTTAGGTCTTTGTCGTGCAGGCTTGTGTTTTTGGCAAAGCACTTTTCCCGCTGGCTGTGCTGTTGCCTGGCTGCTGCCTGGCCCCACCCAGTCGATGGGGCCAGGCAGGCACCTCAGGTCTGCGAAGGCTGCAGGTGCAGGATGGCAGGGAGGGATGAAAACTGTGGCAGACTTGAACGAATCCAAACAACCCACCAAAAGGAAGCCACAGTGCTGGTCAAAGGAGCCCTGTCCGTAGAATTGTTTGATCTGTTGAGCACAAGTTGTGGCCCTGAGACCAGACGGGTCTCCTGCAGGCAGAGACTAGAGAGAGAAATGAGTGTTCCTTAAGGAAGGAGGCGATTAGCCTCAAGTATTGCAACGTAAAAAGGTAAAGGACACAACCCCAGTAAGAAGAAGATGCAGAAGAAAACAAAGAGACAAAGGGAATTCGTGCAGAGCAGTTTCATAACTACTGAAAACAAGGAGACGTTAAGACTGAAGAGTTGAGTGAAATTTCTGAATGCTGAAGACACTTCAAAAAGAAGGAAGTTGAGAAAACAAGTTAAAATGACTTGCTAGAAAAGAAATATATATACATAATCTTACCAATTAAAAACATTCCTTCTCATTATAGAAAATTTAAACCACAACGAGTAGAAGGAAAAAGTCAGTCTGAGACGCGCAATATTAGATGGTGAGAGGAAAGAAGGACAATAGCGTAGGGTATCAAGGTTCTAGCTGTGGATGGAAGCAGCCATGGTGAATTCAAGAATGTCAGAAACAAACCTGTCAGAAGAAAGCAAGAGATTGAGGATGTCAGAGAGAGAGGCAAGTATGCAAGTGGGGAATGATGTTTGATGTTTGAGTTAAAGCAGAATCAAGAACCTTGGAAAATATTTTGCAGCCACTGGTGTAATAATGATTCAGGCAGTGACCATCATGGAGGCTAAAAGCTGGGTGAAAGGGCAGTTGTGAAACAGAATATTTACATGGTCTCCAACTGTCACCAGCCTCCTTCCTTGCTAATGATGGAACAAAGATCCCTTAGGACACAGGAATGGACAGCTGCCCCTGTGACCATAGGTTATCTTATCCTGAAGTTACTAAGAGTGCTACAAACTCTTATCCAAAGTACTAAGAGTGCTCTATGTCCTCAGCTGTGATGAGTTCAATGAAAACACTATGGAAAATTCCTCCCCAAAATGTTTAAGATTAATTTACTTATGAAAAAATAGAAACATTCATACCATAAGACATCTACAAAACAACTGGCTTGAACTCTTTGAAAAAAACAATGTCATGAAGGACGAGAAGGAAAGAAAAATGTCAGGGATTGTTCTGCCTTAAAGAGACACGATGGACAGAGGGAGAGTGTGATCCTTGATGGGTGCTGGATGGAGGGGAAACAGCTGTACCAGCCAGGATTGGGTTAATGGGGGGATCTGGAATACGGACCCTAGGTATGGCTCGTGTCAGTGTTAAATCGCACAAGTGTGGAAGTGATGTGTGGTGGGGTAAGACAAGCCTGTTGCATTTAGGATAACATTCTGAAATATCTCTGTAGCAGAAAATAAGTACTTTATCCATATATATAGAGAGAGGGGAAGAGAGAGAGAGGGAGAGAGAGGGGAAAAGAGAGAGAGAGGGTGAGAGAGAGAAAGAAAGAGAGGGGGGAAGTGTAGAAAAATGATAGCTATTGGCGAATCTAACGAATGGGTTTTCCTTACATAATTCTTCAGTTTTTCTGTAGGTTTGAAAATTTCAAAATAAAAAGTTGAGAAAAATAAAAAGAAATCTGGAAAAGAGTAAAGGAAAGGAGGAAGTGGAACCAGTAGGTAGAAAGAAAGGCTCATGTTAGTCTATCTACTTTTGGCTAAGAGCTGCATTTTGTTTTTTAAAATATGTTACCTCATTAAACCTTCCTATCAGGAGAGTAGATATTATTATTCTCATTTTACGTATGAGAAAATAGAGGCTCGCAAAATCATGTGCTACAGCCCATTCATAGAGCTGGTGATAATGGTGTATAGGTTGAAATTTGGTTCCACCTAAATCAAAACCACACTATTCTCTTTAATGCAAGCCCTGTGAGTTAGGGCTCAGTGGCAAATAACACCCCAGCTAACCCAGCGCTGCCCCATACCATTGAGATGAGCCTGCAGATCAGTGGCAACCTGTGGGAGCTACAGACTGGATGCTGCTTCCCTCCCGTCCAGATCCCACATAGAAATTTCCCTGGTGGCCCACCCTAACCAGAAACAGACAGGGAAGGGAAATCTTGGGAGTGTACTGCACCTGCACTAGTGGACACATTGGAAAGCCACCAGAGTTGACCTTGGTCTACTCATTAAAGTAGAAGGAAGCATGAGTTAGCAGCAGGGTAAAGAAAACTGACAGCAGTTCAGGAATAACTATCCTAGAACTGGCTGGCAGCATCAGGTTCATCAGGACCCGGCTTCGAGCTTTCTGCTCTACCCTACTTAGTTTGTGGAGTTTATAATCCTCAAGGCCACCCTATGGTCTGAAAAGGCTGCTGGAGTACCAACCCTCATTTCTATGTTCCTGCAGGATGCAGGAAGAAGGGGAGGGTGGGGTGTGCACAAAGGTGCACATCCCATTGAACGGGACACCTTTAATGAGCTTTCCAGGAGCTGCTCCCCAGATGACTTCCCCTTACATCTCTTGGGTCACAGTTACCTAGTGACTGCACACTTTGTCTAAACTAAGGGCACTTTTGAAAGAGCCATGTAAAATATTACTGTTAACTGTGACAGCTCATCAGGCTGAAAAAGCTGCTAGCTCAGACAAACCAGAAGCTGTGGCTAACATCACCCCTAAGAAGGTGGGGAATGTAGTCTTTGAGTTGAGCACTTTGCTGTCAAATAAACCACTTGCTTTATGAGTAAAGGAGGAGGGAAGATGGCCACTGGGTGGGTGACAGACAGTCCTGCCACCACGCCCACCTCCAGCAATGTGTTTCCTATAGATGACTGAAAATTGGTTGCTTAATATCATTTGTTTGTGCCTTCTCTATTTCCCTGTTAAGGAAACAGAACAGTCAGTCCCTAACGCTTTAGTCTGAATGATTAGGGCAGAGCGGCTTTAGTCTGAATGATTAGGGCAGAGCGCTGTCTTCTGACTGGTGGCATGGATGAGGCTACCCTGAAAGCATGCCCTTTACAGGGATCAGAGAGACAGGGGGTTGTCCATGGATGCAAACTCAGGGTGTGGGTAGAAGGACGCCATGGCAAGGGATTCCTGGATGGAGGAGGGGATGGGCAGGGTTATGCACACATTCACTTACAAACCCTCTAGCTAATTTCCTGGGGAGGAGACTGAGGCTGCCAATTAGGGACTAAGTTAATCTGACAGCTACAGCAGTACAGAAAGTCAGGGTATTAGTTTAATAGGGGCGCCACGTGGAACATTGACAGCCATGGGTGGAAATAATGAATCAATCTGTTGGATCTGTATCCAATTAGAAATGATTATTATCCAGCTTGTCTTTTCTCCTGCTCATTAGGGTAAGTGGATGCCTTCTTGGGTGAACAGCTCTGTGTAAAAATCATGAAAGGCAGCATGTAAAGTAACATGAATCTTTGGCCAAACACGGGGCCTTGTCTTGCTGGATGGTGGAACATTCTCCCCTCCCAGGACTGGCAGCCCTACTGAGAGCTGACAGGAGACACTTATGACCTAAACCCTCAGTGGTGCGGCTCCTCACTCTGTGCGGGAGTGTTTGGCTAAGAGGTTTTCCAACTAGTTCAGTACTTAAATGACAGGCTGGGGACAGTCAGGCCCTACACCTTCTGATGAGGTCACCACAAAGCATGAAGCACCAGGTACAAAATATTCTGGATAAGACAGTGAACCTGAATCTAAGTAAGGCCTCTGAGTGACTTCCAGCTTACAGGAATATGGGGTCAAGGGACAGTTAAAGTCCACCATGAGGAGACAGACAGATCTAGAATGTGGGGCTTTTCTGGGGCAACTCATCTGGTTCCTTCAACACGTTAGGGCCATGAAAAAAGAAGGGGGAGAAGGAGGGGCTGGTCTAAGGACGCACCAGAAAACCATGTCAACCTGTTACTGTGTGGATGTTAACTGGACCTTGGTTTGAAAAAAAAGAAAACTCTTAAAGATACGTTATTGAAACCAGTTTTGAAATTGGAGTATGGATTCTGTATTAGATCTTACCAAGGAATTATTGTTAATTTTGTTAGGTGTAAAAATAGCATTATGTTTATGTTAAATAGCCTTCTTTTTAAGAGGTGCATTACTAAAGTATGTAGGAATTAAATGATGATGTCTCTGATTTGCTTTAAAATGCATCAAAAAAGAAAGAAAAGAAAAAAAATGAGGTAGATTAAATAAGTATGGCCATATTTGGGGCAGTGATGAATTTGGGAAATAGGCCTATGCAGGTTCATTGTACTATATATTCAACTTTGGCATATTTTTGAAAAATTTCATTAACAATTCAGAAAATATAACTTTAATAAGAATTACTTATCAGTCATCTAGATTATGTGTTTTATAAGCAGTTTTGCCAGATTCCTCATAGTGACAGTTGTTTATGGTCAGAATGGCTGAGATGAACTTCCTGGGTGACTGTGGAAGGCAGTTTTGTCAAGGAGACATGTTTTCAAAAACGCAAAGTGACAGTATTATACTTCATCCCTAGGAGTATATAAGTTCTAGGATTCTATATCTATGATTCAAGAACTGTTTGTCTTGCTGAACCAGCCAGTACTGGCTATGCAGGTAGAGGTATACCTTAAATTAAGGAGATCCAAAAAGTCCACCTACCAAGTCCAGTGGTCAGAGGTATTGATTTACTTCACAGAATTCTTTACCTGGCTTGAAAGTTAGTGGCTTGACTCAGTGAAATAATAGCATATATATTTCTATAATATATACATGTAAGTGCATATACACATACACACACATTAATGTTCTTATAGAAACCTGGGGCTGACATCCCACGTGAACGTCATCTTCTGTGCTTTTGTAAACACCAGCAGAAAATCACCCCTGTACAGCACTGGGGAGCGCTGGAGTCAAAACCCAGCAAACGAAAATCTCTGAGTCCTGGCCCAGTGGCCCTGGACGAACTCTGTTCTCGCTGTGCCTCAGTTTGCTTCTCTATGGTATGCATGTAATAATACCACTGATTTGTCCTGCTGTGAGCAGTGGTGCTTTAACATACGTATAACACCCAGGGAGTGCCTGCCCTAGGAATGAGAATTCTCTGCTCCTGAGAGCTCTCAGACCTGCTCTGAAATTTTAAAGTCAGTTTTAGTGGGGTGTAGTTTATGTACAATAAAATTTTAGGATTCCAGTCCTATCAGGGTCTAGGCTATTACCGTTGTACCTCAGGGTGCCCTGTGCTCCTTTGCAGTTCATCCATCCTCTGCGCCTCCTGATTCCTGGCAACCGCCCATCTGCTGTCTGTCATTTTATATGAGTTTGGCTTCAGCTAGAATTTCATATAATTAAGTCATACATTGGGTGTGGTCTTTTGTGTCTGGATTCTTTCATTTATTTACATCTATTGGGGTCCATCCATGTTATTGCATGTTATCAGTAGTTTGTTCTTTGTTTCAGTTAATGACTTGTATCCCACTATATAGATATGTATCAATTTGTTCATGCATTCACAAGTTGATAGATATTTTGGTGCTTTCCATTTTGGGCCTGTTGTATTTGAATAAGTATATGTTTAACTTAATATAAGCCTATGTTTAGTTTTATAAGAAAATTCCAAACTGTTTTCCAAAGTGGCTGCACCATTTGCATTCCAAATGTGTGCGAGTTCCAGGTGCTCCACATTCCCACCTGCACAAAATCATCAGGATTTTGCGTGTTTGTTCATTTGATAGGTGCTTTAGTAGGTGAGTGGTGTCTCGTTGTGGTTTAAGTTTGCCTTTGTCTAGTGACTGACAGTGTAGAGCATCTTCACATGGTTCTCACCATCCTGTGTCTTCTTGGGTTGAAGTGTTTGGTCACATCTCTTGCCTTTTCTATAAGTCAGATATCTGTATTATAAATATTCTCTTCCAATCTGTGCTTGTGATTTCACTGTCTTAAATATGCAGAAGTTTTAAATTTTGATGAAGTCCAACTTATCAACTTTAAAATTTTATGATTTATTCTCTTGTATTCTAGCCATGATAATCTTTGCCTACTATTGAGTCAGATGGAGTCAGAACAAAGATTTTCTCCTATGTTTGATTTTTGAGGTTTAATGATTTTATGTTTAGTCCTATGGTTCGTTTGTGAATATTGTGAGGTAAGAATTGAGTTGTTTTATTCCACATTTGATTATATAGTTATTCCAGCACAAGTTGTTGAAAACACCATCTTTCCCCTTTGAATTAATTTAGC
Source organism: Globicephala melas (assembly GCF_963455315.2). Taxonomy (NCBI): domain Eukaryota; kingdom Metazoa; phylum Chordata; class Mammalia; order Artiodactyla; family Delphinidae; genus Globicephala; species Globicephala melas. The sequence continues at coordinate 26,668,908 of NC_083315.2, forward strand.
ACTTTTGTCAAAAACCCATCAGCCACATATATATGTGTCTATTTTAATCTCTCTATTCTGTTTCATTACCCAAAGTTCTATCTTTAGATCATTGTCACTTTGCCTTGGTTATTGCAGCTTGATAGTAAGTCTTCAAATCACTCAGGTTAAGTCCTCAAATTTTGTTTTTCTTTTTTCAAATTGTTTTGGCTATTCCATGATCTTTTTTTTTTCCATATAAATTTTAGATTAAACCTGCCCCTTTCTACAAAAAAGCCTGGTGGGAATTTGACTGGAATTGCATTGGATTTATAGATCAATTTGGAGGAGAATGCATATCTGTGAAATACTGAGTCTTTTGATCTGTGAACCTGATATAGCTCTTTATTTATTTGTCACCTTTATTTTTTTTTTCACCTTTACTTTTTACAGTGATGTTTTGTAGTTTTCAGTGTGCAGTTCTTACACATTTTTGCTAAGTGGTCCTTAAATATTTCACTTTTTGGATATTATTGTCAATGGCATTAAAACAGATTTATTCCAGCTGTTTGGTGCTAGCATATAGAATTACAAGTAATTTGTGAATATTACTTTTCTATCCTGTGACCTTGTAAAATTATTTATTAATTTGAGAATGGTTTTAAAGGAATTCCTAGAGTTATTTCTGTAAACAGATATATTATCTGTGATTTAGAGTTGTGCTTCTCCCTACCCAATCTGTTTACCTTTTATTTATTTTATTTTCTCTTTGCACAGGTTAAGACTGCCAATAAAATGTTGAGTAGAAAGGCTGAGAGCAGTTTTCCTTGACTTGTTCTTGATCATATGGGGAAATAATTCCATTTTGACAGTAAATATGATGTTAGCTGTTGGTTTTTCATAGATGTCTTTGATTATATTAAGGAAGTTCCATTTTGTTCCTAGTTTGTTGATTGTATTTATTATAAATGGGTGTTAACTTTTGTCAAATGTTTTTTCTGCATCTGTTGAGCTGATCATATGATGTTTATCTTTTATTCTGTCAATATGGTGAGTTACATTGATTGGTTTTTGATTGATGAACCAATCTTGCATTCTTGGGATTAATCCCAGTCGATCATGATGTATTGTCCTTTTTACATATTGATGGATTTGATTTGCAAGTATTTTATGGAGATATTTGCAGGTATATTCATGAGGAATATTGATCTATGGTTTTCTCATCTTTTCTTATTATTATCTGGTTTTGTGTCAAGATACTACTGGATTCATAAGATTGGTTGGGATATAATCCCCTTTACAGAAATTTTTTAAAGAGTTTGCATGGAATTGGTATTATTTTTTCTCAATTTTCGTGGCACTCACTAGTAAATCATCTGAGCTTGGAGTATTCTTTGTGGAAAATTTTTAATTACAAATCCGATTTCCTTAGTGGATATGTAGCTAGTCATATTTTCTGTTTCTTCTTGAATCATTTTGTTAAATAACTTGTGTTTTTCAAGAATTTGTCCGTTTCACCTAAATTGTTGAATGTATGGGCATAAAGTTTTCATAATATTTCTTTGTACTTGTTCTGTAGTATATTTAAGTAATTATATTATTGTAGTTTGCTATAGAGGACTAACTTATTGACAAGGAGAAAAGGTGAATAAACTTCTAGATTCAGACTTAAAAGAAATTACCAGTTAAAAGTCAATTAGAAATGTTCATTTCTGAAATTTTTTATGTAAGTCAGTTAAATCAATTTCCAAGAATTTTTTTGAGTGCAGACAAACTTTGGGGGAGGGAACTGCAGTACAGGGAACAGCATAACATGACCCCAGAGATAGATATGTGGCCTGTTTTTCAGTTTAACTGAATTGTAGGAGTTTGATACAGGATTAATTGGAGATGATGCTGAAAGGTAAATCTGAGTCAGACATTGAAAGCTGCAGTTTTCAGGCCAAAGCATCAGGAATAAATTCAGTAGTCACTGAGGATCTCCGAAAGCTTGATAATGCTTTGGGATAGCAATCATTTGTTCCACACATACACAGACATGGTAGATGAGGCAAATTTAATGGAACACAAATGCATATCTTCATTTCAGTGTTTATGTGTTCACTTTAATGGATATAATAAAGTAATATAGGGGCTTCCCTGGTGGTACAGTGGTTGAGAGTCCACCTGCCGATGCAGGGGACACGGGTTCGTGCCCAGGTCTGGGAAGATCCCACGTGCCACGGAGTGGCTGGGCCCATGAGCCATGGCCACTGAGCCTGCGCGTCCGGAGCCTGTGCTCCGCAACGGGAGAGGCCACAACAGTAAGCGGCCCGCATACCGAAAAAAAAAAAAGTAACAAGTAACTGAATAAATAACATAGCAGTCATGTCATTTAAAGAGTTGAATAGGGCTTCCCTGGTGGCTCAGTGGCTAAGAATCTGCGGGCTAATGCAGGGGACATGGGTTCGAGCCCTGGTCCGGGAAGATCCCACATGCCTTGGAGCAGCTAAGCCCGTGCACCACAACTACTGAGCTCATGTGCCACAACTACTGAAGCCCCCGCACCTAGAGCCCGTGCTCTGCAACAAGAGAAGCCACCGCAGTGAGAAGCCCGCACCCACAGCGAAAGAGTAGCCCCCGCTCGCCACAACTAGAGAAAGCCCGTGCACAGCAACGAAGACCCAAAGCAGCTAAAAATAAATAAATTTATAAAGAAAAAGAATTGAATAAATTATTGCACTAGTACAGAAATGGCAAAAATTAAAAATCACGAAGGTGATAAGGAGATGGCCTTTCAAGGACTTGATTTCACCATTTTTCAGAGATTTCTCAATAATTGTAACAATGATAACAATAGCTAATAATTATATAGCACCTGCTATAAACTGGAGACTTCCCTAGTTACCGTATTTATATTAATCCTTACCCTTTCTGGCAATACTGTTGTTATCATTTTACAGATGAGGGTGCTGTGGGGCAGAGAGGTAGATAATTGCCCACAGTTGGTGAGGAGAAGTGGCAGAACTGGGCTGTGAACCCTGAGGCCATGAGGCTTCCCTTTATACAATGGTGCTCTTCATAGCCAGGATTTCCCAGAGGGCAGTCAGTTATCAATAAATACGTGTTTAATTGGGTTGAAGTAAACCCTCTCATGACCCCTCTGCCTCCCCTTCAACTAGGATCTACCCTCTACTTACACTTTGAGTTCACAAAGTTCTCTGTTTACAGAGCTTGCCTGATGAGTGGGGGGTTCTCATTAAAGGGAAATAAATTACGTAATTGGGCTAGGTTCTCTTCGTATGGTGCCGGTTGTAATCTTCGTGCTAATTATTACTGCCCTGAAGATCTCAGATTATAAATACTGCCCATTGCTCGGTAGTCGGCACACCTGGGAGCCTCTAAGCTACCAAACCATTCCTTTCAAGCACAGAATCTTAAGTAGAACAAATTGTATATAATCCCTTTTTGCCCATTGCTGTAACGTGACGTTGATTCCTCTGCCAGCACCCCACCATCTGCATTATCCCAAGCCACACACCCGCTGCATGGGATGCCATCTATACTTTCTACCTTAAAAGGCCATCAGTTTGTTCATGGTGGCTAACGATGTTAGGGATATTCCTGTCGAGGCCTTCTGATGTGCATGTTCTGGGGGAGCCTGCCTGGCCCTTAAATCGCCCATTCCCCCCACCAGTAAGTCCTCAGAGATGGCCTCTGTTGTGTTGTTCTGAACTCAGTGTGAGCCAATCAAATTTTCTGACCTAGAAATTTGGAAATAGGATTGAGTGAATCTGTCCCTCGTGATATAGTGTGTCTAGGCCTGCTGTGTCAAACTGGGAGTTGTGTGATGGACGTTTTATTTATAACATGGATTGATTTGGTTGGAAAGTCAGGCTAACAGGGAGAAGGAAAAACACCAGGTGTAGAGAGAGAACACCCTTCTGGATCCAGGACCTCTGTATTCCCCTGAGAAACATCGTTTATTATTACTTAAGTTATGTTTCCTTGGTTTCATTTACCTTCATTTAGGGGCTTTTTTGAAAGTTTTTGCATTCCCTTTGGGTGACCCAATATCCCGCTCCCTCTGGGTTTCATGTGAGTCTTACTTACGCTTTTCCTCTTTCTCAGACCAGCAGATAGGCCTCTCACCTCAGGCAATTCCTGGCCCCCTAAGGACTATAGTTCATTTGTATATAAACTGCCTTCCCATAAATGTGAAGAGGAATCAGGCCCCTCATTTCCCTTTTAGAGTCTATTATGTCCTCCATGCCAATGGCATATTGTTTTTTCTAACTTTTTTCTGGCTGTGACCAATTTCACTTTTCATTCCTTCCTTCCTTCATTCATTTATTCATTCAACAAACCTTTATTGAATACTACTGTAATTTGTATTGTTAGCGGGAACAAAACAAACACCAGTCTCTGCCCTTCGGAGTTTACCTTGCTTGGGGAGATTAACAACAAACAAAGCAAGTGAGTAGCCTTTTAGAAGGTGATGTACACAGTGGAGGGAGACAAAAGCAGGGAAGGGGTGGGGCACCGGTTGGGGAGGTGACAAGAGGAAGGAGGGCGCTGGGCAGATTTGTGCGAAGAAGGTTCCAGGCAGACAGAACCCCTGCAAAAGCTCTGGGGAGCAGCCTGGAGTGTTTGAAGAAGCAGAAGGAGGAGGTGACTGCAGTGTGCCAGGCAACTGTGGCTCGTCCCTGGGTGTGTGCCACGTCAGGAGATTCTGCATCTCCTTTGAATGCAGCTGCAAAAAATTTGCCCACAGAATCGACAAGCACGATGGAAAGAAGGCAGGACTGGGAAAAAGAGTGTTGTGCTCTCGAACAGCCTCTGTCACTAACTGGCTGTGTGACCATGACCAGATCACATAGCCTCTCTGTGACAGAATTGAAATGGATTTTGGAGTGATTCTCAGATTCTTCACCTATTAAATAGTGATGATAACAGCAAGCAGGTGTATGATGCTACCTAGTGCCGAACCTACCTAGGTTCTTAGCACTACACATGCGTTACCTGATTTATTCCTCACTTTGATTTCTTGAGGCACACCATATTATTTTTCTAATTTAGAGGTGAAGACACTGGAGTGCAGAGGTGAAGCAGTTTGCCCGAGGTAACATAATTAGGACAAGATCAAGCCAGCATTTGAACTCTGCCTTGTAAGGTTGTGTGAACAGCTAATAAAGGGCACAGAGACTCTAGGGTTTGACAAAAACGTGTTGATACACAGTGTGTTGTTTATATAACACAGTAGTTTCTCAAGCTATAATTTGACAATACTAGATGTGTTTCTCTGATAGTGGTAAGAAGAGGAGCAGTTGATAAAGAGACCACACGTACATTTGATGTACCTACACCAAAATGTGTTTCTTTCCATTTTTGAAGATGTTACAAGTATGTGACTCATTCTATATTGACATAACGTTTGTTGACTCAGAAAATCAATATACCATTTTTCTAAGCTGTAGTTTGACAAGGACCTGTGACCTGAGAATCAGATTACTTAAAATCAATCCCAGCTTCCAACTAGCTAAGCATGTTGTATACAGCTGCATAGAACATCTCAGGTCCTCATTCTCTGCATTTTCAGAAGGCCTGTCTGGGCACCACCTTTCCAGACTGTAGAGCACACACAGGGGTGAAGGTCTGCAAAGCACTTCAGGCCTCTGTTCACATGTTATCTAAATGCTAAACAGTGTACATCTCCTATATTGTGCAACTTACCGAGAAAGCCCATTCGACAAGCCTCAAAGGATACAGATAAAAATTTACGAAGTGAAAATATCCTTTCTCTTCTCATTTTCTTGATCTGTTCTAGAGTTTCTCCAAGAGGGAAAGCTTGGTTCACTCTATTTAATTCACCTTTATTTGTATTCCTGAGCCAAAGCCCACTTAAGAATGGGGAGCAGGATTGTGCAACATCCCAGCTCTAGTCCAGTCCTCTGATCCAGAAGCTGGTGACGAGAGCTATATGCTTACTGTTACCTGATTCTCCAATGACCCACACTCTGGAAAAATAGCTCGGGATCTAATTTGCATGATTATTTAAGGGAAACTGGCTTAAGGGAGGTGACAGAAGAAGTGAAACATTGGGAAAAACATATCAGAATAGAAAAAGAGAAAAATAGTTTAAAATACCCTCTCAGGGTAATGAAACAAAGCAGGCATTCCCAAGCCAGAGCCACTGCCTGCCTATGGGTAGAGTAGGCAGGAATTCTGAAAACAGAGATCACGTTCCCCTCTAACATGATTTGGTGTAGCCTCAGTCACTGCCTCCACTGCTCCTTTCTGGGGGCAGAGAGAAGGGTGACCATGAATCTTTTACTGTGGGTTTTTATCCAAGTTCTCAGCAAACACCCCCCCAGTTAGTGCTTGAACCTGGGACAATAAAAGCTTGGACTCCCCTGTAGAACAAAGACAACAGCAAAAGCTTTTATCTAGGAAATAAATTATTAATCATTGTGATATATCTCCCTTGGCATCAGGGAAGCCAGTAAAATCACTTAGTCTCAGTCCCATGTGAGCTGGTGGCTGTCTCACTCTGTGATGTAGGTCTGACTTGGACTGGATGCTCTGAAACCACCAACAGGATGGAACACATGAGTGTAAGATGGAAGGAGAATTTCTACTGTGTCTGCAGAGTAAGGGGAAGAATGGCAGTGGGCAAGGCCACCAAGGAGCTGGGAGAGCACAGCCCCTCCACTGAACTGACATCACACCCGCAGTTGGTGGAGCAGAAGTAGTGAGTGCCCCAACGGAGGCACTTAAAATGCACAGCAGCTGCCCGTGGCTGCTATTCCTGTCGGGAAGAAGACACCAGCCAGTGAGCAAATGGAGATGAGGCACTGTGGGTCTAGCTCAGTTTTGCCATTGCAGTAGGTAAAAATTAAGACTTTTTCCCCCAAGAGGGAGCACCTGAATAGAAGTAGTGTATCCTCCAGATATTTTTGAGCAGGAGAGAGGAAAGGGGAAGAATCCTTGACCCATTTCTCTAAAAAATGCCACTATGCTAAGTGTGGTTAAAAATAAACCTCAGCTGGATTTCCCCTTGTGCCTTGCTGCCCACTCATGTCAGTAGAAACCAGCCCTTGGAATGAAGAGCTTGTTCCCTTTGACAAATAAGCCTTGTAGATAGCCTGCGTGGTCAGAAAACAAGGTCAGGAGACAAGACAGGACTCTTTGGGGGCCTGCAGAGTGGGCACCACTGGCCCCTGAGCGTGTCCTTGGCTGTCTGCACTCAGGGCTCCCTGGGCCACAACCGCCGCCCCCCACCCTGCATGTGTGTGCAGCTCTGGAGAGCAAGTGACCTATGTGGAAGCCTTGCAGATGCTGAGACCTGGCTGTTCTGGGGGCTGTGGCTGCTGCTGAAGTGTGTGCCGTGCATGCTCTGAACCGCCACAGGACACATCCTCACTGGGTGTCCTCTGAGCTGGCTGGGTGTGTAGGGCAGGGACGCTCAGACAGCAAATCCAGGGAAGACCAGGACTGGCCTGGGAAAGTCAGCATGGTCACCGGCACTGAGTTGAGTTTCTGTGGTCATCCCAGACCCACCATGGAGGAGTCAGCAGCCTGGGTTCAAATCACTTGTCATCGCTTAGCAGTTTCCCCACCATAAGACAGTCCTTGGCTGTCTGCACTCAGGGCTCCCTGGGCCACAACCGCCACCCCCCACCCTGCATGTGTGTGCAGCTCTGGAGAGCAAGTGACCTATGTGGAAGCCTTGCAGATGCTGAGACCTGGCTGTTCTGGGGGCTGTGGCTGCTGCTGAAGTGTGTGCCGTGCATGCTCTGAACCGCCACAGGACACATCCTCACTGGGTGTCCTCTGAGCTGGCTGGGTGTGTAGGGCAGGGACGCTCAGACAGCAAATCCAGGGAAGACCAGGACTGGCCTGGGAAAGTCAGCATGGTCACCGGCACTGAGTTGAGTTTCTGTGGTCATCCCAGACCCACCATGGAGGAGTCAGTAGCCTGGGTTCAAATCACTTGTCATCGCTTAGCAGTTTCCCCACCATAAAAAGTGTGCCTGATGGCTGTAAAGATTGAGATGTTACGTGACCACCTCCCCAAGTATATTTCAGTTACTACTGCTGAGGTACAAGCCACGGGGACCCCAGAACTCAGTGGGTATAAAACACATATCTTGAGCTCACAGATTCTGTGGGTCGGAGATTGACACGGGCAGAGTGATTCTCAGTGTGTGAGTCTGGGGGTGGTGGCCCAGTCCCAGGGCCAGAGTTGTCTGGAGACACCCTAACTCCTCACTCACAGGCTGCAGCTGTTGCTGGCTGGAGGCTTGGACCTCAGCTGAGCTCTTGGTGGTTGTTATGGGCTGAGTTTGGCAACCCCAAATTCGTATGTTGAAGTCCTAAACCCCAGGACCTCAGAATGTGACATTATTTGGAGATAGAGTCTTTAAAGAGGAGATTAAGTTAAAATGCGGTTGTATGATGGGCCCTTGTCCAGTAGGACTGGTGTGTTTATAAGAAGAGATTAGGGGCTTCCCTGATGGTGCACTGGTTAAGAATCCGCCTGCCAATGCAGGGGACACGGGTTCGAGCCCTGGTCCGGGAAGATCCCACATGCCGCAGAGCAGCTAAGCCCACGAGCCACAACTACTGGGCCTGCACTCTAGAACCTGCGAGCCACAACTACTGAGCCTGTGTGCCACAACTACAGAAGCCCATGCACCCTGAGCCCGTGGTCCACAACAAGAGAAGCCACCGCAATGATAAGCCTGTGCACCGCAACAGATAGTAGCCCCCCCTTGCTGCAACTAGAGAAAGCCCATGCATAGCAATGAAGACCCAACGCAGCCAAAAATAAATAAATAAATATATACATACATACATAAATAAATAAATACATAAATAAATTTATTGTTTTTAAAAAAAGAGAGATTAGGACATAGACACACACGGGCTTGTAGAAGACACAGGGAGAAGGTAAGCTTTCAGTACCATCCATAGCTGATGATCCTGCCTGTAAACAGTGAGCCTGGACCTCTCTCCTGAATCCAGATGCTTTTATCAATTTGCCTACTCACATTTCCACTTGAATCTCGTATATCTCAAACTAGATATGTTCAAGACAAAAATCGGTCTTTCTCCTGATATGTTTGTTGTCTATTGCCGCATAACAATATTACCACCAATTTAGTGGCTAAAACAACACACATTTATTGTCTCAGAGCATCTGTGGGTCAGGACTATGGGCACAGATTAGCCGGGTTCTAATCCAGGTGTTGGATGGAGCTGTAGTCTCACCTGAGGCTCAGGGGGCACGTCTGCTTATCATCTCACCTGATGTTGGCAGCATTCAGTTACTTCCAGAATTCTGGACTGAGGGCCTCCGCTTCTTGCTGGTTGTTAGCTGGTGGCTTCCCTCATGTTCTTGCCATATAGCAGCAAGACCTGGGAACTTGCTTCTTCAAGGCCATCAAGAGGGAGTCTTCTGACAGGTCGAGCTACAATTTCATGGGCTTAATCACATGCACACAGTCACCCATATCTGACCACCTTTGCTGTATTCCATTGGTTAGAAGGAACTTATAGGTCACCCCTGCATTGAAAGGGGGAGAATACACAGGGCGTGAACACTGGAAGGCAGTAGAGTTGACTGTCACACCTGAAAAACACGCTCCTCCCACAATTTCCCACCTCACCTGAGGGAAGCCTGAGCCCTCCAGTTGCTGTGGTCAAAATTCCAAGCCTTCCCCTTCACTTATATCCCACATCTAGTCTATCAGCAAATTCAGCTGATGCTACTTTGGGATGGTGCCCAGAATGTGACTGTTCTCCACCTGCTGTAGTCCTGCTTTGGTCCGAGCCTACCATGTCCCACCTGGATTGCTGCAGGAGGATGGCCTCCTGACTGTTCCTTCCTTCTGCCCTTGCCCCTTCAGAAAACTTCAGAATAGTAGGCAGATTACTGCTGTAAAATGCAAATCAGGAGTAGATTAAGCCACTTCCTGTCCAAACCCTCCAATGACTTCCGTTCAGAATGGAAGTCTTTACAGAAATTCACACAGGCCCGTGGCCACCCCAGCTCCTACTTCTTTCTCCCTTGCTGGCTCCACTCCTCCTCCTCCCTCTCTGCTGAGTGCTCCCTTGGGGCTTGCGGCTCTCTTTCCTTCTGCCCAGGGCTTCTCCCTCCTCCCACTCCTTGCTCGGAGGCTTCCTTCTCCAAGGGGCCTTTCCTAGGCATCCTGTTTAAAGTGTCAGTACCAACCTGACACACCCTGTCCTTCTTCCCTGCTTTGTGTTTCTTGCCAGTTTCATGGGTACATATGAGCTAGAGAGAAAGTACAGTCTTACCTGCCACCAAGATGTGCAACGCTGCATCCCCTGGGTCTCTGGCCTCACCAACCCCCATCCTTGGCTTTGCAAATGGCCTCAGTTATTCACCTGAAAAATTCCTTCTTATCTGTTAGGGTGCATTCAGGTGTGACCTCAGACTCTCCAGGCTGCATCAAGCTCCCCTCATAGGTGTTGCCATGAATTTCCTTTACTATAAACTGTCTCCTCAGCTGTACTGTAAGTTTAGTGAGGAATGTAAATTAAATGAGTCACTATTTGTAATGTGCTTAGAACAGGGCCTGCAAATGGTAGATGCAAATAATTGTTTAAAAATTAAAGGCAAACAACTGTGCATCATTCGTCTGTGTACCCTGTGCTCGGAGCCTCGCCCAGTCAGTGAATAATTGTAAGGGAATGAAGGAAGCTGACAAAATATAGATGAAAATAACAGGAAAGAGAAGTAATTGCATAGTCACAAAAGACCTGATTTTTAAAACATGTTTCAGTAGATGCACTCTGATTGCTTTCAGTGCCTCCTAGCCCCCAACCTCCCATCCCCCTCTCAAATTTCCTGAGAAATATTCTCCAGAGTTCTTAAAAGAGCCTCTCTCGCTGATTTAAGGGCCTGAGCCCCATTCAAACACTGTATCCACAGTGTGTACCGTGGGCTTGTTTTGTAGAAAGCCCATCACTTTGGACAGATTTATAATGAAAGCTTCTCAAGTGCTTAGAAACAATTTTCCCAAGCAGGTTTAGTGATACACCTATAATCCTGTTTATTCTATTTATATGCTTATCTACTTATTTTTTGCAGTGCAGGCCTTGTTGGAATGATCACAATTTGTAAATTAGTGGGATCTGAAGTAATAAGGTTTTTCAGTATCTTTAATTATATGAAAAGGTGGCAGGATTATACTCTCATTTAGGGCAAGACAAAGGGAGTTAATTGAATGTGAAAAAGTGAGACACAGAGGTCAGATACAGGAAAGGATTTCCTGTCTGCGAATGTTGGATTCACATCCAGAGTTGCACAGAGGGGTGGATCAGGGTGCGTGCAAATCTTTGCAGATAAGTTCTATTTATATTTGTCTGGCTTCGTAGATTTTTGTGTCCTGCAGGCACATGTTGTGTCAACTACCATGTGCAGACCAAGATCCTCCAGGTTTGCGATTTTATTAGAATCATTTTCTGAAGAGAGGAACAGTGAGGTTGTATTGTAATTATCTATCACTAGAGAAAGGTATACAGCAAGGTTCATATCTAAATGGAATGCCTGAAAACAAATATTTTAGAAACTATCAGTTGCTTTTGTGCTAAATTTGCTTTTTTTAAAAAAGAACCCACATTAGGCTTTCTTTCACATCTAAGAATGCTTTCCAGTGTGGGCTCGTATTTTCTCTCCATTCCTTTGATGGACTTCCGTGAGTGCACCAGTCATTATGAAAACCTTGCTTCTTAAAGAAACAAGGCACCGTTAGCTCTTGCTCAGTAAGATACTTGCAACTTTGCCAGGCATGGGAGGCCAGTGTATTGTTTCTTTGGCAACCACTCCCATCTGCCTGGCCTCTGCCCCATCCAGTGCTGAACTGGCCCCCACGGACTTTGCAGGACTGACTGTGGACGTTTATGACCAAATCTGCCTTCACTGGGTAGTGTGAAATCAGGAGACTGAAATTGGCCATGGGGGGAATTTTACATTGTGGAAATTGGCAAGCACTATAAATCAGGGATCCCTCTACTCCACCAGAGCTGGTTGTTTCACACTGACCCCCCGCACCATGGCCCTGTCCCACCTGCACAGTCGTGCTCATTTAGTATTTCCCTGTGTAAAGACCAAGGAGCTGATCTACTGGCCTTAATCACTTGGACATATTATTGAAGAAAAAGTTTGCTTATAGGAAGAATGAAGCAGTTTGAAATTGTTCTAGATTATTATGCATCCACTTTATCACATTATTATTAGATTATTATAGATTACTGCTGAAGAGGCATGACATCTCCACGTTTTGCAAGTCAGCTACAAAGATTCAGAATTCTCCATAAGAAATTCAGCAGTTGAATGATTTTAGTCTAAGAAGGAAACACATGGCTTTCAAAGAATGTCCTAAACATATAACTGCAGACCTGCTTGGGGGCCAGACTTTGAGATTTTGTGTCTGAGCATCTTCCCAAGGCCAGTTTACATCCTCAAATGAGCATGATCTTTTGGACTAAAGCTGGCATGAAGCCACGTCTGCTGAGAAGTGGTTTTCGTAGATTTTGTTAACCAGATCATCATTCTGCAATTAAATTAGCAGGTGACTCTCTCCGGAAGCACCTACGCAGTTTGGGACTCTGTTTAAATCTTAGCTCTTTGGGCCAAGGATGATTTCTTTCTTAGAAAAGACGTGTTCCCGCTGACTACTATACAAAATCACAGTTTCCCGCTCTCCTTTTTGATTGGGCTGCAGCAGTCTCTGCTTTCTGTGTGAAATATACATTAAAACACCATATTTATCACCACCACCTTATTTTATGGTATTAAAATTTGCAAAAAGAGACTCAAACATGGCGTGAAAAAAACTGACTGGTGAGGCATGTAAATAAACACACCTTAATATCACACAGTTTTCAAAACAAAGCAAACTCTGGGATTCCAGAACATCTCCAGCTACTCCCTTGCCTGTGCCGTCTCCCTGTGAGGTTTCTCAACACCATACCCAAGTTCCTCTCTCTTCCTCTCCCATTTCCATCCCTGATTCTCCAGTCCACTGCCTTCTGTGGCAAGTTCAACAGCACTAATTTGTAGGCAGCGGTCACTTTTCCGGCCTTGTTTTTCTTAATCTCTGAAACAGTCAACACGACTGTCTGCTTCCTCCTTCACACATATATTCCCTTGCCTCCCGCCTTTCAGATCTCAACTTTGTCTCTGTTGCACTGTTTCCTCCCACCGCCACTGTAAATGTTGGAGCACCTCGGGTCTTGGATCTGCAATCTCTGTTTATCTCCATTTACCATTTATAATTTCATCTAATTCTATAGCTTTAAATACTCCAGAAGTTTGATTCCCTTGCAGGACGTTTGGTCCTGTCCCAAATGTCCACTGAGACATTTGGCCATGATACATTAAATGATACAAACATTTAATTTCATTCGCATTTTATTTACATTATTTTTATTGTGCTTCACGACGAACTTTGGATTTCACATTTATTCTTGCTCTTCCTCGGCATGAAGTTCAGCAGGCTTACGCTTAAGTTGATGAGCAGTTGCTCTCAAGTGTATATCGACCTGATTATTGGCTTTATATTGGTTGTATCTGTTAACAATTTTGGTTATATGAATTTGATTTTGTCAGTATTGTGGTGAAGTTGGTGGCTGTATTTGAGTGGGTGACAAGAACCTGGGTGAGATAATTTTTTCATTACTTTACTCTTCGTTTATTAACACTTCAGTAGATCTCCAAATTGAAAGGTGGTGCACTGCCATCTGCTTTTGAAATTTGCTGTGCCAGTCTTCCACTGCATTGTTCATCCTGTAACCACCATTCAGTACTGATGTATAAACATTCCAAATTCCTGGTGGAAATCTTGGAGCTCCTGGTCTTCTGCCTTTGCCACGCCTTTACTCTCTCAGCATAATCCATTAGGTCATCTAAATTTTGTTCTGCATTCTCCACAACATAGTCAAAATTTCATTTACATCCTCCAAATGGAAGTTCCAACAACATGGATGCACACTCAGGGGTGTTACTCTCCATTGCCACATACTGGAGTGTTAGACACAAAGAGGATATTTTTCGACACAGTGATTGTGAAAAGTGAAACAAGCATCCTTTTACTTGAGCATTTGGTAGGAGTGGTTGAATCACATTCATATTTGCAGTCTTGAAATCTACCACGCACAATGAAAGGTTAATGTCTAGATTTATTTCCTGTGCAAATTCAAGCACTTTCTCATATATATATCTGTAAGTTTCTTCTTGCCTTTTCATTGTTAGTGCATAAATCAGCCACGTAGTATAACCCAGTAGTTCACCAGGCACAGTAATGATTGAGTGAACTGTGTTGGTGCATTCTTGAAGGTGCTATCACTGATTAATGTGGTACTGGCACTTCGATATCCAGTATTTCATAAGTTGTGTAAATAAGAATTCTTTCGTCATCTTGAGCACTGGAATCAAGCATAAGGACTGGTTCTTCGAATCTAGTCACTTCATACTCTTGTGGAATTTTAATTCCATACAATGAAGTTTGGTTTGGAGGTCAAAGTCTGTTTTGAATTTTACTTAACTTGCCTCTTGAATGAATTTAGCATTAATAGGACCTCTTCATTATGAGTTACATGGAGAGTTCTTTGAAGTACCTGTGATGGTGTTGCATTTGGTTCTTCTGCGTATCATTTTAACTTATTCAGTATCTTCCTTACTTCTCCTTCAACACCAACGTTGTGCTGATGTTCTCCTGTCCCATCTTGAATGACTGAAATGTTATCTGAATCCTGACCAGTTGTACATTGGGCATGCAGTTTCTCCTCTTTTCAAAGCACCCGTACCTTTTACTCATATTGCGTTAAAGGAATGGAAATGGTAACAAAAACCATTATAATGTAGCATTGGCTTTTCTTTTTGTGAGTATACTATTTCTGCCACATTGGCTGGGAATTTTCAAATAAATATGTCATATTGCCAAGCAATAGAAGAGGCTATTTTATTTTATTTTGTAGCCATCTGACCAATGGTTGCTGGTTTACTGGTGGGGGAGACCTTACTAATGTCTACTGGATCAGCCAGTAAGTAGGCACCAGCCAAGGGCAAGGTAATCCTCCCTGGTTGGCAAGTAAGTGTGGGAGTCACACCCACTGAAACCTCTCCAAATTGGGGCAGACGCTTCTTGCCATCTACTGCAATCGTACCTCTGGACTTCAATTCAAGGGAAGCATTGTGCATTAACCCTGGGCAATGGGATAGTTTTAAGGGGGTTAATTAGATGAGTGGTGTTCCCCTCATGGCAGGTATTACACCCGTCTACGATGTGTTAGGGAGCCACACCAGTTCTCACTCCTGCAAGACACTTTGTTAATACTTACACCAATGAGTTAGCTTCCTGTTTTCTGTAGCAGCTTGACCAAGCCCCTCCTGTCAAACTCTGCCCTTATGGAACCACCCAGCCACATCCAACTAAATGCTCAAGGACATCTTCATGCACCATGTGTTGGGACGTCCCATCCTTAGCTTGTCCTTTGTGCATTTCTCTGACTGTAGGACTCTTCTCAGTATATGTAGTTGTTATAAATCCCACGCTACTGGAAGATTTGACCCCTATGCATCTACCTAAGCCCATGTGCTGTTACCACATAGGCTACCGAGGCAAGAAAGATTTTTATTGGCAATATAGCTACAGCGCAATTATTGGACAGTAAAGCATGATAAATATTTTTATGTATTAATCCTATAAACCAAAAGTATAAATAAAGTTATGGGCTATTTGAACCCAGTGACGTTTTCTAAGTGTGGACGTTTTTGATAGGCCCAAATATCAAAAACCATTTGTCATGGACCAAATATGCTCATGGACATTTTTGATGGGACCAAATTTCAAGGATCTTTTGGCAAGACCCAAATGTCTCAATAGACACTTTGGGCAGGATCAAATGTCTTCTAATCTCTGACTCTCAAATTTCTGACTCCAGTCCTAACCTGTCCCCACACACTTTTATCCAGTTGCCTATTTGGCAAATCCACGTAGATGTCTATCAGCATCTTAAACTTAACAGAATGTTATCTTCTCTCTCAGTCTTCCCCATCTCAGAAAACACATCAATAACTACAGTTGCTGAAGCTAAAAAATTGTTTAACTACAGTTGCTGAAGCCAAAAAGTTGGAAGCAACATGCTTCCAGAACCCATCTCAGATCCTACTTCCTTCCGTCTTTCCTGCTGTCACACTACCGTCTTTGCCTGAACAACCACATTAAGCTTTCTATGTGGTCTTCTTTCTCCATTCTTTTTTTTAAAAATTAATTTATTTTTTATTTTTGGCTGCATTGTGTCTTCGTTGCCGTGTGCGGGCTTTTCTCTAGTTGCGGTGAGCAGGGACTACTCTTTGTTGCAGTGCGCAGGCTTCTCATTGCGGTGGCTTCTCTTTGTTGCAGAGCATGGGCTCTAGGCACGTGGGCTCTAGGTGCACAGGCTTCAGTAGTTGTGGCATGCGGGCTTTAGAGCACAGGCTCAGTAGTTGTGGCGCACGGGCTTAGTTGCTCTGCGGCATGTGGGATCTTCCTGGACCAGGGATAGAACCTGTGTCCCCTGCATTGGCAGGCAGATTCTTAACCACTGCGCCACCAGGGAAGTCCCCCTTTCTCCATTCTTATCCCTTGTATACCATTTTCCACACAACAGCAAGGATGAGCTATGAAAAGGTATAATCATATAGTATCACCCTCTTCTCATATCCTGCCAATGGCTTCTGCTTACTCTGACTTAAGCCCATATGATGGGGTCCCCACCATTACCCACCTGTGTACTCTTTCCACCACCCCCTGCTACCTTAGTATCCACTCCTACCCCATTCACAGTGGACTTTTTGATGTTTCTCAAACAGCTCAAGCTTGTTCTTGGTTTAGGGCCTTTAAATGAGTCACATGGCTGACTCTTGTCAGGTCGGTTACATGTCACCTCTCAGAGAGGCCCTTCCAGACGACAGTCTAAGGTAGCCTGCTGAATCTTCATCTTTGCATCAGTCTCTTTTAGTCATGCCACCTCTCTCCTTTTTTTTTTTTTAATGGATGGACTTGGAGTGTATTATGCTTAGTGAAATGATCCCTGAATGGGGATTGAACCCACAACCCCTTTTCTGGAAGCAAAGAGTCTTAACCACTGGACTGCCAGGGAAGTCCCATAGTTTTCTTCTGTTGCTTTTTTTTTTTTTTTTTTTTTTGGCTCCGTTGGGTCTTTGTTGCTGTGCACGGGCTTTCTCTAGTTGTGGAGAGTGGGGGTACTCTTCATTGAGGTGCACTGGTTTCACCTTCTGACATTAAAGTTTTCATTTGTGTATGGTGCATCTTCCTCCCTTCTAATGGCAGCTCCGTGAGTCAGACTGCTCTGCTTACTCATCATGGCAGCCCTGGAGTCCAGAATAGTGTCTGATCTTACCAGGGACTCAAGAATTGTGTAGAGAATAAGTGGATAAATTGATGACTATTTCTTCAATTTAAGTAGAATCCAGAGTTGTATAAACATAGGAGAGAAGGATAATCTTCATTAATGTTCAGCTTTCGTCTGAGGGACAGTCAATCCCTAAGTCAACAATATTTTCCTCTCTCTCTCTCTCTCTCTCTCTCTCTGTGCGCCCCCCCACTCTCTCTCTTCTTATATATGCAGACTCACATATATATTTGTATGTGGTGTATTTTTGATAACTTTCCATGCTGTATTGAGTACATAGTATATTAAGACTGTAGTCTTTCAACCAGTGTCCCGATCATCTGTAAACTTATGAGAGAAGAATCATATATGAAATATCAACAAGTTAGAGGCAGAAGGAAGGGTTGTAACAGAAAAAAAAAAGACAAAATGCTTGCTTTTCAAAGAGCAAAGAGAGGAGCAAAGAAGCAAAGTCTGCCTGATTACTGGTTCATTTCATCTCCTTTTCGTTTCTGAAAGATTTTCAGAAACCATGGGATTTCAAAGTCATGTTCTTCTGTACTTGGAAACACTGAATGATATCAATAATTCTCAGTAGGAAATAAAATGACTGATATACATAAACAGGAAAGAAATGTTCTTGGATTGATATTTCCAAAAGTTTTCCAAACCAGCTTCACATCTTGGCCTAAGAGCATATAATCAGAATACCCATCGGCTGACTCAGCCAGTTAGGGCAAAAACAATGGCAGTTTCAACCTCTTCTCACATTGCCAAAGCATGTAGATGATCTCTGAAAATTTGGCAATATTATCAGCCAGCAAAGGGAAATAATCCAAACATAATACAAGTTGCAAAGGTATGGGGTATCAGCAAAGGGAAATAATCCAAACATAATACAAGTTGCAAAGGTATGGGGGAGAGAGTTCTCGAATGGAGTATTTCACCATGATAAGGTTGGGAGAAAAAATGACTAATAGTCATTAGAAAAACTATCAAAATTAGATTCCAGACTCCACAGGGGGATCCTTATGTCACAGTGGAAATGTCACTTCTTCCATTGCAGAGAGAAGTACTGGATGAATAAGCAAAAATTAATGATAGGTAGAAGGAAAATTATATTCCACTTCCTTAAATTTCCCTTATAATTCAAGGGTTTCTCTTCATGGCAAAATACTATTCTTAACAACCTTTCACTTGGAAACTTTGAAGATAGAATTGGAAATAAATTCTAGTTGGAAAACAAAAGATAGAGATCTCCCTGAATGCCTTCCCTGCAAACACCATTGTAGTAGTGAAGTCATATTTCAGAGGAAAACGTAACTCATTCTGCAACTATCCCTCACAGTGATACCTGGAAGGTGCTTGGGACTGGTGTCATATAATAGCTCCAAACAGTATCTGAAGAGCAGTTTATGGTGGCAAATCTTATTTTCACCTTCCCGTCGATGTTATCTACTTTTTTTAGTGAATTTATTTTTTTGTGGGCATTGTTACCATTTAGGTTTATTCATTTCTAGCTTTCAGGCTCACAGACTGTAAAAGGAAAGAGGCTGTAAACCAAAGCCCTTAATTATATTTCCTGGTTTTGGGAAAATATAAGCCAGAAAGCAGCAGGCAAAGGGAAATCTTGATTAAGAATGGCGGTGTTAAAACTCCCTGCTTGACTTCCTGCCCTTGTCTTTCCCAGGAAGACTCAGAGCACACCCATCAGAGGGAGTTGCAAGGGAAAGCATCGTGGGTGAGTGGTGTGCGTGATTCCCCTCTGCTGTGCCCATTTTGACTCTGTTCCAAGGACACCAACGATCGGGTTCTGCTTTGTCTTCCTGTCACCTGGCCTCTGCCTTAAACCCTGACAGCTGTTTCAGCTGGAGCCCTACTGCAGCTGCACAGCCTGGACTCTCTTTCGCTCCCCCCTCCTCCTCTCCACTCTCAGAGGGGAGTCTTGTTGCCCTTGCCTGAGTCCCTTCCTGAATGCTTGTTTGTTGGATGGCCTCTACTCAGCCCACTAGGTCTTGGTCAGCCCCCATCTGCTCAACATTATGCCCATTGGATCTTGGTGAGGTCAAATGCTTTGCCTAATTCACATGCCATGCCATCTGTTGCCAACATGGAGGGCCAGAGCGAGTTTGGTAGGAGCCAGCCTTCAGGAAGCTCCTTCTAAATGTTGTCTTCTAGGGACTTCAGTAATTTTTGAATATCTACTGTGAACAGGTGACATGCTTATGTTAAAATAAATGTCCGTTTTGAAGTCACGCTGGAAGAATTTTGTATTTTCTGCCTCTCTGCCCTCTGCTTACAAGCTCACATCCTATTCTAGAGATGCCCAATGTGCTGATGCTAGGGCTGAACCTCCCTTTCACATACGGAGATGTTGAAAGAGTTTTTGATCATGAAATGTTGAAAAGCAGTCTCTCCTCCTTAATGTATGGAAATACATCTCTTCAAAGAATCATCTAATCACACCATTCAGCCAAAACAAATTTATGATTTTATTTTCTTAGCAACACGAAAGAAGGAATACTGGTAAAATTTCTAGGTGGAAGGAAAAAATTCAATTAAGTCATTTAAATCTTTGTTTTGTTGTGTGTTTAGTAAGTTTTACAAATTCTTATTTTCTGTGAAATGGATACTCTATTACCCCCTGTGTTGGTTAATTATATGTGTCAACTTGACCAGGCAAGGGATACCAGACAGCTGGTAAAACATTCTTTCTAGGTGTGCCTCTGAGGAAGGTTCTGGAAGATATTAGCATTAGAATTAGCAGACTGAGTAAAGGAGATCACCCTCACCAATGCTGGTGGGCATCATCTAATCAGTTGAGGGCCCAAATAGAACAAAAAGGCAGAGGAGGGTTAAATTTGCTCTTTGCTTGAGCTGAGCTGAGACATCCATCTTCTCCTGCCCTCATGCACCAGAGCTCCTGGTTCTCAGGCCTTCAGACTCAAATTGAATTACACCTCTGGCTTTCCTTGGTCTCCAGTTTGCAGAGGAAGCCTTCTTGGCCTCCATAATCATGTGAGCAAATTCCTATAATAAATCTCCAAATATATATTTCCTATTGGTTCTGTTTCTCTGGAGAACCCTGACTAACACACCCCCAATTCCATTTTTATTTCTGTTCTCTCACATGGAAACTCAGTACTTTGAAGGGGGAGCACATCATTCTAGCCATGTGGTATTATTGGCATCAAGCACTTTCTCCTATTACAGTTTTCAAGTATATACAAAGGCATTGTTAAGGTCACAAGATAAGGTCCATTCTCATTAATCGATTTTAGTGCCCCCATTCACCATCTGGAGGATGCCTTGCAGGAACCAGCTGACCTCACATCCCCTTAGAAGCAAAGAGTCAGTACCCTTCATATAAGTTACCTGAAGTACAACAAAGATCACTTCCCTAAGGTATGTGTTTTTACCCAAATAAAAACAATAGATGATAACAAGGGTAGAAATTACCTATATGTTTTAAAAGACTTCTTAAAAGGCTTTTCCTTTTAGTTTCTTATAGGTTGCAGTAAGAAAGTGATGCTGATATTCACAAGTCATTAAATTATGATTTTGAGGGATTCTTGTCTCAGAATGTTATCTATAGTCAGTTGAATGAATTCTAGGCAAGGAAGTCTAATATGAGAGATGAACAGCTTCAAAATCTGTTTTAGTTACACAATAAGGTAAATAGGGCAGGAGTCACAGAAATATTGGTAAAAATCTGGATTTGAGCAAAATGCAAGGAATCTTGAATGCCGTATTAGATTGCTTCAATTTTCTTCTGTAAGTAAGGGTGATGTATAGGAGGCTTTAAAACAAGAGACATGAAGGACTTCCCTTGCAGTCCAGTGGTTAAGACTCCATGCTCCCAATGCAGGGGGCATGGGTTTGATCCCTGGTTGTGAAACTAAGGTCCCCTATGGTGCACTGTGCAGCCAAAAAATAAATAAATAAAACAAGAGGCATGAGATAAACAGGTCTTTGGGGGTGGTGATATAAAGCTTAACTAAGATGGGAGATCAGAAGTTTTGGGGCATTTGAATAGTTATTTTGGCAAGAGGTATTGGAGGCTTGAATTAGAACAAGGGCAATGGGAATAAGAATGACAGAATGAAGTGATGGACAGTTTACAGGATTGGTGATGTGTTGTAATTAGGATATCTGGCAAAAGGAAGAAGTAAATGATTACATGGAGGTGTCTACCTTGGCACCTCTGTGGTTGGTGATGTTATTAATCATGTCAGAAATGCATTGTTAAAACAGGCTGGAGGGAAAGTTGGTACTTGTGGAATCTGATGTGCCTATGAAATAATCCATATGCCTGTATCTTTTTTTTTATAGTAAAAAGTAGAATAGTTTTTATTGATTTCTGAAAGATATAGAAAATACATCTCGAGTATATTTTTATAAGTATATTAATATAAGTATATATTGTGTTAGTTTTTTTAAAGAATTTTTTTTACATCTTTATTGGAGTATAATTGCTTTACAATGGTGTATTAGTTTCTGCTTTATAACAAAGTGAATCAGTTATACATATACATATATCCCCATATCCCCTCCCTCTTGCGTCTCCCTCCCGCCCTCCCTATCCCACCCCTCTAGGTGGTCACAAAGCACCGAGCTGATCTCCTTCTGCTATGCGGCTGCTTCCCACTAGCTATCTATTTTACGTTTGGTAGTGTATATATGTCCATGCCACTCTCACATTGTCACAGCTTACCCTTCCCCCTCCCCATATCTTCAAGTCCATTCTCTAGTAGGTCTGTGTCTTTATTCCTGTCTTACCCCTAGGTTCTTCATGACTTTTTTTTTTTCTTAAATTCCATGCATATGTGTTAGCATACAGTATTTGTCTTTCTCTTTCTGACTTACTTCACTCTGTATGACAGACTCTAGGTCCATCCACCTCATTACAAATAGCTCAATTTCGTTTCTTTTTATGGCTGAGTAATATTCCATTGTATATATGTACCACATCTTCTTTATCCATTCATCCAATGATGGACACTTAGGCATATGCCTGTATCTTGCAGGCAGATGAAAATATGGTCTGGATTTCAGGAGAGCCATTAGGGCTGGCCATATAGATGAGTCTCAGAGCCTTGGAAATTGTTGAGAATGTTCAGAAAAGATTGAAAAAGAGAAGAGAAAGAAGGAGCCTTTGGAAATGCATACCATTAAGGAGCAGATAGAAGAAGACACCTGAGGAGGTGGAGGAACGATCAGAGAGGCAAGAAGGAGCCCAGAGAAAGTGGAGAATCGAGGGGGTGACAGGGGTTCACAATTCAAAACAGGATAAGAAATCGTAGAGGATGGTAGCCAAAGAGCTGTTATTGGGCTGATGATGAGGATATGGCTGGGGATTTTCTGTAAGAGGAGGATGAGTGTAAAGGCAGGGACTGAGGAGGGACTGGATGGTGAGGAAGGAGAGCAAGTGAAACTAGTTCTGCACCCTCAGACCGTTTGTGAAGTGGCAGTCAGGCCAGTGGACTGATGATAAAACAGCATTTTTTCATTTGTAAAATGAGATAATTATATCCACCCTGAAGGACTTTTTGGAAGCTTAACTAAAGGTAGTTTTTATAAAACACATAACATAGTGTGTGGTATGTAGTAAGCTACCAGTTTCTATTAGCTTTCTGTTTTTTTCTATTATTGTTAGTTATTAGTAAAATCAAGAATAAGAGAGAAACTTATGATGCTATATAAAAGGGAAAACACGTGAGCAGAGGAAAAGACTTGACTATACTGAAAAGCTGGGGCTGACTGTTTTGGGGTGAAGGCCCCATGATGAGAAGGGGTTGAAAAAGTTACAGTTGCTGAACTGTTTTTACAGTCCACAGCCCTTCTGACACCAAATGTGTGGGTTTTCCACAACAATAGCCAGTTGTCCAGCTTTCTGGACACTAACTGGATGTCCTGCAATTCAACTCAGCTCTGAAACCACCCGGGTTTAGCCCACATCCCACAGGTTACAGACTTAGTCCCACAAGACTGCCCCACTTCAGATGCCTGTCGCTAGTACTACCCAGGGTACCCATCTTCTATCCAACTTGGCTACAAAGTCTGGGGATCCTCCAACACCCTCCTTTCAGGTTTGATAATTTGCTAGAACAGCTCACAGAACTCAGAAAAGTACTTCACTTGCTATTATCAGTTGATTATAGAGGATGCAAGTCAGGAGCAGCCACGTGGAGGAGATGCATGGGGGCAAGGTGAGAGCGCAGAGGCACGTGGAGCCTCCGTGCCCACCCTGGGTGCTCCACCCTCCCAGCGCCTCCATGTGCCCTCCAACCAGAAGCTCTTGGAGCCTCATCATGGTGGGGGTTTTACTGAGGTTTCAGTACATAGACATGGCTGATTAAATCATTGAACTCAAATCTCTTGGGGGTGGGGTGACGACGGGACTAAGAGCTCCAACCCTTTAATCATGCCTCGGTCTTTCTGGCCACCAGCCCCCATCCTGGATCTATCTCGTGGCCCCCAGCCACCACTCATCTAATTAGCATACTAAAGACACTCTTACCACTCCAGAGATTACAAGGGTTTCAGGAGCTGTGTGCCAGGAACCAAATATATATTTAACAGTCATTAATTTGGGAAGGAAAGGTGTGTGTGTGTGTGTGTGTGTGTGTGTGTGTGTGTGTGTAGTGGCATGATTTAGGGCTAAGGTAGATTTGAATAAAACAGAAGATGGGAAAAGGCTAGTTTACAAAATTTAGGAAGAAAATAAGCTAGCAGAAAGTCTGAAAAGAGTTGTATTTCTTTGACAAACCGCTCTTTTATTTGAACTACAATCTGGGATTTAAGTCTATTGATTTTGAGTCCTATAATAGTTAAATGTATGATGTATAATAAAATTTGCCTTACATAAAGTAAAAACAGTTATATGTAGAAATGCACAAATTATCCATATAAAGTGCTAAGTTGCAGCCAATAAAATAACCGGAGAAGGGACAGAAGCTTGAATGGCTATATAATGTCGTGTCAGTTTCATTCTGGAGATATTTTTTATGAATATCCAGTGTTAATCCCATAAGAACCTGGCTGACCTAGTTTCACCTAGACTCATGTGTCCTGAGGATCACAGTTCTGATATAGGCAGTGAGTGGCAGTTCTCTTTCCAGACCTGGCATCATGCAATATCCTTAATAGACACTTGATGCCTCT
Source organism: Globicephala melas (assembly GCF_963455315.2). NCBI lineage: Eukaryota > Metazoa > Chordata > Mammalia > Artiodactyla > Delphinidae > Globicephala > Globicephala melas. The sequence continues at coordinate 26,693,436 of NC_083315.2, forward strand.
GTGTGTGTGTGTGTGTGTGTGTGTGTGTGTGTGTGCGCGCGCGTGCGTGCCTGCAGGCTGAGACTAGTTCCACAGACAGGCTTTAATCTCAAAGACTGACTTCTCTGAATTACAGTCGAAACTGGCACCAACTGGCTTTGCATATTCAGGCAAAGGATTGCATCAGTGTGTTTTTACGAAGACCTTGGCACTTTCTTGAGCCTTTTTTCTTGGCTAAGCATGGATTTCTTTTTAATCACATCTGAAACAGGGTGATTAAATAGGACACAGGCTCCAAGCTGGGCGAGTGTTCTCCCACACCTCATGGATAATCGCTCTCGGCAGGATGTGCTATTTTAAAGCAACCTAAGGTTTACTTAGATGCCTTCATGTGGACAGACAACTTGAAGGAACAGGCAAATCTTCGAGCACAGAAACCATTTAATAAAATTATGTTTGCTGAAGCTATTTATATCTATACCTCAGCTTCATGTCTGAATTAGGGGGTTCCCTAAAATAGTTCAGTCTGTGAGCTGCTTGTGCCTCAGCAAGAATTTCCTTGTCTGTTAACAGAAACTGCTAGTAGTTCATACCACGATAACGGGACATCTAAGTAATTTTTTATGTAAACTTTTTATTGAGATACAGCACAACTTACAAAAAAGTGCATCTATCAACAAACCAGTGTATTGTGAATTCTTCCCTTTCCCAGCCTTGTTGTTAACATTTTGGGGAGTCTCAAAACACTATTCATTCTAGAAAATAAATTTTCTTTTACACAGCAAATTATTTTATGACTTCCTTCTTTGCTGAAGAATAGCCAGTAATTCAACCCTTGCTTTATAATATCATAAGTTAGCCCCTTCCATCCTTAGAAAGATAAGTATCATAACATCACTCAACTCTCATATATCCTGTCTCCCCATCAGTATTATAAGTGCATGAAAATTGTACTTGTCAGCACAAAATAGAAGCTTTTAGTAACAGTGGGGCTGACCTCTCCTCCAACAGTATGAAAAGAACAGAGGTGATTTGGAGAGTGGCTGGCCAGCAGCCATTCTCCATATGAATTGGTGTGGGCAGTTGCTCATTTCTATCTTTTATCATCCTGATGACCCATAGACTGTGCTTATGTGACTGTCCCAGAAGTGGGCTGTGACCCTGGGCCTTGAGGGGAGCTCAGACAGCTGTGATGGGGCCTTTTCCTCTCGTGACCCTCCCCACCACCCACACACAGCTCACCTCTCCTTCTTTTGTCACCTTCATCCCTTTGAAACTTCCTGCAGGCTCTATGCTTCCTCTGGGATCTGATGTCCTCCGACCTCCACACTGACATCTCCACATCCCACCCTCAAATCTTAACCTGCCCTGAGTTCTATTCCCTGAAAACTAGTCTCCCTATGTTACAGAGTAGCAGGCAGTTATCCAATTATTAAGGTTTTTAATGATAGAAAATGTCTTGATGTGGCATTTGCTTTATACCAGGACACCCATCATGAACAAAATGCCCAGTGGATTGTATCTCTAATAAAAATGTAAGGTCCTTTCATAATAAGCACCCTTTCTCAAGCTCCGATTATATACCCAGAACATGTAAAATTTAATAATTTCATTTAATTTAACAATAGTCCTATAACATTGACATTATTATGACAATTTTCATAAACTTAGTCTCAGAGTGGTTAAGTGACCTGTCCAGGGTGACATAGCATGGCAGTGACAGTGAAGGAATTCAAACCCAAGCATAACTGATTTCAAAATTCCCAACCACTAGGAGATTTTTAAAGACAGTGATTCACTGAATCTACATAGGCCCCCAGGTATACCTGTGGGAGGTGCCTGTGGTCAAGCCGTTAGTAAATCTCCCACCTCCTGCTCCTGACTGTTCATCTCCCTGGGATGGAGCACATCCTTTCCCCCTGCAGATGTTATTGTTACACTATTCTCAAATGGAAAGGGAACAACTACATTCACTGAGGAAAAAGGCCAACCACATCACCATGGTTATAATGACAAGAGGACTTTTAAAAAAAGTGTGAACTCAAAGAGACATAATTAAGGTAACCATTAAGATGGAGAAACTTCTTTCAGAGAACCTTCTATTGTTTGTATACAGACCTAGAGAGGGAATCCCGGAGTCCCAAGCATCATTAAAGAACACTGAGGGGACATCAGTTTTGACCACGTGTCACCCTTAATGGCTCCCGATCACCCACAGAATTAAGTCCGAATTCTCACCATCGGGTAGAAAGCCCATCTCAGAGTGGCTAACCTCATGTGTTCAGTCATAAACAGTCCCTCACCACAAACCCTCCTGAGGCATCTGGACTGCATTTTCTTTCTTTTATCTTTTTGTGTATTCACTATTTTAAAATATTTAGTATATTAATTATAACATGAATTTCCAAATCCTTCAGTGCCTCTGATTGGAAGTCTCTTCCTATACCTCGTAGGGAGCAGTCCCATGTTAAGGTCTTGATGATTCCTGATGCAGCATTGTCCTGTGCAGCTTGTGCAGCCCTCTGATGTGTCCCATACATGGCATCTTGCATGTCCTTCTGTCACTTAGTAGAGCTACCAGCTACTACATGTTCTAGGTGCTTCCTATATGCCATGCATTGCTCTCAGTTTATCTCATTTAATACTGTGAAATAATGGCCCTGGGACATGGTGTCCCTATTTTATAAATCTGAAATTGAGATTTAAGGGGGAAAATGCTTAATTTCCCCAAGGTTATGTAACTAGTAAGTTCCAGGACCAGGATTCAGACTCAGGTAGTCCTTATTCTAGAATCCATGAAAATAATTAACGATATTCTCCAACACACACCTCATCTAATTTGGCCAACTCTGCAGCTGTGATGTTAGCAGAATAACTGCTGATGGATGCTTGTGGTGTCCAAGGGAAGTTTAGGATCTGTTTCATTTCTTTTTCAGTGTTAGGCTTTCTCCTCCTAGGTTGTTAACACCGCCAAATTGGGAAAGGAGCCAGCGACCTTGAGCACCTGGGAAAATTGCTCCCACCTGGCATTGGGGGTGTTCAGGTGACCCCCCCCCCCAGGTGATCAAGACTGAACTGCAACAGGGTGGCTTTATAATCGGAGGTACCCAATAGCTGTAGAAGGGTGGTCTTTCGGGGAAGGGTGGTGTACCTTTAGCTGATTTGTAGACCCACTTAATCCAAATCAGTCTCCTTGTCTGTGTCCTTTGCTGCACTGCGTCTGTACAATACATATTTTTTCTTGTGTGCACTGAATTGATCCAGGAGGGAATGCAGATGGGGCTCTGCTTTTGGGGAGGAAAAGATTAGTCAGAATAAAACGAGGTTAGTAAACTTAGGGAACGTGGTCAAAGTTAACAAGACCTTAGGGAGGGACAGGCAGGCGGGCAGGAGAGGCTGCGGCAGACCAGCAGACAGCATGTTTGCCTTCCTTCAGGGCTGAGGAGCCAGGAGCCAGTGGGTGGTGGAGGTGGAGCCCTGGGAGAGGAGCCGGCGGGGAGTACATCCTACAAAGGGAGGTGCCCAGCCCATGGACACCGGCTCACTGTCCTGGAGAGTCCTGGAGGGTGTGCTGCAGATGAGGGGAGCCGTTCAGGCAGTCTCTCCGTGGAATTGGCTGTCGTGAGGCCAGCAGCTGCAGGGCCTGGGGAGCTTGCAGATGCCTTTTGTCTTCACTGATCTTCATCGTCAGTATGGATGAGGCGGCTCCTCTGAAAGGAACTGAGTGGCTGCCCTGAGGCCCTTGTGTCTGCCCTCTTGTCCTGGCCAAGCTGCCCATGAGACTGAAGTGGGGGAAGCAGCTGGGAGCCAGCAATCCTGCTTGAGGGCCAAGCCTGGTTCACGGGCTCGATTCGCCCGCCTCTCACAAAGCCAGTGCCCTAATCTGTGATGTAGGACTGTTAGACTCATTAGTGCAAGGAGCTTTCTCCAGGTTTCATTTCTTAAAATCTGCAATTTGCCTGTGATACGCAACAGTTCTACTGGACAATAGGACAATTTACTGATTTACTTGCAATTTAGCTTTCAAGGTAGTTGCTAGTCTTCTCGCCATGCTATTTTATAAAATGCTTAAACTAGAATTCCTGGGGATTTTTGATCATATAAATAAAATTGGGTTTAATTATGCTCATATACTTGCATGGTTTGTAAATTCTTAGACGGAAACTGGTTGGCAGTAATAGTAACTGTGTATTGATTATCACTACATGCTAAGGGCTTGGTATCATTTATCTTATTTAATGTTCGTAACAACCGCATGTGGCACAGAGGAATTAATTAATTTGCCAAAGTCACAAGCTGGCAGATGACAATAATGAATGCTTGTATCTGCTCAGTGTTTCTTTGCTTCTTCCTCTGCAGCTGTCACCTCTTAATTTGGGGAATTGCCTCTCCCTACCCTGTGGGACTTCTGATTGAGGTCTCCATCCCATCACCACCCCATCCACATCTTCAAGGACTGGCCAGTTCTCTGTTCCTTCTGGCCATAATGGTTGGTCCTACAATGGGCAAGTGACCCCAGTCTAGCCAATGAGAGGTCTTCCCTGGGATTTTATAAATGACCCTGAGAAGCTGTGTGTTCTCTCTTTCTTGTGGAGTTGTCAGGCTGAATGAAGTAAGCTTGTGTCTGCTGCAGCCACCGTCCCACCCCCAATGCCTGAAGGAAACCATCTACTTCTGTTTCAAGGGAATGCAGCCACATGGAGAAAAGAGGGAGGGAGGAAGAGACCCAGAATACTCATTTCCCAAAATAGTCAGGCCAGCTTGATCCCTAGCCTTCCCAGTTACATAGGGATGGATTCCCTCTTTTGATTAAGCTAGTTTGAATTGAATTTCTGTCACTTCCAGTCAGTGCTCTTGTGTGACTGTGGGCAGAGCTGGGATGCGAACCTCATAGTTTCCTCTGTTCTTAGGCTCAGCTGTATGGTGAGAGGAGGAATCACAAGTCAGAGCTAATATTATTGCAGAATTTGTCCCCATGGATCCAGTTTCAGGGCCCACCTCACCCAGACAATCAGCATGTCTGGTGGGCTACAGTCCACCTGGATCTCCAGTTCCCTAGGCTTTGGGGAGGGAGGACAGTGGTTTATTTGCCATGTGATGTAGAGGACCGGTAGCCAGAGAGAACGTTTTTCAGGTTGTTAAATCATTGTAAGTCAACCTTGTCCTGCCCCCACAAACCCAGCTCAAAATCTTCTGAGTTTTCTAAATGAATAGAATAGAAAATGAATAGAAAGTTATAAATTGCCTTCTTCCATTAAGTAAAAGTCCTATTCTTGTTCACTAAAGACTAAGAGGGTTTTCTCCCCGTTCCTATGGTACCTCCTCAAACATACGCACACATGCACACATACAGGCATGCACGCACAGAGACACACATGTGCACATAAGCAGTCTTAAACTGGGAAGGAATAACAGCATGGCATCCTGAAGTCTACCCGTGGATGGGGAGAGATAAGAGACAAAGAAGGAAAGACTAGATGCTGGTTACCTACCTTGTTTTGAATATGAGCCACAAATCCAATATGGAAACTCCCTCCATCTGCTGTTCCCCTCCAAGCAGGTGGCGTATTACAGTTACTGCTCCTTCTCACTCTGAGTTCAATGTCAAGTAGTGGTTCCCAAACTTTTGTAGGCACCTGGACCATCTGGGGAGCTTATTAAAAAGATCTCTGATAGGGTGTATCTGGGGTAGGGCCCAGGCATTTGTTGTCCTAAGTAAGCCCTTTTGATGATTCTGATATGTGTGACCTTCTGATTAGCCTTAATAACCGAGCGCCACAGTGAACACCTGAAATCCTGGTTCTCTGTTGATGCTGCATTTTGCTTTCTCCACCTCCCAAGCAAAGGTAGACTGTTTCAGGTTAACCTCAGACTTTTCTCTTTCTACACTTTTATTTCTATCATTTTTCCCCCCATCCTTAAATTCTGAATTTCATGTTTCCCCAACCTCATCTCCTATTTTTATCTTGGAAAAAATTACTACTGGTGGACAAGCTCATGAGTCACAGGTGGTCTAAATGTTCTGGCATTATGCACCCCCCTGGATTTGTTAATATGTCTGGAAGCTTTGGCAATGGAGACAGAGATGACTACAGAGTTCAGTTCTATGTGGCTAGGTGTTTACAACTTTGCTTCCTATTGGCATCAGCAGATGCTTATTCTAATAATGAAGTAATGAAGAAGAAGCCTTCCTGGTTATTTTGGTACTTAACTCTGGAAGAAAGTATCAGTGAATGATTGATAAAGAGGAGAAACCTTCCAGAATTGTATCCTACCAGTTTTTTTCTCTCATTTCTATCAAATTTGTCTTAGATACAAATGATATCTAATGATATCTAATGATATTTATGTCTTATTGTCATAAGATAAAGGCAAAGGTTTTTTGCATCCTTTCCCTTCTTGATATTAGGAAACTCTCTTGCTATAATCTGCTTGCCAAGCCTTGCTTCATGGCTGGATAGTTGATCTATATTTCCCTATTTCAGACTTGGCACTGGTTTTCATGCAAGTGTATGTGTTGAACAGGAAATGGTCTTTGCAGATGCAAAGGAGCCAAAGATCTCTGCTGATTCCTAGCTTATCCTCTAGAGGATTTGTCTAAATCCATAGCAAATGTCTGCGTTAGAAAGCAGCATCTCTGATTCTCCCTAGACTGTACCTCTTTGAAGTCTGAGTGCTGTCTGGAGTCTGTACTGTTTTCTGGGAATCCCCAGCATGTAGCACAGTGCCCAGTAAGTAAAAACTGCATATTTATTAAGTCTTAAATATGTGTCTGATATTATGTGAACATCACACTGGGAGCAAAGAGAAAGTCCTACTAGCTTTCAGAGAGCAAACAGGTCAACATACAGCAAAAAAGTTGGAAATGTTCAGAGTTCTTAACAAAACAATGGAAGCTGGAAGACAATAAAAAAATACCTTCAAAATCCTGAAGGAAAGTGTTGTTGAACCTGGAATTCTATACCCAGCCCAACTGTTAATTAAGAATGAGATTAGTATAAACAAATATTCAGACTTGCAAGTTCTTAGTATTTACCTCTCAAGAATCCTTTCTCAGCAAGTACTGAACAATATACTCCTTCAGAAAGGAAGGATCATGAATCAAAAGCAGGGGTTCCAGTGCATCAGAGAGGTTGGGCTCCCGGGATGCTGGTGACCAGGTACAGAGCATGGCCAACGTGTGTTGGTGCAGGTCAGAAGGCTCCAGAGGCGTTCTTCAAAAAGACAAAACTGACGGGCTTCCCTGGTGGCGCAGTGGTTGAGAGTCCGCCTGCCGATGCAGGGGACGCGGGTTCGTGCCTCGGTCTGGGAAGATCCCACATGCCGCGGAGCAGCTGGGCCCGTGAGCCATGGCCGCTGAGCTTGCGCGCCCGGAGCCTGTGTTCCGCAACAGGAGAGGCCACAACAGTGAGAGGCCCGCGTACCACAAAAAAAAAAAAAAAAAAAAAAAAAAAGACAAAACTGACAAGCTACCTGATACACCTGAAATGACGGAGAGACGATTTAGACAATGAGCAGAGTGTTTGGGGTTAAATTTATGGAAAGTATAGATAACTAAGCAATTGAAAGGGAGAAAATTATTTAAAACAGGGACAATAAAATATACAGGAAAGGAAAAAAATCATCATAATATACTGATTGCCTCAGCTGTGATTAGTGTTTACATAATCATAACAACAGAAACAAAGAATATTGATACAACCAAAATTAACTCTATTAGGAGGAAGGAGGACAGTTAGGGTGCTTGTAGATAGTTGAACACTGGGGTGAAAGAGAGTGGCTAGTCCACTGTTTTCCACAGTGGCTAGTCCATAGGTTTGCCTACATCTGAGAAGTCAAAAAGTAGCAATATAACCATTTTATTTAAAAAAAAACAGAAACAAATACACAAAAGAACCAGCCCCCCAAATTGAAATTGGTTGCTGTGAGAAATAGGGGAGGATGTTGGGCTACTGTTCTTTTCTAGTAAGCTTTGTAGAAATCTTTATATTTTTGAACCATGAGCAGATATTTTTTATATATAAATAAAAACCAACAAACCAACAAAACATTTGCATCATATGGACAACCGTTCAGATCACACACGATCGCGGAAGCCTCTTCAGTGAGCTGCAGTTAGTTCACGCACAGGGAGCTCTCTCCTCTTTGTAGCTCCTGGTCACACCCTCCAGAAGGGAACGTCCTCTCTTCAGAAGGTGGTACATGAATGGCTAGGAGTAAACCCATCATCTATTCAGCTGGGCGAGTGTGATGTTTTCATGCAACTCTTACTACAACTGTTGACCCCAGAGACATTTGCCATGACCTAAAAAAATATCATTAAGGTTTCAGCTATTTTTATTCCAAGTAATGTACTCAACAAACATCCTTCCATCTCCCCAGGGCCTTAGCCCTTCCTAAAACTCCCCAAATCCCATCCAAGGACGATTGAAGGGGGAAGGTCAGCAAGAGAAAAAAGAATCCAGTTGTCTCATTAATAACACATCCCGTGTTGGTGTTGATAATGGGAATTTGGACATGGCATCATTGAAAAGAGCTCCCTCTTGAGCATCACTGAAATGACCCCACTGGAAACAACTGTCTGACTGTGTTACAAGAACTGGCATTATAAACGCACCATCGGCTATTTTGGGATACCAGGAAGCCTTAAAAGCACATACATGGGAAAAAGAATAAACAAGGACATCCACTGGTCACAGGAGTCGGAGTACTTTAGGTGCTAAGACTCCATCCTGCCTTGTCATTTGAGAGCTGTTTGGTAGCAGAACAGTGTAAGGGAAAATGTTCAGGTTTGCGATCATATCAATATCTAACTCCTTTATGACTGGTTCTGTGACAAATCCTCCATGTTTCATTTTCCTCACGTATAAAATGGGAATAACTATTTAGTCATAGGATTACTATAAAAGTAAGATGGAACCACTGTTATTAATTAATTATTAATTCCTGAGCCCTGCATCTTCATTCATCTTTGATGACTTGTACAGAAGATATCACTTGGCACACAGAGGATTTTCAGGAAGAATCTGTCAAATTAATAACATACATTGAGTGGATTAACACAGAGCCAGATATTGGGAGATTAGTACTGACCCTCGTCTTCGTTCCTTTCTCCCAGCAACCTTCACCCCTTCCTTTCAACCATGAAGAAACTGAGAACCTCAGATGTTAAATGGTGTGTGTGAGTTAATGGCAGAAATTAAATTTGGACTAAGGTTGACAGATTTGGCAAAAAATACATATATACAGGACACCCAGTTAAAGTTAAACTTCAGATAGATAAGAAATAATATTTGGGACATAACACTAAAAAAAAAAACCTGTTGTCTCTCTGAAATTCAGCTTTAAGTGGGCAGCGTATATTTTATCAGACAGCTCTAATTTGGATGAAAATCCTGTCTGAGAGTGCAGGACTCATTCCAGTTGATCATGCTGGTCTAGAGAAGGAAAATGGTGAGAAGTCCAAGCAGTGGGAGCCTGGCTGGGAGATCAGGGAGAGGGAGGCCCAGATGTGCACATACAGGATATACATCTACACAGTGGGGTGTGCCTGGTGGAAATGCGACACCCCCGCCAGATGGGAAGGGATGTGCCTGGATGGGAAGAGCATTTGACACACTCCAAAGAATCAGCAACTGATTGCTAATTCCCGTCCAGTTGGCAGCCCACCTATGGTTCTTTCCAGTGTCCTGCAACACAGAGCTCTGAGAGGAGCCACCTCGTCCGTCATCTCTGCTTTCCTTTCCCTCTGGGGCCTGTATTATCAGGTTTATGCATTAGATGTCTCATTCCTTATTTGGATTATTTACAGAGAATGTTGTAGGTTATGTGTTGGTATTTCGCAGATGAGGTAGCAAGGCCAAATTTTCCTTAGCTGTTCAAATCTGTGCTTGTTTCCTGGGGAACACAGGGCTGTGGGGTGGCTTCTGAATCAGTCTTTTGGGTGACCCTGATGAAGCTTGGTGGGAAACCACATAAAACTGTATAACAACATCTCTGTTCTTCCCCGGTAACACACGCTGTCCATTCAGTCCAAACCAGCATAGTCACAGTGAACTGCTCCCCACTGTTCTCAAAATCCCCCATGAAATTGACAGAGTTAGTACTCAAGAACCAGGGGCGACTTCTTCTGCCCAGAGACACGTTTGCACTGTGGAGCTGTCAGGGGATGGCTGTAAAACAGGGTTATGCTTGAACCACAGGTAAGAAAACAAGTTAGTACGGGAGCAATCGAAACTTCCCTCCTGCCAAGAAAGATCAACAGAAACTATGAGTAGGAAAAAAAAAAAAAAAAAAAACTTCAAGGTAAATGGAATGGTTTCGGCTTAAAGAAAGGCTGATGGTTTTAAAAAAAAACCTCCATAGACCTGGCAGCGATTATTAAAGAAGTGATTACTGAGGATAAGGAAATGGAGATTTCAGATGAATATGCAAATAACTAAAGTTATGTTTAATGCAAAGAAGTAAGCGAACAGCAGAAATAATTAAAAGCTGTTAAGGCATATGTCTGTTTGGCTGGCACATATGTTATTAAAAACAAGAGACTCTAAAGCCAGTTGCCTCTAAGAATCTGTCTTTGCCACAAACCATTTCCATGAATAATATGTACAATAATATTTTACACCCACGGAGTGCCTTTCATCAAACACATTAGGGTTTCCACATTCCATCTCGCTCTTCAGTAGACAGCACTCACTGTGGAAGTAACTCACCTCTGGTCTCATTGAAAGCAGCCAACTGTGGTTACCTGTTCCAGCCAATGTTAGTGATCTGCGGATGGACCCCAGGACACCACGGGTCCATCAAATTTTTTTGATTTGGCTAAAGTTAAGGGAAATAATGGGAAGGGTGCCATATTAAGTACCAACTGCTTGGAGGGTCAACCTATAAGAGACCAAAGTCAGTTAAGATTAGGTTTATTTATTTATTTTTTTAAATAGATTTATTTATTTGCCTTTTCGTTGTTTTTTTTGGCTGCATTGGGTCTTCGTTGCTGCACATGGGCTTTCTCTAGTCGTGGGGAGCGGAGGTCACTCTTCGTTGCGGTGCGTGGCCTCTCATTGCGGCATCTCTTGTTGTGGAGCACGGGCTCTAGGTGCATGGGCTTCAGTAGTTGTGGCTTGCGGGCTCTAGAGCGCAGGCTCAGTAGTTGTGGCACACGGGCTTAGTTGCTCCGTGGCATGTGGGATCTTCCTGGACCAGGGATCAAACCCGTGTCCCCTGCATTGGCGGGCAGATTCTTAACCACTGTGCCACCAGGGAAGCCCTTAAGATTAGGTTTGATGGCAAATAACAAAAACCCAAATAACAGTGACTTCAGTAAGTAGGATTTATTTCTGTCTTATAGAGAGGAAGTTGAGGTGGTCATTCCAGGATTGACATGAGGCCTCCATGACTCTCCCATTTTGTAGAGCCACCATTTATAACAAGTGGCTTCTACTCAGTCAAGAAGCTGGCTCAAGTGTCCTGCAGTCCTCACACCTGCAGTCATCCAGCTGGGAGGATGAGGGGGAAGGAAGGGATGCCCACTCCATGTAAGGTGGTTATTGGAAGCTACACATACTCTCCCACTCATCCTGTCAGCTGGAGCTTAGTCACCTGGTAACATCTGGCTAGAAGGAGGCTGGTGAATGTGTTCTTTATTCTGAGTGGCTATGGAGCTTCTTGAAAATCAGGTCCCTGTTACTAAAAAGGAGAGTACACATATTGAGGAGCAACTAGCTACATCTTTAACAGGACCCTACAGCTTCCCCAAATCTATTGTGTTTAGATGCCTATTAACTTATGTATGAACACATGATGATTATTCATTGAGTGCAGGGGCCTGAGTATAACACAATCCCCAATGTGGAGTGACCCATTCATTTTTCCTGTAAGAGATGTAAAATACAAGCCATTAGAGCTTTAGATGATACACTCAAATATATACTTATAATTCTTGATTAATGAATTTAGTTACTGATTTATATTTAAAATCACTTATTATAAAAGGTAACATTAATTTAAGAAATAATATTTTCCACTTATAGTTTATGAAACAATTATTAATAAACTGTTCACAGGTATACTTGACATCTGTCTCTCTTGAGCTAGAGTTTCTAACAGTATCTATGAAGGTAAACTTTGAATTATCAATGGAGTTATTATTTTCAATTATTTGAATCATCACAGTCAGCCACCACAATCATCATGGTGATTGTATCTATTTAGGTTCTGTGTGGTTCAGATGATAAATTGACACATGAATTCTTGATCTTGCTAAATGAATCAGGAGTCATTGGAGATCAGAAAATCAATTTGTTTGAGTAGTCACATACCATCATCACTCTGAAAAAAACCCAGGATGCTAGTGGTCTGTTGGTCATGCTGTATTAAGAGAGGTACACTGAGAGCAGTGCCGCATGTGACTCAGCATTTGCCTTTCATGGTGGTGTCAGAGGGATGGTGGGGCTCATCATAGCAGTTGCTCTTGATGGAATCATTCTTGAAATGTTAGAGGAGCTTCAGCATTTAGAAATTTAAATTTCGAATTGTATTATATTTGATATATTTTATTATAAAATAATTTAAATTAGTTATCTATACTATCCATTAGGTAGTCCAGAGCAGTGATTCTCCGATTTGCCTGGGTATTGTAATCACTTGGGCAAATCTGTTTTAAATTACAGACTCCTGGGCCCCACGTAAGACCTACTGAATGAAGATTCCTGGGACAGGATCCTGGAATCTCCATTTTTCCAGAGTTTCTGAGCAGACTTTGAGGCAGACAACCTGACATTATTCTGTGGACCGGGATTTGGGAAACATTGGCTAAAACTTTCGAGAATGATCTACTCAGGGTTTGGGGGATGGGGCCAGAATTCAGGAGGCAAGACTCTTTGGCAAAAGTGGAGAAAAGGGCACTTGAATAAATAAGATGTGATTTAGAAAACCTATGACTAGGTTTATTTTGTTTTCTGTTTTTTTTTTTTTAAACTGCTGTGAAAGGTTGTTTTTACAGCAAGTGTATTCCAAGTGATGCCTCTAGCTTTACTGCTTCTCAGTATCTCTAACAGCTTTCCTTTCCCTTTGTGTGCTCGCTTGTATTCCAGTGCCCACCTCACTAAGTAGGCTCTTAGCTCTAGTGTATCATAATGTCTCTCTTCACTTTTATCAATGTACAATCAAATCATTGGTTGTTGATTTAGAAGTGAAATTTGGCAGAGAGTTCAACTGCTCATTTATAAAGTGTGCAGGGTATCAAGGAAATCAGTTACTTAATACATCAAAATCTCAGAAGGTGCTCCCACCACGCCCACCCCATGCCCGACTTATCTGATAGTATATCACAGTTCAAACATGAAAAAGTTAGACAGTGAATGAATGTGAAATTTGTGTAAGGTTATCTTATTCTATTTCTTAATTAGAATTTATTTAGAATACTGTCCAGAAAACCCAGGATAGAAATTTTTACTGTCAACCAGTTTACAGAACTGGCCATTTCATCGTCATCTAGTAATAATATGTTCCTCACGTTGAGCGACCATCAGAACAGGCAGGAGCGTGTGAGTGTGGTGGATTATGGAAGTTTAGGAGACGTTTAGTAAACTGCACCTCTGCACTGTGCAGAGCAAGACCTTCTGTTATCTAAGCAGAGACCTACTCAGACATGTTCCTGTTTACAAGAAAGAGGAAGGGAAAACTATATCTTAAACCGTTTCTCTTCCTTTCTCCCTCAAAACCCTCTACTTCTTTGTGGTATGTGATAGCTATCTCCCATACTTCCTAGCATCTCTCTCTTTCTCTGAAGACTGGCTCCTTACCTGGAAAGCCCTATTTCTGGGTTTGCTCATCCATCTACTTTCTCCTTAGCTGCCACCAAGCAGCTGATCACTGGTGGACAGAGTCACCCAAGGCTTCCTTGTAAATTTAAATCCACAGATCTCAGGCGGGCACTTTCTACCACCCAGCAGTCCTGAGTGTTTGCTTGGTTTGCCCTCCTGTTTGCTTTCATAGTCTATAAGATCTTACAGATCAGATCACGTGACCCTTCCTTGGTTTGCTCTCCCCTCCGGCCCATGCCCTCTCCTTACTTCATTGCTCAGTAATTTTGGAATGAGTTTCTAATCTGGCTGTCTCCAATTTCTTGTTGCCACCTCCAAATCACTTTCCAGTGCAGTCTGACCTGTACCCCATTATCACTGAGACCTTCTTCCCATGCCAATGAGCCATTCCCTGTGCTGTTCTCTCACCATAGCAATCAGCATGGTGGACCACTCTTCCACCACCTCCCTGTCTTGAGCCCCTAGAACCTTGCTCTTCTGTCTCCTCTGCTGATTTTTCACTCCTTCCTACAGACTCTTTCTCCTCTACCAACTCCAAATCGTAGTCTTGGGCCCTCCTCTCTTTCCTAACTTCACATTTTCCTGAGTAATTTAATTCTACTGTCTCTAGGCTGATGATCTCCAAATCTCTGTCTCCAGACAGATACCCTGGACTTTCTTCTTGACACCTCCTTCTACATGAATAGTAGACACCTCAGAAATGATATTCCAAAACAGAGCTCTCAGTTTCTACTCCTTGCTCCAAAATCATCACTTCCACGGATTCTCCATTTTCATCTTCTGAGATAAAAACCAAAGTTTCCTTCTCGATTTCACATCTTCTTTCAACATGTTTCACATCTTCTTTCGTACATGTGTTTAAGGGGAAAATAAGATCATGTATAATAAAACTGTTAGAAATTCTAAGCAAAAATTTATGTTAAACTAAGGAAGAATTTTATGAAAACTCACAAAACCATTATATATGGTGACTGAAGTGGAAAAGTTATAATGCTGACAGTTTGTATCAAAGTAAGAGAGTAAAAAAAAATTTCAGTAGTAGCCCATACTTAAAAATAACAGAAGTGGTTGCTTATGCCAATTGGGCATTTCAAGAGAAGAAACCTAAACATGATCTCCATTTAGATTTCAGAGGTGAGTTGCACAAAGGAAAGAATCTTGAACTGTACCTTGAATCACATTAATTTGCTCAAATCACAGGACAGCATTGAGCTTTTTAATGGGATGTAATTAAGTTTCTTCCTGGAAGTTTGATGATGCCACTGGGTCAGCGCTTTTTTTTTTTTTTTTTAATAACCTGACCTCAAATACCTTTTCCCCTTCTCATTCTAAATGCAAGATAAAATAACAACAAGGGTTGCCTTTTATGTCACCATAAATCACATTCAAAGATGATAGGATAATGGCAGGGGAAGAGAGAGATGTAGAATCATGCACACTTTGGCAATGAAGAGGCTGGGACAGTGATTGCCAACCTGTGGGTTCCTGATAGCTGTAAAGGAACATATGTGGGAGAGGAGGGTATGTTGTGTTATAAACAGAAGACCACAAATCTGTATATGAGATACATTATATCACAGATATGTATTACTCTCCTTGTTTACATTTAAAAGTGCTACAGTTTATAGCTGAATTCGGAAATTATATATTTTTTTAATGATATTTAGTAAATAATTGCAAAAAATTGTAAACACTCCCATGAGTTGGTTCATGAGATTTTTGAATATTCTCCACAGATGTATTTGTCATTTTATTTCTATTTTTTATTTACTTTTTAAATTGAAGTATAGTTGATTTACAATGTTGTGCTAATTTCTGCTATACAACAAAGTGACTCAGTTATACACATATATACATACTTTTTAAAAATATTCTTTTCCATTATGATTTATCCCAGGAGATTGTATGTAATTCCCTGTGCTGTACAGTAGGACCTTGTTGTTTATCCATTCTAAATATAATAGTTTGCATCTACTAACCCCAAACTCCCAGACCATCCCTCTCCCTCCCCCTCTCCCCCTTGGCAGCCACAAGTCTGTTCTCTGTGTCTGTGACCCACAGATATATTTGAATTCATACCTCATGCCTTAAAGCAGAATAAATTTCAAATGAATCCAAGACATAAATGCAAAATACAAACTTATAAGAAGAAACCACAAGAAGATATTTTAAAAATAATCCTAGGAAAAAAAAATAATAATCCTAGGGACCTTTTAATATGGCATAAAACCAAAAAGCTATGGAAAAAAGTTTTGAATTGTGTTTAAAAAAACCCCAAACTATCTACACGCTAAAAACTACTGTAGTCGAAACACAAATGAAGAAGCATTTGTGATGCATATTATAAAGGGCTCTTTTTTTAAAAAATAAATTTATTTATTTTATTTATTTATTTTTGGCTGCGTTGGGCCTTCATTGCTGCATGCAGGCTTTCTCTAGTTGCAGCGAGCAGGGTCTACTCTTGGTTGTGGCACGCGGGCTTCTCATTGAGGTGGCTTCTCTTGTTGCAGAGCACAGGCTCTCGGTGTGCGGGCTTCAGTAGTTGTGGCACATGGGCTCAGTAGTTGTGGCACATGGGCTTAGTTGCTCCGTGGCATGTGGGATCTTCCTGGACCAGGGCTCAAACCCACGTCCCCTGCATTAGCAGGCAGATTCTTAACCACTGCGTCACCAGGGAAGTCCCATAAAGGGCTCTTTTCATCAATATATAAAGAGCTCCTAAAATCAATAAGAAAGGGCAGACAACTCAATAGATGAAAGGGCATAGTTTATGATAGAATAGTTTAAAGGCAGGAAGTACAAATAGATCTTAAATAAGTGAAAACATACTCAAGCTCACTTAGAATAGTAGAAGTACAAAGTAAAACCTCACAGAAATATATTCTATCATGTTCTTAGAGAACTAAGGGTTTAATGCACATTCTCCTGGCAAATACATGAAGTAGAAACTCTCTTACATCACTGATAGAGTATAAATGGGTGCATCTCTATGAGGTGAAATTTAGCACTGGTTTAAAAGTTACAAATGTGTATGCCATTTTCCCTAGCATTTCCACCTTAAAGAATTTATCCAGCAGATTTAATCCACACACCTGTGAAGTAGATTATCTAATGGGTTACTTATTGCAGCATCATCGGTCATAACAAAAGACTGGAAATAATCTAAATGTCCATCACTAGGTCAGTAGTTAAAAAATCTATACGGTAGAATACTGTGTAGCTATAAAGAATGGTTAGACTCTTTTTGTGGATATATGAAACTATCTCTCGTTTCATACTGTTAAATGAAAAGAAAAGCAATATGCAAAATAGCAAACATAGCATGTTGCCAGTTGCACAAGAGAGGAGAAAACAATCTGTCCTTTTGTTCATGGAGAACATAGCTTGGAAACTAAATGAGAATCTGATGGCATGGGTTGCCTCTGGGGAGAACAGGATGGAGAAAAGGAGTTTGTACTGTGTATCCTGATACACATTCACATTTTTAATAAGATGGAAGAGGCTTATGAAGCAGAGCATGAGCAGAAGTGTTTGACAACTGCATCTCTGGTCCATTGCTGAGTTTTGAGCCCTGATAGTGATACTAAGGGTTTGGGAGGCAATGTGGTTTGCTCTGGGTCAGGCAGCTCAGTAGCGAGGTTCAAGCAGGCCTCTACACTCAGTCCAGGCCTCTTCTCCACTTCAGGTTTTGGGCAGAAAGGGGAGCAGAGTAGGAATGGCTAATCCCAGCATTAGGAAACAGCCAAAAAATGCATGACAGAAAACATGGAGATCAGAAAACGTATAGCATGTCCAGGGACCCAGTGGGTGGAAGAAGGAGGTAGCATAATGTATAAAAGAGTCAAAAATAGAGAGGTGAGCCCAGAATGCAGTGGGGGAGGGGTGGTGAGAAGGACAATGAGGGAATGGAAGGTTCTCCTGTAGAGTCTGGACTTTTTCACGTGTGGGCAGTGGGGAACTGAGAATGGGCTTTTAACTTATGACTAATGTGAACACGTGTGGACTTGGATTTAAAGATACTCTTCTGATTACCGTGTGTGAAATCGGCTGATGCCAAAAAGACCAAAACAGGCAGGATTGAGCCAAAATGCTGGTGGGGATGCAATATTGCATACATACTTAAAAAAAATGAAAGCTATTATTTCTATACTGTGTATGGATAAATGAGGGCTAATAGCTACATTAGTCTTAGTAACACATCCAAATAACTTTTGAAATGCTGCATAAAATCTGTGCATCTCTACAGGTGACTTGGTTTGGAAGTATTATTGCTAAAGTTCATCTGAACGCCCACAGGCATCAATGCTTCCAGTGCCCACCATGCCATCAAATTACTTTGTCTCTTTCTTTATTAATTGTGTGCTATTGTGATAGTTAATTTTATGTGTCAACTTGGAGGATATTAATGAATGAGATTCACATTTAAATCAGGGGACTCAGAGTAAAGAAGATTGCTCTCCCTGATGTGGGGTGGGCCTCACCCAGTCAGTTGAAGGCATGAATAGAATAAAAAGACTGGCCTTCTCAAGCAAAGGAAATTCTCCAGCAGATGGCCTTCCAGCCTTCAGACTTTATTTGTGCCACTGGCTCTCCTGAGTCTCCACCTGCTCGCCCAAACTGCAGATTTGAACTTGTCAGCCCCCATAATTCCAGGACCAGTTCCTTATAATAAATCATCTCCTATTGATCCTATTGGTTATTGGTTCTCTTTCTCTAAAGAACCCTGACTAATACAGCTCTAACACCTCATAATTCCTGCATCTGTGATAAGTGGATTTTTTTTAGATAAGTTAAAGCTCATTTTTTAAAGCATTTAAAAAATGCCCTTTAAAGTGGTGACATCAAAACATGCAGAACATGGTATATATGTACAATGGAATACTACTCAGCTATAAAAAAGAATGAAAATTTGCCATTTGCAGCAATGTGGATGGACTTGGAGGGCATTATGTTAAGTGAAATAAGTCAGACAGAGAAAGGCAAATACTGTTTGATATCACTTATATGTGGAATCTAAAAAATACAACAAACTAGTGAATATAACAAATAGAAGCATACTGACAGATATAACGAACAAACTAGTTGTTACCATTGTGGGGGAGGGGCAGTATAGGGGTAGATGATTAAGAGGTACAAAGTATTAGGTATAAAATAAGCTACAAGGATGTATTGTGTAACACGGGGAATATAGTCAATATTTTACAATAACTATAAATGAAGTTTAACCTTTAAAAATTGTGAATCACACCTGTAACTTATATAATATTATACAGCAACCATACTTCAATTAAAAAACATGCAGAAAAGAAATACCCAAATCCTAACTACACAGCTTGAATTATCGCAGTGTGAGTATACTACCTTCCAGACTGAGAGAGAGGACGTAAGTACCCTAGAGAAGTGCCTGCTTCTTGTCGTTAGGTCCGCCTTGCTCCCAGAAGTGACCTCTCTTACAGATCTCCATAACACCCTGATTCGTTTTTATCATCTTGAACTTTGTACAGACAGAACCACGTGGTATGTATACCTTTTGTCTTCTTGCTCTCAACATGATGCTTGTAAGTTATGTGTTCATTTCATTGCTATGTAGTTCTACGCGTCTGCTCTTGATGGACATTTGAGTTATTTCCATTTTGGGGCTACTCTGAGAAATGTTGCTATGGACATGCTTGTACCTGTCTTTTGGTTGGACATATATGCGCATTTCTATTGGGTATGTACCCCAGTGTGGAATTGTTTAGTATGGGAGAGCTTTGTAGATAGTGCCAACAAGTTGTCCACAGTACTTGTACCAATTTACTGGAAGGCAGAGTTCCAGCTGCTTCACAGCCTGGCCAGCACCTGTTCTTGTCAGTGTCTTTAATTGAAGCATTCTGGTAAAAACCTATATGTAGAATATTATGATTGCAATGTGCATTTTCATGATGATTAGTTACTTTGGGTACCCTAAAATATGTTTATTGGCCATTTTGATAATGTCTTTTTTTATTATTGTTGTTCCCATCTTGTTTATTCTGTGCCTGGTTGTTCCTGAGTGGTGCTGAACATTGCATATGTAGAAATATCTTGAGGCTCTGAGCGTGATCATCTTCCTCCTGGGGTGGGTCGTTACCAGTTCTGACAAGCTGGATGTCTAGGTGCGCTGGCAAATGGAGAAAAGCTAGGCAGGGTTGGCTTCAGCCCCCAAGCCAGGTGTGTCTCTAGTTGATACTTGTGTTAGCTTGCTAGGGCTGCCATAAAAATGTACCACAAACTGGGTGGCTTAGAACAACAGATTTATTGTCTCACAGTTCTAGTGGTAGGAGGTGCTAGCAGGGTTAGTTCCTTCTGGAGGAGAATCTGTTCCAGGCCTCTTCTTTGCTTCTGTGTTTTGTTGGCAATCTTTGGTGTTTCTTGGACTGGAGAAGCATCACCCTGATCTCTGTCTTCATTTTCACTTGGTGTTCTCCCTGGGTGTATATCTCTGTCCAAATTTCCCCCTTTTATAAAGAGACAGTCATAGTGGATTGGGCCCATCCTAACAACCGCATCTTAATTTGATCATCTGCCAAGACCCTATTTCCAAATAAAGTCACATTCACAGACACTGGGGGTTAGAACTTCCATATCTTTTGGGGACAAAATTCTACTAATAACAGTCCTTATTCCTACACTGTAACCAAAGGAGGTTTGACTACAGCTGAACTTCCTTGGTGGATCCTAACGCTCCATTTTTGTTCCCTGAGTTCTATACATGCTTTGCAATTTCATTTAGTTTCTCTTGGTTCTAAGCTGCTGTTTTTGGAATTAGCAGGTGCCTTGAAGAAAAAAAGCCACACTGGGTAGCTTTCCACCATTTCAGATCTTAGCCTCCAGGTTCTCACTGCTTTTGCTCTAGGGTTGCTAGATGAATATAGGATGCTCAGTCACACAAATGTCAGATGAACAATACATAATTTTTAGTGTATGTCCCAAATATTAAATGGCACATACTTATATAAAAATTATTTGCTATTTATCTGAAACTCAAGTTTAACTGGATGTCTCATATTTTCATTAGTGAAATCAGGCACTCCTACCTAGGTAGATCTAAAATGTCTTCAAACATATTTTTATTTAATGCATATTTTTGTAATATTTAACATATAGTGTGTGTCATTGTTTTGAGGTAGAAGGTTGTCAGAAACCAGCTAGTTGGGCATTGCTAGAAAAAAACCTCTCCCTGTTTTTGACAAGTTTTTAACCAGCTTGAGAGGACTGGACAGGCCTTTACTCACCCTGTTCCCTTTGTGCCTGACATACTAAGAACCCAGAATAAATATTGCTGAGACAGGGACGAATTAAATGATGCACTTTATACTAATATACACACCCATCTAATGCCATTTACCTCTGTTGTTATCTCAATTATGATATGGCTAATCTTTATGAGGGAGGGACGTAAGTTACTGTCTTAAATTCAATATATCAATATAAGAATTCTCCTGGGATGCCTTGGAGTAGTGTGTGTGTGTGTGTGTGTGTGTGTGTGTGTGTTTTGTTTTGTTTTTTCTTAATGGCCCAAGACTTGCAATTGTTGAGTTCTTGAAATTTTTAAAAAACAAAAGACCAGATTTCCTGTTTTTTTTCCACTGTGAACTAGATATCTGTCTTTCTCATTCTGCTCCTTCAAGGAGCAAGCCTAGACCATCAGGCCCTCTTACCATTTCCCAGTAGAAGGAGAACTGCAGGCGCGTGTTAATAATCTTTGCATGGACTATGCACAGTGTAGAATGAAGCCCTGGGCAGCCCAGGCTGTTTTATTGTTCTGAAGTATTAACAGGTTGAGGACACTTTACTGCTAAAAGAATGGAATGATCGGTAGCTTAATTGAGCTGAACATAAATGGTGCTATTTGAATCTCTTAAAATCTGCAGAGAAATCTTTCCTGAGTTGAATGTTAAATCGAAACAAATCTTTAGAGAATTTCTCTATGTTCACTTACCATACTCCCCCAACTCCCCCACCCCATTACCACAGCAGTAAAAAAGAGCCTTATAAGTTTTAAAAGAGTCCCCTTGACTTTTAATATTTTTTAATATTAAAATATTGTGTATTTTTAAAAATATTTGTAAGTAAATATTTAGCCTGGTGCAAAACTCAGGGTAAGTTTTCTTAAAAATAAAAAAAAAAATTATCTCTAAGAAACTTTCTGAAGGTCCTGAAATACCAGGTAAAATTACTCAGAGGGAATTATGTAATCCAATTGGATGCTATTTTTGTGTCTACAGTTCATTGATCTAGCTTTTCTTAAGCACAAACAACTCCCAGATTGCCGCATTACCTTTTTCTTTAGGACACATTTCAAGCTATCAGAGACTAATTAGGTAAATCATCACTAGTATTTTGGGATAATTTATCTCTTTAGTCTTCCCTCAGGTCCTTAAGTGATAAACTCCATTTGTCCCTTTCATAAGCCTCTAGGCTCTGAAAGACTTACGGGACTTCTCCAGGTGCCTGCCTCTCTTCCAGGGGACTCAAGACAATTAAAAGTAAGCTAAGTGCCATGCACAGCCCACCAAAGGATCAGGCTGGCTCCGAGAAGCCTGGCATCTCCAACCCGTCACCTGGAGTAGTTAAAAGCATTGGTTTTTACTTCTGTGATTTTTTTTTTTTTAACTCTTTTTTTCCCCCCGAGTGCTAGGGAATTGGTTTGAGAATCAGCATCTGAATGACATATCCCAAGGAGTCAGACTTTGATGGAATCCCACAGCTCCCACGAGTCTCTGCCCTCTATTTGTTACCTCCTTTAGGATAAGGCACACATTCAGTCTGCGTGTTTGTAGGGGTTTGATGACATTTTCATCATGCCATAATGTGTCATTCGAAGATTTAGTCTGAAAGCTCCTGACCTTTCTTGCCATGCTAGGGCTTCCACTTGGACGCCATCCTTGGCCAAACTGTGTTTTCCTGTGCCTGGTGGTACAGCCATTCCTGTTCTATGACCCCAGTGATTGCATTCTGTAACCTACAGTGAGTTCCTATAACTAGTATTGAAGGCACAGGAAATGGGAAAGAGCATAAAAAAAAAGATTTATTATTTACGAGTGTCACTAAAGTTTACCTCATCTCTACTTAAAAAAAAAAAAACCAGAATAGTAAACAATGACTGATTCTTACCCTCAAATTAAAATTTCATTGTATCCATTACTTAATGCCACCTGTATCATTGGTGAATTCTGAATTTCAACTTTGTCCCGTAGCACATGACATTGCTTGGTGATAGGTTCTCTCACAGTAAATCTATTAAAGAGAGGAAACGAAGCATGTTTTCAATGTAGTCTTTGTTGATTCTTCTAAAAGCGAAATTCACGGTCATGGAATTATATGGTCTCTTGTAACCTTTTTTCCGTCCTTCTCTTTACAGTGTGCACATTTTGCTGAGCCTGGGTCAAGAACTATGTCAAAAATTCAAGCAATGTTGCAGGGTTGAATTCCTGAACACAGATTATTTCTCCTTGGCTTTGGTTTCGTAACTGTCATGTCCTCATGAATTGAAGGTTTATGCTTCTATTTTGAACCAATCTGTAAGACTCATTAGCATTCCCGGCCGCTTGCCCTACATAGCTGGAGCCACTTCCCTCTTTAGGTGTGAGGGCAACAGCTGTGGAAAATATTCAAATTAAACTGGTGACCTTGTTAACAAGGAACCTGTGAGCACAGTTACCTCTGTAGGCACTGTAATTTATAAAAATATAATTTGGCTGCAGAGCTAGTAAAATGGGTTAACAGTTATTTTTATTGTCTGGGCTGTTTTGTTGTTTCATTCTATATTTGCTATTCAAATTACCATAATAAGAACAAGGCATTTTACCATTCTCATTACAAGCCATGTAATGTCTAACCCAAGCAGACATTCAAAAGAAAAATTAGAGTGTAGGAAATGATTATAGCAGTAAGTTTCTTTTATGAGTAAAATAAGCAAGGATGAAAGAGCCACTTCCACAGTGGCCACGTTGAGCCAGGCACCTGCCACTCCCTCCGACTCGTTACCCAGCAATATGACCTATTCAGGTGTCTTGGACTAAGTTAAGTGTTGGACTAAGTTAAGTGTTTTGGTGCAGACACAACTGATCTTTCTGGCTCAAAAAATTCTCATCAGTCCGTTTTATCCTCTGAAGAGCAGCTGACTCCTGTCTGGTGTGGAGCTCTTCTACAGCCTGGGACCCCCTTGGTTCCGCCTCCTGTTCTGTGCAAGAGTGTTCCTGCCTGACTGTGACACTCACCTTTCCTGGCCTCTGACCTCGGATGCTGGTGTCGCCTATGCCTGGGGCACGTCCTCCAGCCTCCTCTCCTCCTGCCGACAGCCCCTCAAAGGCTCTTTCTGTGAGGGAGGCGTTCCGTCCGTCCACATATAAGTGTCCTCGTCCCCACTGCAGAGCACCTCATAGGTCACAAGCCCCATAGAGAAGCTGTGCTGAGTTTCCATGTGCTGCTCAGGCTGGCACGGTGCCTCGGCGGGCATCTGCCCCTGTTCGCTCCACGCTCGCCACTGCGCTGCCCGCCACCCCCCCATACCCGGTTTCCCCACTCTCCTCACCCCAGCCTGCCAAGGCTGCCCATGGCAGTGCCTGGATGGTGTGGCCTGGGCACCCAGCTGTCTCTTCTCGGCTGGCTGTTTGGCAGAGAGAAAGACTGCAGGCACTTGCTCCTTGGGGATGGGAGGATGCGGCTGAGTGCTGCTTCAAAGACAAGGCTCAGAAAACCGCTTTCTCTAGACGTCTTTAGACCACCTGGTTTTTGGTTTGTTTATTTGTCTAATGTTGGTTTATAACATTCTATGTTTCATGCGTAAACATTATATTTTGACTTGACTTCTGTATACACTACAGAGACTACCTGTTTTTAAATCTTCTCAGTCGCCTCAAAAGGTGTGGGTGTGAGGAATATTAATATAATTTTATTTATTTTAAATGTGCACAGATACTCATGGGAAATAACCCTTTCTACTACTGGTTTGGTGCTTTTCCAAGTCATTTCAAATTAGCTTCGGTACGCGGGCCTCTCACTGTTGTGGCCTCTCGCGTTGCGGAGCACAGGCTCTGGATGCGCAGGCTCAGCGGCCATGGCTCACGGGCCCAGCCGCTCCGTGGCATGTGGGATCTTCCCGGACCGGGGCATGAACCTGTGTCCCCTGCATTGGCAGGCGGACTCTCAACCAGTGCGCCACCAGGGAAGCCCAAATTAGCTTTTTTTTTTTGGATTTACAGTATGCTGAGTACAAATTTTATTTATTTATTTATTGGCCACGCCTCAAATCTTGTGGGATCTTACTTCCCCAACCAGGGATCGAACCTGGGCCCCGGCAGTGAAACCACTGAGTCCTAACCACTGGGCTGCCAAGGAATTCCCTGCTGAGTATAAATTTTAACAAGGACCATTGTGGATTATAAGAAAAAAGATTGGAAATCCTGAAGCTGTACGTTCATTAGGGGAGTAAAATGGCACAATGATCTTTTTTTCTTGTCTAGATTCCTGCTGCTGATGCCTCTGTGGCAGCTTACAAACTGATGAAGTTTCTCTGTCTTTTCTGCCAGTTTCCAGTGCTTTGCAGATTCCTGGTAGAGAAAGGGGAGCCTTGTTTTTAACCCCTCCACCTCACTGCTTTGCATCTCAACCATCTCATTTGCTCCCCTGCTGCTCTCTTTGCTGTTTGTTTCACTCCCAGAAATTCCAGATTGCTATTATATAAACTCATCTTCCAGGGTTAGGGGGAGTCTTTCTTTATCCTGACACATGCTGCTTGAACGTGAACGTCAGGGTGGCCGTTGCCTTTGTCACTCTTCTTCTCATAGAGTGTGTGTGTACATGTGTGTGCGTGTGAGCATGTGGGTGTATGTGCATGCATGTGTGCTCCTGTACACACAAGCACGCATGTGCATTCTGTACCAGTAAAGAGGTGTGGCCAGGTTCTATGGTATGACTTGTGCAAAGCTATGAGGTGAGTGTATGACACATAATAAATATTTTAAAAAGAAGCAGGGAGGAGAGGTAGTGGTTTTGTTAGCACTGGAAATTAGGAAAAAGGAAACAAGTATTCCTATATTTGAATTGACCTTTTGAATGTAGTTTTTGAATGTTTAATTATTACTAATTTTGACCTCAAAATTTTAATCTAAGGAACATTTTTCAAGTGTGTCCACCTGATGTAAATACAGTGTTACTAAAAACTAAGGAGATATTTAAAAATAGGTTCAGTGACAAAAAATGTTTGTGAAACACTGGCTTAAATACAGTTAGTATGGGTTCTTTCCAGCAGGGCTTAGCAGTGCTTCTAATCTGCTGTATTCGTGTGACTTTCTCAGGGGAGGGGGCCTATATTATGGACTATAGTCCGTAATTATTTGACCACAGAATACCTTTCTAGGAATAGTGTTCAAAAAAAAAAAAGTAACTCTGGGAAATTTGAACCTAGAGAACCCAGAACTACCAAGAGTGTGAAAGCACTTGGAGACAGGACTGGCACAACCTCTTCCTCTCTGTCTCCAGAACTGTGCTGCCTTCCGTGTTCATCTGTGTGATAGCTCAGGTTCCAATGTTATTTTTGCATCTGAAACTTTTAGCCCTTTCCTCTGAAATTAAAAGGTCAAAATTTTCCATAATGTAAAGCTCATTAGGATCGCATTGTCAGCCCACGTGGGACACTGTCTGAATTACAGCTCCTTTTGTTGTATAAGTTAATCAGAGGCCAATGGACCAATGGCTGCATAACTCCCTCATTTATCACTGTATGGAGGATTAAAATGGAATATACAAACTTGCAATAAAACCAACACAATTTATGGTCACTTTCCTATAAGCACTGTGAAAAGATGGTCATAAATCAAGATATTTCCTTCCAGTGTGGCTCTTGCCAGTTGGGGAGCCTTCATGCTCTTGCCGGCAGAGAGGGGCCATTATGATTCAAGGCCACCCTCACCTGGTCTTAATAACACCTTGTAGTGAAATTAATTTACTTTAAAAATTCCTGTTTCCATAACAGCTTGGTACAGCTGTTCATGTGACTTAATGAGATTCTAGAAGAAGAAATGTTTTAGAGAGAAGGCAGAATAAATGGAGATCAACGGCCTTTAAGGGCCGTGTGTGGACATGAGTTGGTAGCTGAAGGAGGTACTTGCTGAGGTGGAAGAGACATGGGCCTTTATTTCTGCTTTCATTTCTTTTCTCTTTAATCCCAAGAAAGCTGTTTTTCCTTCTCTCCTCTCTTCCTTAGGAAGCTATACAATATAGCTGTGGGTTCCAACATGCTGAAATGAAATGGAGGTTATTTTGATTACAAAAAATAAAGATTTCTTTATTTTAAAATATTTCTTCTTCTTTTCATGCAGCCTGCTAGTGTGGTAAAAATATGTCATATTTGGAATAGAAAGTATCTGCATGAATTTCACTTACATTAGTCTTGTATTGTTGTTTTTTGAAACTTATAAGCTGCCCTAAAATATTGCAGATCAGCTAAACACCTGAGTTTGAGTCATTCTTATATTGAGCCACACAAATTTCACTTCTCTATAGAGCTTTATAACCCAGTCCTCCAACAAGGAATCAAAAATGGATCTTTAAATATGGCCAGAATATCAAAAGAGTTTTTTTTAAAAAGCAATCAAAAAGATAAATCAGCAGTAGTGAGCTAAATCCTCTTTTGTGCCTTTTGTGTCTGATATGCTTTTATAATTTCTTAATGAATAGAAATGTAACACATGTTAATTGTTGAAAATTTGGAAAATAGAAAAAAAGACAAAAAAAACAAATACCTTACATAATCTCATCATATAGAGATAACCATATTCTATATTATGGGTCATTCTGAAATATAACCTGTCTTTTTAACTTAACACTTAAATATTTTTCCATAATATGTCTTGTAATGGTGCTTCAGGTTTTATTATTATTGTGTAATACATATTTTAGTCAGTCTCCTTGAACATTAGATTATATCCATGTTTTTGTTTTTGTAAATAATTCTGTAAAAGATACCAGTGCCCACATACTTTCAGTGAATCTATGTTCCCGGAAGCTAATTCCTAAGGACCGAATTCCTGAGTCAGTGCACATGAGTGTGTTAGGTCTTCTGATACACATTGCCAAATTCCTTATGCAAAGGTACCAGTTTACACTTTCACCAGCCAGATAGGAAAAGGCTCTTTCCTTCTACACCCTACTTGCACCCATGCTGGATATTATCATTACAGATTTTCTTTTCTCACACACCCAATAGAAGGGCCAGAACCCAGGACACTGGCAATACCAAATGCTGGTGAGGCACTCTCATTCACTGCTGGTGGGAATGCAACATGGTGCAGCCATTTTGAAAGACAGTTTAGCAGTTTCTTACAAAACGAAACGTATTCTTACCATACTATCTGGCAGTCACACTCATTAGTAGTTATCCAAAGGAGCCAAAAACTTACATCCCACAAAAACCAGCATGTGGAAGTTTAGAGAAGCTTTACTCATAACTGCCAAAACTTGGGAGCAACTAAGATGTCCTTCATGATAGCCAACAAGTGGGCCTCATTCTGCTCAGAATTTTATAAATAAAACTGTACAACAATGAGAGGTCAATTCTGTAAACTTATTGAAAAAAGAAAAAGATTTGCCTATATGTCTTGAGAAGTAGATTTAACCAGCATTTCCAATGTGGTGCTCAGGGTGTCAGTTCTCCAGGATACTCATAAAAGGAACAAGACAAAGTAATACTGGGCTGTAAAAAAAAAGTAATGATGTAGGTAGGGCTTTCACACCTCAGCAGCTCTACCCAGTCCTATGAGGACATTGTTGCCTATGACAGTCCTAGGTGGGTTTGACCAGCTAGCCACTTTTCAAGGAGGATCTCATGGGGCTTACTTTTCCACAGAAAGGACTTTGGGGAGAAGTATGTGGAGCTGTCAGATTAGAACCACAAGAGTTCTAATCTTCCCTGGAAGGGGAGGCCTGGGTGCCTGTAGGAGCCTAGGCTTGCGAGAGGGCGTTGGTCTGCCCAGCATGGAAGGGATGACATGGGGCCGAGGGCACAGGGGCCCTTCTCTTTATGCTTCTCAGAGAGAATGCAGACTTTTCCAGGAGAAAGTTACCCACAGAAATACCCCGTGTGTGGTATGGAGGCCTTGGGGGACCTCCAAAGCTGCAGAGAGACCCACCAATGCTCAACGATTTAGGCTCAGCTGAGAGCCTGCCTCTCTTTTCTCAGATGACCCGGTCAAGGCCAGAGGTGGGGGAATCAGCAGGGCAGTGAGGACGCCTTGCTGGGCTTGGAAGTCCATGTTGTAACCCGGCATCTGTCATTTCTGACTTCAAGCACAAAGAATTGGCTCATGGATGAGCACGGTGGGCTGGGGGCTCTGCAAGGGGACTGGAGCACTCCTTGCAGATGGTCAAGCTCTGGGGAGAAGGATAATGAGCCCAGCGGAGGGATGGGAGAATTTGAGTGTCTAGGTTACCTACCACGGCCTGGAGCTCCTGACGGGAATGCTGCCTTCACAGCCTCGTGCCTTCCTGTCTGTCGGTGTCACCATCTCAGAGAACCCACCTTGGGCAGAGACCTGCCTCCCACCTTCTTAGAGTGTGGGGACTTAAATGAGACACAGAGTTAGGGGACACGAAGATTTATGGGGAAGAAGTGAGACTCTAGTCAGGTTGCACTGGACATTCAGTGGTCACTGATCTCAGGAAGTAAGATCTTGGCTTCTGACTTTAAAAAGTCAAGATCAGTTCTGAGAGATCAGATTATGGTCAGGCATGGACATGGCCATAGTAGAACAGAATTTACAGATTGTACGCTGGGGGAGATTAAAGGGGGTACCATTAGAAACTCTGCAGAAGAAGAGGCCGCATGAGGGTCCAGAGGGCCAAAATGAAACTTGGAGATGCGTGCGTGGCTTTGCAAACAACGTTTCTTTGTTGATGCATTATTCCAAGGATTCAGTGTGAATTTTCTGTATTGGTGGTAGCCATAGGGGCTGAATATTACCTGGACTCCCAGATTAAAGATAAGGAGTATCACTGAGGATAGTCCCTGGAAGTATCCTAGTGGCTTCTTAATTCTCTTGTTAAAGTAAGATTTTTTAACGGTAGCCTACTAATCTATGTTGTTATCCCTTAAAGAATATTAGTGAGATTTAATAAAGTTGACATTAAAAAACAATCAAGATCCATGGCATTTGAATAAAATATAAGTATTTGGTTCTTAAGAGCTAGTTTCCCTTCAATAAAGGAGCTAAAAACTCCTTGCTCCCAAGAAAAAGAAGAGAAGGAGGGAAGGGGAGAGGGGTTAGATTTGATGTCAGAGTGTTTTGAGAGATAGGGCCTTCACCCTGCTTCCCTCACACCCCATCCTAGAGCGCATCTAGGGTGTGGTTCCACTAAGGAGAGCTGCGATTATACCCTGTTGTACCCAGCAAAATACAGAGAGCAGTCAGCATTCCCTTGCTGTCCAGGAGGGACAGGCAAATATTTGTAAAGAAAAGACTGCATTTGCAATGATGAGGACAACAGTCTGTGTGACCCAGTGGCTGGAGACACAACAGAACTTGGGCTTCTCTCAGAGTGTTAGCATGGATAGGAAACCTTGTCCAAAAACCAGATTCCTTCCTCCCCACCCCAAACTTTGCTGTTCCATGTATCCCTGAAATGTGGACATAAATCCAGCTAAAATTGGCTGAGATCATCCTGAATTGGCCGAGATTAAGTTTCTGTCATTTGTTGGAAATGAGGCTCAACAAAAGGAATTAAACTTGAGTATCACATGTTTGTGTTTGAAAATTCACACGTGGAAAAGTTCAACTGAAGAGTAAATACTGTAGAGGTCTCACATCCCAGAGATTTATTGGCATATGCCATGGTTTAAACACATTTATAGTGGATACAATCTCTTTCCTTAAAACCTGGTTAAGAATCACTTTCCTTCAAACTATGTGCTCGTTTGAGTGCTCTGGATTAGAAGGAAGGGGACGGGAATATTTAAGAGGGTACCTGAAATGTTTTGGTGTTTTGTGAGACCTGAAAGTTGCCAGAATTCTCACAAGGAAGGGATGCCTGCCTCTTAAGTGTCATCCAAAGGCAGTGCTGGTCCTGAATGTGAAGAAAGTGGACAGGTTGTCATCGAAGGTCCTGCCTTTTTCTCTTCTACTTTTCTTTCTCAGGCACTGATGAAATTGTATTGCCTTCCTCCCCCTCCAAAGCAATCCTTCCTTGTGTCCTGTGTTCAGATAGAGGCAGGTGACAATGAAAGGTGCTTGGATTTCTGGAACCTGTCATAACAGGTCCATATCTGGGTCTAGTTTGTTCTTTTTTGCTCTTATTGCTGTCATTGGTTTCATTTCCTCTGGAAACAAATCTATGGAGAGATGAAAATATTTTTATGTAGTAATGTGTATTGTCCACCAGAAGATCTGATTTATTCAACTTTGGCAATAAGAAGTTCAAAACGAGTTCTATTCCTTAACTAGAGTTTAGTGTTTACTCATGTTTTTCTATGTCTGGGGCTTGGGAATATTACACAGCAACTTGGCACTTCACATTTCAAAACAGATTGGAGTATATTTTGATTCAATAACATGGAGCAGAATTTTAGGAAAAGAGATGTATTATAAACAGTGATACATTCTTTTTTATCATAAAACAAACCACATTTTCAAGTTTGGAAGTATTTAAATGAATATGGTTATTATGATATATCTTATTGTTTCATTTATTATTTTCCAAAGATTTCTCTATAAAAAAACCAAAACAACTCAAGTTTAGCCATTTTGATTTGTAATCATTGGTCATTTATGCAGGAAATACAGACGCAGCCTCTGACTTCTTGTCAGTGCTTATGAAAAATGACAGCATTGGGCAAAGAAATGCTTTTTTTTTCAGGATGAACTGGCAAAGAGCCATCTCCTGCTTAATAATCTGTTTTCACCTCTCCTCTGTTGAATCATATTTTAGATTCAAAGGGAAGATATCAAGATATGAGAATATTATCATTCTCTCATTTTATTCAACTGGTGTCTTTGTCATCTACATGGATAATAGAATTTTTCAGAAATGTTCTCAACTTGTACCAGATGCCGATCTGCTGGCTCCACTGAACAGAAAGTATTCCTTCCCTTCTGGCACAATTCTGTCATGAAAGAGACAGTTACAGCAGTTCCTTTTCAACTCTCTATCAGCTAATGCCTTGTCATCCATTCCCTCAGAAAATGTTTCAGAGTAAAATTCCCACATCCGGAAAACCATCACACCCTTGTGAGGTCCCTATCTTTGCAATCTGGATAACCTGTGATGGATTTTTAAAAATCCCTTAGATCTGAAAGAAGATGGATATATGTAATCAAATGGAAGATGGTTTTCACTGTGTCTTCTCAGCCAACCCTTAGTACATACACACTGTCAAAAAAAAAAGGTATTATCAGGCATATTGTCATGGTTACAAAAATACCAAGCTCACTGTGGGAGAAAACGCTTAGAAAAATCAAAGGTAATATATCAACAAGAATATAAAATACCATAGAGAACAAGAAAGTTATCTTTATATAAAACTTTATATATTATGTAGAAATTGTATACAAATGTATAAAAACTTGTTTTATATATAAAACTTTTTGTAATGAGAGCCTTAGGTTAAATGAGCATTAAATTTTTAAGTTTAATAAAAAGTAAATACCCTTTATTCCAAATTTGTGATTTCTGTAGCTTTTTAATTTAGAATGGCTCTCTCTCTAATCTGGTTTTCTGGGAATTTATTGTGCTTTTATCTTTGGCCTCCAACTCATCCAAATGATTACTGTAATTCTATTCATATTGGCAAGCAGCTGGCCCTGACTTTGCAGATTCTATTTTGTTCTCACTTTTATTAATCTTCTCTTGGTCTCCCATGCATTTCCTCACTTCAGCCACCTGAAATTAAACAGATCTGTACCCTTAAAATAATAGCTTGAAAGGCATGCCAGAAGCCATACTCTCTCCAAAAGCTTTTAGTTGGGTTGCTGACTTATTTAAGTAATTAATTTTGTTGTGCTGTATCTATTTCTTCCCTTGGGTTCCACTACATTTCTCTAAATGTAAAACTAATGTACAATTGAACAAATCTTCTAGTACCATCCTGAGGCCAAGACAGATATATCAAAAAAGATGAAGGATGTGTAGGTGAAATGAATTTACATATTTCCCTTTTGTGTATTTGACAGACTCTAAGGCGACAACTGATTTAAGAATTGAGGTAAATTTTTACAAGACATATTACTCCACGGTCACAGAAATCAGAAAACATCATATGCTCTGAAAGAATCAAATGGAGTGTAATGTAGAAACTCATAGAATAAGATTTGGGGAGGATTCTGTCACTCTTGATTCTAAACCATTTTCTGATTATTAATATTAGAGGGTGTTTTTAAAGTGCTTTAACCAACAAGGTTGATGTGTTTGCCTTGATATGGAAAGATTTACCTGATACATTTTTTAAATTGAAGTTAAAATTTATATAGAATGACATGCACAGATGTTAAATGTGTACACATTTCATGTATTTTGGTGAATATATATGCCCATGACCAGTAACCCAATCAAGATACAGGAAGGACATTTCCATTATCCCAGAATCTCATTCCCTGTTCCCCTCCAGTAAATTTCCACCCTCTACTGGCAACAACTATTTTGATTTATATCATCAGAATTCATTTTGTCTGTTCTTGAAGTTCCTATAAATGAGATCATACAGAACATTTCCATTTGTGTCCAGCTTCTTAGATCAACATGTTTTTGTGATTCATCTGTGGTGTTGCATGTATCAGCAATTCATTCTTTTTCTTTTTTTTGCTGATCAGTGTTCCATGGTATGATTACAAACAGTTCATCTGTCCCCCTGTTGATGAAAATTTGGATTGTTCTCAGCTTGGAGCTATTATGAATAAAGATGTTATGATAGTCTTGTACAAGTGTTTTGCAGACATTGTTTTCATCTCTTTTGGGCAAATACCTATAAATGAAATTTCGGATTCATGGGGTAGGTATGTGCTTAACTTTGTAAGAAACTGCTAGTTTTCCAGAGTGGTTGTACCATTTTACATGTTCAACATTGTTGTCTCTCTCTAATGGCTAATGATGCAGAACGCCTTTTAATGTATTTATTGGATATCTACCTTAATTTTTCAGGCCCTTTGCTCTTTCTGTGTGTGTGTGTATGGTATTTTTATTGCTAATGGATTAAAGGCTTTTTGCAGATATATGTGTTGTGATATATTCTCCCAGTCTGTGGCTTACTTTTTCACTTTCTTACCTTTTGATGCATAAAAGTTTTAAGTTTTATGTTCATTTTATTGTTTTTTTTTTCTTTTACAGTTGGTACTTTTTGTGTCCTATGTATGAAATCTTTGCCTACCCTAAAGTTGTGAGGGTATTCTCTTAGGTTTTCTTCCAGAAGCTTTATGATTTCAGCTTGTATGTTTTTCTCTATGGTGTGAGGTAGCATCTGTGGTTCATCATTCCCATGATCCTGTTGGTCAAGTTCTTAAGCACTGTTGGTTGAAAGACTTCAGTTTCCACAATGCAGTATCCAGGTGCCTTTGTGAGTGTCTCTTTCTGGAATTTCTATTATGTTACTGTAATCTATTTTTTATCCTTATGTGAATACCACACTGCATTGATTATGGTAGCTTCATAAGTCTTGAAATCAGGTAGTTTGAGTCTTGCAAATTTATTCTTCAAATAAATACATTCTTATTTGAAAGATCAATAATTATTTTGCTATAAAGAAAGAGTATGTGAGTAGATTGCCTCTCCCCTGTGGGCAAAGCAAGGAAAATGGTTTCTTCTTTGGGGATCGCTATTGTTACTGGAATGGGGGAAGAGTCTGCACTTTGATTTTATGCCCTATTGAAGATAAGCTTGATTCTTTTAAATTAACTCATATTACTTGCATTTTTGAAGTGTGTTGATGGTGAAATAGAATCTTCTTTCTTTAATATCATGTTGTATTTAAAATTTAAAAAGCATGTTTCTCCAAACAAATTTACCAGTTTTCCACTGGATGGTTGAGTTGATAGAAAGAGGAAGAAAACTCTTTAATTGTGATTGCCTTGGGTGGATCAATGCGTAGTGATACATTCTCTCCATAGGAAGATATTATTGGCTTGGAAGGGGTAGTTAACATGTTCAAGGTGATACAGGTGGGATATGACTCTGTGACATTTCAAAATTCACTTTTTCTTTGACCATATTACTGCTTTAATTAAAAAACAAAAGACTTACCTTGTATTGGTACATGGGACTTGAGAAAGAGAATGTCATTACTACTGGCGCATGGGTCTTTATGTGGAGGCTGAATGGAGCTGAGTGGAGGAGCTGCTAGGAGGCCCCTCAGGGAGGCCTTCGCCACTGCAGCGTGGCCCACGGAGCTGAGCTGAGCGTTGCCCGCCAGCGGGGAGACGGTCCACATGTCTCCCAGCATAGTCCACCTCGCATCTTCAGTATCTCCCGCAACAACCCCACGCATCTTTGCTCATAAACCTGCCCAAATTGATTACAGGTCAGTGGGCAGGTCAGTGGGCACACCTCTCGCTTTGTGAGGCATGAGCCCATTCTTCACATTCTGGGAAATGACCTGAACTTGGCTTCCGAAGCCTCACTTGAGGAATTTTCAGGGCGTGTTCATATAGGCATCGTGAGCAGTCAAATTATGGGATAACCTAAGGCCACAGACTGGGGTAGATATTCCTGGATGAAAAAAAAAATGAGATCTTGACTGAAAGCCCTGGGAAATACCACATATATCAACTACTTAAGGAACCAATTTCCCAAAAAGTTATGGACAGAGCAAGCCTGCTTTATTATCCCAGAAACTCACATCTCCCTTAACTCACAACCTATAGCAGCCATGTTGGAACTTCCTCATGTCTCCATGTCCATGACCAACTCATCTCCTGTTAAGAAGGACAGATGTCCTGTTTCTGTAGGGGGCCAGACCTCCCGTCGATGGACAAGATCTCAACTTCTTGCGACTCAAGTGCTTGGTTTCTACAGAGGCTCTGTCCCTCTCCCTCACCTCAATTTCCTCCTCCCTGCACATGAGTCTTTCTCGAATGTTTGCAGGCCCACCCTAGCTTGTCTCTTCCTAAGCAACATCCTTCCTGGACTAGCCCCACTCCTCTGCTGCACTTCCAGGCAGAGCTCTTGAAAGAGCTTATGGGCTGCGTCCCCACTGCCCCCCTTTCTCTCCTGGCTCTACTGCTCCAGCCTTCTCCTCTCGCTTCCCACCGCACGTTCTCTTGCCTATGGTGCCAGTGGCTTCCAGTTCCACCTGTGTGCCTAGACAGCCACATTCATA
The DNA here is from genome assembly GCF_963455315.2 of Globicephala melas. Classification (NCBI taxonomy): domain Eukaryota; kingdom Metazoa; phylum Chordata; class Mammalia; order Artiodactyla; family Delphinidae; genus Globicephala; species Globicephala melas. Next base: position 26,729,559 of record NC_083315.2, read on the forward strand.
CCTCTCTCCAGAGAATTAGTCTCAATTCTCACCTGAGATGGGAAACTTCTTGTATTCTCTTATATTTACAGACTTGCACTTGGATATACCCACATTATCTACTGTTATACTGTGTTTAAAATAAAGCCCAGCATGTTTTCATTAAAATGAAAATAAATATGAATTTCTTTTAAAAAAGATAACTTTCATCTAAGCATGTGGGATTGTCTTGAACACATAGTAGCAATTCAGGGAAAATGACTTCAGATATCAAAAGCCCAATGTCTTTTCCCATTGTTCCCAAATTCACATCCAATGGGCGTCTTGAATGTGAAGTGTTTGGGATAGCCACACAGGTCCAGCCTTATTCACGCAAGGTTCCCTGAAGGGAGGTCTTATCTGGTCAGCCCCTCCAGGCACCTCACCTTGGCTGCAGTTGTTTATTGGGTTTTTAACTGGATGTTAGTCATGTCTTTAAAAATACATGAAACTACTTTTGCTGTTAACTAATGGTTTTATGAAGACCACAGAAAGGATTTGTTGGGATTTACGAATCCCAAATTATGTGATGGACTGTAAATTGTCTGTGCTTATGTATTTATATATATTTAACAAGTAAACACTGTGCCGTATAGTAAGTACACGTGTTTTTCACGAGGGCTCTGGTCACCACCATGCTTACATGGGGCTACGGGAAATGCATGCATCTTATCCTGTTGGGTCCTCTTCTTTCATCACACTCTGTGTCCTCCTCTGGTCCTGTTTTGTGCCAGTTTCACGAAATTGTCCCTCTTTGTTTCGCGGCCTTTAGGATAACTACAGAGACTTCTCTACAATTGAGTCTTCGTGGGTCTTTATGTTTCAGACTTGAAGCCAGAGGTTAGAAGCAGGGGGTGAGGGTGGGGGTGGGGTCTCAGACTAAATATGCCTGAACACGTATACATATTTTTGGGTCCCACACCATATTCTTAAAATGTGAATTATTTGTTAACAGTTGAGAAGCAGGGTATTTCACCTAAGATGAAGAGTTCCAGTTTCTTTTGAAAAACCAGGGAATTTCAGCCAGTGTTTCTTTCCCCAGAGCAATAATCAGGTGCTGAACAGCCATTGTGCTCTTTCTGGTCGGCGGGGGTCTGAGGCTTGCCCCCCGTGTTTGCTAGGAGACCGCCAGCTGTGCTTCTACTTTTCTTTTTCCTCCTAACCCCTCTTGGCACTTGAATTGGTGAATTCTGGCTCCTGCTAGTGTGCTGTTGCTCAGCCTCGCCTGCCGGCACGTAGCAAACAATGAATGACGGACAGACGCGTCCTGTCCCTCCAGGTCTGTTCCTACTTGTCCTGTGAAATGCTTGAACTTAGAGAGGGTCACCTCCTCTGTTCTGTGTGCCACAAAATGCTGCTTCTCTTGGCACCGTGAGCTGAGCATGGTTTCAGGTTTTCTGAGAAGGGGAAGTTTGTGTAGCCTGCCTTAGCTTTGGGCAGGAAGGGAGCACCATTCAGGTCGAGTGCTCCCCAGAATGTCTTCCCTCCTGGCAGGAGTTACTCTTGTGCTGCACTCTCAAGTGTCCCCCTGGCACAGCTGCGGGGGTTTCAGGGCCTCCCTATTTTATGCTCTGTGTGTCTGTGAGTGAGAAGCAAGTGGTATTCTTACCCCAAAATGAAACTACCTGGTAGTTTCTCTCTCTCCTCCACTCTCTTATCAAATTTGACCCCATGGGAGGTAAAGAAATGTGATTTGTTTTTATTCCAGTTATGTTTTTAGTCATTATGGCTTCCTGCTAGTCACTTCTATACTATTTTAGTCTGGATTGTAAAAATAATGTGACCACTCCTGTTGATGAAAAACAACATTTCAATTTTTTCTTTCTATGAAAGTTTGAATTCATTTTGAATTTGTCAGACATGCAAACATTTTGAAGATAATAAAATAATAACTCTCCCCCCTCGCCTTGTTTACTTACAGGGCATGTGCACTGTTGTTTTGAGTGTCTTTGAGCTGCAGAATTAAGGATTTTACATTTCTGGCACTCTAATAATATCATTTTCTAGGAAAACCACAAGCATTTTTGGCTTCTAAATATGCCCATTTAATTATGTATGGCCTGGAAGCCAGTTTTTATTAGGCTAAGCTCTGATGGCTGATCAAAGTCCACAGCCACCACTCTTTAGGGTTTTCTTAAGTGCTGGCTGATGTGAGAGTGGAATGCTTAAATTCCTTAGTAGGAAAGAATTAGAGGCTATTTTAATATCATCAGTAAACGCGCCTGTGAATATTTAGCCTTCAGACAGCAGAAGCTCTGTGAGAAAAACATGACCACGCTTGGAAGTAAATCCTGTTACTGTAATGGTGTCAATCTGTCTTTTCATTAATAGCTCAGTCAAGAGCACGTTTCCTTTGTAAACATTCCAGATGGATTTCACAGAAGAATATCAGGTTGATTCAACAGCAGTGTTGTAAGAAGACCAAATAGCACACACTAATTCCCCTTCTCTCATCCAAGAGGCGACCAGCCCTGGGATTGGCCATTCTCCTCTGCTGTCCAAGTGGATCTCTGCACTGTGGGGATCTTCTCAGCCAGGGGCGTGTAATAGGACTAAAAAAACCACAAAAACAAAAACTAGTCAGCACTAAGTGTGTTTTCATCCCATCCCTCCCCTACTCCCTGGTTTGTAATTACTCAATAAATTCCAGTGATACGTAGTTTCACAACAAAACAAGAGCTTCTTCTCCTGGAGACAGTTCAGCCAGCCTGCAGGTGTGACCCTGGACCTCAGGATGGAGGATGCCGGCCCCTGGGCAGAAGCTTGCAGGATTTACAGAGATTTGTACATCTCCGGTTTCACGCAGCTGTTATACTTCTTGGACACAGACTGCAATTCCAGGGCTAGAAGGGTACTATTATCTTATCTGAATATTTTGAATTTTCTTCTTTTTGTTTTCCATCCAGAAAAACTGACTTTGTGTGCGTGCCTCACCTTGTCCCACTATGCGTTCCCTCCCACTGTGACCACAAGGGCCAGGCCTGTTCTAGAGATGTTATAATAAGGTGTCCTTACTGGGTGTATCTTTCAAGATGGACTAGCTAATGCAAAAACAGCAGGTGGGTTCTGAGACCCAGTGGCTCTGTTTCTTGCCCAGAGGGCATCCCATCCAGCCCTAGGTGATTGCTTAGGCGTGGACCTCGAGATGCCATTCCAGCTGCTTGGAGGCCTCCTCGGTTGATGCTGCAGGAGGGAGGAGGTGGAAAACAGCCCAGGGCTTTTCCCTCCTTCAGCCAGGGAGGGCCGTGCAGCTCTGCACACATTTCATTGTCAGGGCTGGTCACAGGACCTCATGCCTGCACAGGGCCAAGAACTCTTATTTTGTGTGCACCCAGGAAGAAAGGCTGTGGATTGAGGTCTAGTGAACACATGGTACTGCCTGTATGGGGACTCTGCAGTAGCACGCGCCAGAGTGAGCATCAGGGCTGCGCTGGGTGCTGCCAGGATGGCCTGGCCATGTGTGCGCTCTCTTTGGCACTGAGCAGAGCAGCTCACAGTGACTGCTGCTCTAGACAAGCCCGACCAACGATGAATGCTTTTGGTTTGCTAACATTACACGTAAATTAATAGATACAACCACTTAATAAGAACTGGGGATTTAAACACTCTATTAAAGAACCAATTTGGTTATCAGTTATGTAATATGTAACCTTGAACAGACCTTATTTGAAGATTAAAGTTGAAAGTGGAGGTAGAAAAGCATCACATATATTTGGTCAGGTTACTGGTAACTCTCCCCAACTTAGATAGGCATGTGGGTTGGTCTACAAGCAACCAGTGGTGTGACCTTCCCCAGGCCATTAACCTTTCCTTTTTGCTTTTCTCCTCATTTGTTTTCTGACCATAAAAATTTGTGATAATTTGAAATTATTGACAATTATTAGGAGAATAAAAAGGATAAAATACTCTTAATATTTGGGTTGTTTCTCTCTATTCAAGTATGTTTGTGGGTCTATATATACATGCATATGTGTATATTTAAACAAAATCGGGGCCGACTTATGTTGTTATCTTGTCTCATATGTTTTACTTAACATAAAAATGTGAGAATTTTATTTCCATTCTGTTGACTATTCCTTGAAAACATGATATTACAGTTTAATATTAGGATTGAATCCCGAACAGTTAACACCCTATGTTATTGATTCTTTCAGTGAGGTAAGGAGTAAGATTATATAAGGAAGGAAATGGATGAATTTCAACAATACTTGTTTTTTTGGGGTTTTTTTGTTTTGTTTTTTTTTACATCTTTATTGGAGTATAATTGCTTTACAGTGGTGTGTTAGTTTCTGCTTTATAACAAAGTGAATCAGTTATACATATGTTCCCATATCTCTTCCCTCTTGCGTCTCCCTCCCTCCCACCCTCCCTATCCCATCCCTCTAGGTGGTCACAAAGCACCGACCTGATCTCCCTGTGCTATGCGGCTGCTTCCCACTAGCTATCTGTTTTACTTTTGGTAGTGTATATATGTCCATGCCACTCTCTCACTTTGTCACAGCTTACCCTTCCCCTCCCCATACCCTCAAGTCCATTCTCTAGGTCTGTGTCTTTATTCCTGTCTTACCCCTAGGCTCTTCATGACTTTATTTTTTCTTAAATTCCATATATATGTGTTAGCATACGGTATTTGTCTTTCTCTTTCTGACTGACTTCACTCTGTATGACAGACTCTAGGTCCATCCACCTCATTACAAATAGCTCAGTTTCGTTTCTTTTTATGGCTGAGTAGTATTCCATTGTATATATGTACCACATCTTCTTTATCCATTCATCCGATGATGGACGCTGAGGTTGTTTCCGTCTCCTGGCTATTGTAAATAGAGCTGCAATGAACATTTTGGTACATGACTCTTTTTGATTTATGGTTTTCTCAGGGTATATGCCCAGTAGTGCGATTGCTGGGTCATATGGTAGTTCTATTTGTAGTTTTTTAAGGAACCTCCATACTGTTCTCCATAGTGGCTGTACCAATTCACATTCCCACCAGCAGTGCAAGAATGTTCCCTTTTCTCCACACCCTCTCCAGCATTTATTGTTTCTAGATTTTTTGATGATGGCCATTCTGACTGGTGTGAGATGATATCTCATTGTAGTTTCGATTTGCATTTCTCTAATGATTAATGATGTTGAGCATTCTTTCATGTGTTTATTGGAAGTCTGTATATCTTCTTTGGAGAAAAGTCTGTTTAGGTCTTCTGCCCATTTTTGGATTGCATTGTTTGTTTTTTGGTTATTGAGCTGCATGAGCTGCTTGTAAATTTTGGAGATTAATCCTTTGTCAGTTGCATCATTTGCAAATATTTTCTCCCATTCTGAGGGTTGTCTTTTCGTCTTGTTTATGGTTTCCTTTGCTGTGCAAAAGCTTTTAAGTTTCATTAGGTCCCATTTGTTTATTCTTGTTTTTATTTCCATTTCTCTAGGAGGTGGGTCAAAAAGGATATTGCTGTGATTTATGTCATAGGGTATTCTGCCTATGTTTTCCTCTAAGAGTTTGATATTTTCTGGCCTTACATTTAAGTCTTTAATCCATTTTGAGCTTATTTTTGTGTATGGTGTTAGAGAGTGATCTAATCTCATACTTTTACATGTAGCTGTCCATTTTTCCCAGCACCACTTATTGAAGAGGCTGTCCTTTCTCCACTGTATATTACTGCCTCCTTTATCAAAGATAAGGTGACCATATGTGTGTGGGTTTATCTCTGGGCTTTCTATACTGTTCCATTGATCTATATTTCTGTTTTTGTGCCAGTACCATACTGTCTTGATTACCGTAGCATTGTAGTATAGTCTGAAGTCATGGAGCCTGATTCTTCCAGCTCCGTTTTTCATTCTCAAGATTGCTTGGGCTATTCGGGGTCTTTTGTGTTTCCATACAAATTGTGAAATTTTTTGTTCTAGTTCTGTGAAAAATGCCATTGGTAGTTTGATAGGGATTGCATTGAATCTGTAGATTGCTTTGGGTAGTAGAGTCATTTTCACAATGTTGATTCTTCCAATCCAAGAACATGGTATTTCTCTCCATCTATTTGTATCATCCTTAATTTCTTTCATCAGTGTCTTATAATTTTCTGCATACAGGTCTTTTGTCTCCTTAGGTAGGTTTATTCCTAGATATTTTATTCTTTTTGTTGTAGTGGTAAATGGGAGTGTTTTCTTGATTTCACTTTCAGATTTTTCATCATTAGTGTATAGGAATGCCAGAGATTTCTGTGCATTAATTTTGTATCCTGCTACTTTACCAAATTCATTGATTAGCTCTAGTAGTTTTCTGGTAGCATCTTTAGGATTCTCTATGTATAGTATCATGTCATCTGCAAACAGTGACAGCTTTACTTCTTCTTTTCTGATTTGGATTCCTTTTATTTCCTTTTCTTCTCTGATTGCTATGGCTAAAACTTCCAAAAGTAGGTTGAATAAGAGTGGTGAGAGTGGGCAACCTTGTCTTGTTCCTGATCTTAGTGGAAATGCTTTCACTTTTTCACCATTGATAACAATGTTGGCTGTGGGTTTGTCATATATGGCCTTTATTATGTTGAGGAAAGTTCCCTGTATGCCTACATTCTGGATGGTTTTTATCATAAATTGGTGTTGAATTTTGTCAAAAGCTTTCTCTGCATCTATTGAGATGACCATATGGTTTTTCTCCTTCAATTTGTTAATATGGTGTATCACATTGACTGATTTGCGTATATTGAAGAATCCTTGCATTCCTGGAATAAACCCCACTTGATCATGGTGTATGATCCTTTTAATGTGATGTTGGATTCTGTTTGCTAGTATTTTGTTGAGTATTTTTTCATCTATGTTCTTCAGTGATATTGGCCTGTAGTTTTCTTTCTTTGTGACATCCTTGTCTTGTTTTGGTATCAGGGTGATGGTGGCCTCGAAGAATGAGTTTGAGAGTGTTCCTCCCTCTGCTATATTTTGGAAGAGTTTGAGAAGGATGGGTGTTATCTCTTCGGTCCTGGGCTTTTCTTTGTTGGAAGATTTTTAATCACAGTTTCAATTTCAGTGCTTGTGACTGGTCTGTTCTTATTTTCTATTTCTTCCTGATTCAGTCTTGGCAGGTTGTGCATTTCTAAGAATTTGTCCATTTCTTTCAGATTGTCCATTTTATTGGCATAGAGTTGCTTGTAGTAATCTCTCATGATCTTTTGTATTTCTGCAGTGTCAGTTGTTACTTCTCCTTTTTCATTTCTAGTTCTATTGATTTGAGTCTTCTCCCTTTTTTTCTTGATGAGTCTGGCTAATGGTTTATCAATTTTGTTTATCTTCTCAAAGAACCAGCTTTTAGTTTTATCGATCTTTGCTATCGTTTCCTTCATTTCTTTTTCATTTATTTCTGATCTGATCTTTATGATTTATTTCCTTCTGCCAACTTTTTTTTGTTCTTCTCTAATTGCTTCAGGTGCAAGGTTAGGTTGGTTATTCGAGATGTTTCCTGTTTCTTAAGGTAGGATTGTATTGCTATAAACTTCCCTCTTAGAACTGCTTTTGCTGCATCCCATAGGTTTTGGTTGTCATGTCTCCATTGTCATTTGTTTCTAGGTATTTTTTGATTTTCTCTTTGATTTCTTCAGTGATCACTTTGTTATTAAGTAGTGTACTGTTTAGCCTCCATGTTATTGTATTTTTTACAGATCTTTTCCTGTAATTGATATCTAGTCTCATAGCGTTGTGGTCGGAAAAGATACTTGATACAATTTCAGATTTCTTAAATTTACCAAGTCTTGATTTGTGACCCAAGATATGATCTGTCCTGGAGAATGTTCCATGAGCACTTGAGAAAAATGTGTATTCTGTTGTTTTTGGATGGAATGTCCTATAAATATCAATTAAGTCCATCTTGTTTAATGTGTCATTTAAAGCTTGTGTTTCCTTATTTATTTTCATTTTGGATGATCTGTCCATTGGTGAAAGTGGGGTGTTACAGTCCCCTACTATGAATGTGTTACTGTTGATTTCTCCTTTTATGGCTGTTAGTATTTGCCTTATGTATTGAGGTGCTCCTATGTTAGGTGCATAAATATTTACAATTGTATATCTTTTTCTTGGATCGATCCCTTGATCATTATGTAATGTCCTTCTTTGTCTCTTGTAATATTTTCTTTTAAAGTCTATTCTGTCTGAGAATTGCTACTCCAGCTTTCTTTTGGTTTCCATTTGCATGGAATATCTTTGTCCATCCCCTCACTTTCAGTCTATATGTGTCTCTAGGTCTGAAGTGGGTCTCTTGTAGACAGCATATATATGGGTCTTGTTTTTGTATCCATTCAGCCAGTCTGTATCTTTTGGTGGGAGCATTTAATCCATTTATATTTAAGGTAATTATTGATATGTATGTTCCTATTCCCATTTTCTTGTTTTGGGTTTGTTATTACAGGTCTTTTCCTTCTCTTGTGTTTCTTGCCTAGAGAAGTTCCTTTAGCATTTGTTGTAAAGCTGATTTGGTGGTGCTGAACTCTTTCAGCTTTTGCTTGTCTGTAAAGGTTTTAATTTCTCCATCAAATCTGAACGAGATCCTTGCTGGGTAGAGTAATCTTGGTGGTAGGTTTTTCTCCTTCATCACTTTAAATATGTCCTGCCAGTCCCTTCTGGCTTGCAGAGTTTCTGCTGAAAGATCAGCTGTTAACCTTATGGGGATTCTCTTGTGTGTTATTTGTTGTTTTGCCCTTGCTGCTTTTAATATGTTTTCTTTGTATTTAATTTTTGACAGTTTGATTAATATGTGTCTTGGTGTGTTTCTCCTTGGATTTATCCTGTATGGAACTCTGTGTGCTTCCTGGACTTGATTAACTATTTCCTTTCCCATATTAGGGAAGTTTTCAACTATAATCTCTTCAAATATTTTCTCAGTCCCTTTTTGTTTCTCTTCTTCTTCTGGAACCCCTATAATTCGAATGTTGGTGCGTTTAATGTTGTCCCAGAGGTCTCTGAGACTGTCCTCAGTTCTTTTCATTCTTTTTTCTTTATTCTGCTCTGCAGTAGTTATTTCCACTATTTTATCTTCCAGGTCACTTATCCGTTCTTCTGCCTCCATTATTCTGCTATGAATCCCTTCTAGAGTATTTTTAATTTCATTTATTGTGTTGTTCATCGTTGCTTGTTTCTTCTTTAGTTCTTCTAGGTCCTTGTTAAATGTTTCTTTCATTTTCTCTATTCTATTTCCAGGATTTTGGATCATCTTCACTATCATTATTCTTCATTCTTTTTCAGGTTGACTGCCTATTTCCTCTTCATTTGTTAGGTCTGGTGGGTTTTTATCTTGCTCCTTCATCTGCTGTGTGTTTTTCTGTCTTGTCATTTTGCTTATCTTACTGTGTTTGGGGTCTCCTTTTTGCAGGCTGCAGGTTCATAGTTCCCGTTGTTTTTGGTGTCTGCCCCCAGTGGCTAAAGTTGGTTCAGTGGGTTGTGTAAGCTTCCTGGTAGAGGGGACTAGTGCCTGTGTTCTGGTGGATGAGGCTGGATCTTGTCTTTCTGGTGGGCAAGTCCACGTATGGTGGTGTGTTTTGGGGTGTCTGTGGACTTATTATGATTTTAGGCAGCCTCTCTGCTAATGGGTGGAGTTGTGTTCCTGTCTTGCTAGTTGTTTGGCATAGGGTATCCAGCACTGTAGCTTGCTGGTCGTTGAGTGAAGCTATGTGTTGGTGTTGAGATGGAGATCTCTGGGAGATTTTCGCCGTTTGATATTACGTGAAGCTGGGAGGTCTCTTGTGGACCAGTGTCCTGAAGTTGGCTCTCCCACCTCAGAGGCACAGCACTGACTCCTGGCTGCAGCACCAAGAGCCTTTCATCCACACGGCTCAGAATGAAAGGGAGAAAAAGTAGAAAGAAAGAGGATAAAATAAAATAAAATAAAGTTATTAAAATAAAAAGATAATTATTAAGAAAAAAATTTTTTAACAAGTAAAAACAAAAAAACGGACGTATAGAATCCTAGGACAAATGGTGAAAGCAAAGCTATACAGACAAAATCTCACACAGAAGCATACACACTCACAAAAAGAGGAAAAGGGGAAAAAATAATAACTCTTGCTCTCAAAGTCCACCTCCTCAATTTGGGATGATTTGTTGTCTATTCATGTATTCCACAGATGCAGGGTACATCAAGTTGATTGTGGAGCTTTAATCCGCTGCTTCTGAGGCTGCTGGGAGAGATTTCCCGTTCTCTTCTTTGTTCGCACAGCTCCCGGGGTTCAGCTTTGGTTTTGGCCCCGCCTCTGTGTGTAGGTCGCTGTAGGGCGTCTGTTCTTCGCTCAGTCAGGACGGGGTTAAAGGAGCCGCTGATTTGGGGGCTCTGGCTCACTCAGGCCTGGGGGAGGGAGGGCTACGGAGTGCGGGGTGAGCCTGTGGAGGCAGAGGCCGGTGTGACATTGCACCAGCCTGAGGCACGCCGTGCGTTCTCCTGGGGAAGTTGTCCCTGGATCCCGGGACCCTAGCAGTGGCGGGCTGCACAGGCTCCCGGGAGGGAGGTGTGGAGAGTGACCTGTGCTCGCACACAGGCTTCTTGGTAGCGGCAGCAGCAGCCTTAGCGTCTCATGCCAGTCTCTGGGGTCTGCGCTGTTAGCCGCGGCTCGCGCCTGTCTCTGGAGCTCCTTTAAGCAGCGCTCTTAGTCCCCTCTCCTTGCGCACCAGGAAACAAAGAGGGAAGAAAAAGTCTCTTCCCTCTTATGCAGCTCCAGACTTTTTCCCAGACTCCCTCCCGGCTAGCTGTGGTGCACTGACCCCTTCAGGCTGTGTTCACGCCGCGGGTCCTCTCCCTGCGCTCTGACCAAGCCCGAGCCTCAGCGCTCAGCCCCGCCCGCCCCGGCGGGTGAGCAGACAAGCCTCTCGGGCTGGTTAGTGCTGGTCTGCACTGAACCTCTGTGCGGGACTCTCTTCGCTTTGCCCTCCGCACCCCTGTTGCTGCGCTCTCCTCTGTGGCGCCGAAGCTCCCCGCCTCCGCCACCCGCAGTCTCCGCCCACGAAGGGGCTTCTAGTGTGTGGAAACCTTTCCTCCTTCACGGCTCCTTCCCACTTGTGCGGGTCCCGTCACTATTCTTTTGTCTCTGTTTATTCTTTTTTCTTTTGCCCTACCCAGGTATTTGGGGAGTTTCTTGTCTTTTGAGAGGTCTGAGGTCTTCTGCCAGCGTTCAGTAGGTGTTCTGTAGGAGTTGTTCCACGTGTCAATGTATTTCTGATGTATCTGTGGGGAGGAAGGTGATCTCCACGTCTTACTCTTCCGCCATCTTCCCCCTCTCCAGCCATATTTGTTAATTTCATTTTACTAGTGGAACAAAATACTGTTTTGCAAAAATGTCAGTACAAGTCACATTTAACGAAATTCACACTAAAGTTGACATAACTTGGTTGAACTTTTAATAGCTGTAGACAGTTATTCCACAAAGTATCTTCAAAACCTCTTTGAAAGGCCAATTTTTACTTTTTTTTTTAAACTGAAACATTCCTTTTGGGGGAAAAATTGAAAACATTATCAATCTGGATATATTAAAATCTGGGCTTGACATTAGTTTTCCTCAGAGCAAATCAGACAGATTTCTGTTGCAAGGCCTGTTCTTGAACTATGACCCCAGCCTCTGAGGAGCCTTATTTACTGACAGCACATGGGACTTTCTCCCAAGTCTGAGCTCTGCCCCCTTCCTGTCCTGCTGGGAACCTGGGGTCTTCCCTTCCACCCCATGTTGCTGGGGACCTCATAGCCCCACCCTCTTCCCCCACCCCCGTGTGCTGGAGCAACACTTAAGTTTCTATCTGGGAAAACTTAATTTCGCTCTGTAAGCTCTGGGAGCCTGCTCCTCAGCACACACACAGACACAAACAGAGACACAGGCTCACTTGCACACACAAACAGGTGCATACAGGTACATGCACATGCACAGACAGATAGGCACACACACATGCAGACGCATGCAGTCACACATATGCACATATACATCCTGAGGCACATACATGCACAAACACAGGCAGAGGAACATGTGCACACACATGCAGGCACATAGACACATGCAGAGGCACACACACTTCGGCACACACAGCTAATACTATTCAGGGCACTTCTCCCACATCCAAGGGAACTATATTATGGGCTCCCTGAGTTGAAATTCAGAATTAGTATCAGTACAGAAATAATGTTACGAATGATCGGTTTTGTTGCTTTGAGAACTTAGAGTACCTTAGTGAGCAGGTTGTCATTCACACAACTTCCCTCCACATCAGAATCCAAGGTGACAAGGCTGAGGGCTTGGCAGCATGGTAGCCATCGATCTTGTTCTTCGTAGAACAGGTCTCAGTATAGAGAGCCCCTCATGTACTGGGGGTATGAGATTCCTATTCCTATTCCTTTTTTAAAGGCTCCTGCTTCAGGATATGTTAGAATTCTCAAGCCTCTATTAAGGGATGGATGAGAAGTAAGTGGGGCCTTAGGTCACATCCTATTCAAATTGCCACTGCCGTTGTCCACCTCAGTGGAGCTTCTCAATTTCCAAGTGGGTGACTCAGCCAGGTCGCTTGGCCTCTCTGGCCCTTGTTTTCTCAACCTGAAATGGGAATGATATGAAAACACACTTGACAGGATTGGAATGGTGAAAGCACACAGTCTATCTGAAAGGGCTTAGGAAGTTGAAATGCCCACAAGGGAAAGAGACGTCTCTGAAGGTGTCTCTCTGCCTCAGTGTGGCTGTGTACATCCCCCGTGTTTTCCTATAAAACATCCTCTTGTAAAGAGCTGTGGAGGAAGCACTGTCTGTGCTGAGTATCATTTATGATTGATTCAGAGGCCATAAAAACACCATGTTGGATTTTAATGCCCTTCCCATGCCCTCGTCCTTAGTTGGACTTCCTGTGTCTCTAGGAAGATGCCTGGCCAACCTCAGAGAGTTCTTAAGCATTTTCAGAGGCTATTAGTGCTGACCTTCCAAGGTGGTTGCTGTCATTTGATGAGAAGGTGGGCGTGCCTGGATACCTGAGTTGCTGAGACCAAGGCTGCCAGCTATGCAGTAACTGCTTCTTCGGTCCTGGCTCCCCCCGTCAGGACACCGCACCCATCACAAGAGCTTGGCGGATGATTTAGAAGGTCCCTAAGACACCCTAAGATGGGGTCCACCACTACATCCAAATCTCTGTGCTTTGCTAAGGCTTCCAGGGGGAGGGCAGGCAACTGCAAATAGCAGTGAGGGCTTCTCCCACAGATGGCACCATGTCATGGTCCTGATAAATTTCCCCGCCAGCCCTCAGATCCCGTCACCCCAGAACTCTGGAGACTGGAAGAGAAGCAGGTTCCCCTGAAGGTTCGAATGCTCGTGCTGTGGTTTCTGCTTTAAGACAACTAAAACGGAAATGAGGAGGCAATTCACACAATTTTGAATAATAATAATACTAATAATAATAGCCAGAATTTATTGATTGCCTCTCATGTGCTGAGCCATGCCTGTACTAAGTTCTTTGCAGACAAGAGGATTCATTGTTACCAAAGCCCTGTAAGTTCTTTTTTTATCTGGATTTTACAGATGAGAAAGCTGAGACTGAAGTTTAGATAAATAAAGCAACTTGCTAAAAGTTGTATTTATAAATACAGATTCATTTGACTAAGATGCTTAGGTGATTGTATTTTTATGACAAATGGTAAATTACTTGAATAAAACAGACTAATTTGAATTATTTACCTGTTTGTTCCTTTTGTTTATTGTCTCCACGGAGATCTGAATTCCTTCTGTAGAGGTGCTGATGGGGGCAGTCAGCAATCTTAGACCTTTCTCCCATCCTGTAGAAAAGCAGCTTAGGGCGGCCGGGGGTGGCAGTGAGGGGGTGAGGGCAGGGTGTCTCTTTGTACTTGGGGACAACCTCCCAGAGTAAACCCACTTGCAGGATTCCGGAAGCCAAAGGAACAGAAGTCGGAAGGAGCAATATGGGGCATGGAAATGCCGGACCTTGCTCCCTCCTTCTCTCTGGCTTTCCTCTCTCTCTCATTTTAGTCCTTCTACCTCCCTACAGAGACAGCTATTACTGAAATTAGCGAAAACTGGTGGACTGTTTCTGTATGGCAGTTAGGCAATGAGTGTTAAAATACAAGTTCATACCCTCTGAGTCAGAATTTCTACTTCATTCTACTTCAGAAAGCAGAGCAGGCAAAGAAATATATTCAAAGATGTTCATTCATCATGGCATGGCACAGAATATAGAAATATGAAAAGTGGCTTAAGACAACACAAATCTATCATCTTTACAGTCCTATGGGTTCAAAGTTTGTCAAAACTCTCACGGGGTTAAAATCAAGGTGGCTTCTTTCTGGAGGCTCTGGGGAAGCATATGTATCTTTGCCTTTTGTGTTTTCTCAAGGTCACTGCATTCCTTGGCTTGTAGCCCTTTCCTCTGTCTTCAGAACCAGCGACATCAGGGCTTCCCTGGTGGTGCAGTGGCTGAGAATCCACCTGCCAGTGCAGGGGACACGGGTTCAATCCCTGGTCCAGGAAGATCACACATGCTGTGGAGCAACTAAGCCCGTGTGCCACAACTACTGCGTGTGGCAACTACGGAAGCCCGCGTGCCTGGAGCCCATGCTTTGCAACAAGAGAAGCCACCACAATGAGAAGCCCACATACCACAACAAAGAGTAGTCCCCACTCACTGCAACTAGAGAACGCCTGCACACAGCAGCGAAGACCCAACACAGCCAAAAATAAATAAATAAAATTAAAAAAAAAAAAAAAACCAAAACCAGTGACATCACCGCTCTCTGACTCTTCATCCATCTTCATTCACTTTTATATGGACACAGTTGGGAAAAGGACTCTTACTTTTAGGACTCATGTGATTATCTTGGGCTGACTCAGGTAATCAGGATAATCTCCCATTTCACTGTTCACATCTGCAAGTTCCAGGGGTCAGAAAGTAGATATTTTTGGGGGACCCTCATTTTGCTTACCAGACAGACGTGGTCTTTTATTGATCATGCTGTTGATAGTTGGAATTAATTCTACCATATGCTTTTGTAATTCCCATGCTTTTCTTTTGCTTTTTAAAAACAATTGGTCTCATTTCTTAATTGGTATTGAATTGATTGAATTAATTCTCCTTTCTCTTTCTACCAGTTATGTTAATATAGTGGTTGCACTTCAGCTTTTACCATGTTTCCCTTTACTTTTTTTGTAGAAATGTCTAAAGTTAATTTCTCCTTCAGCAAGACCATCATGTGCTTTAATTTTCCTTCAGATATCACTCTTCCCATCTCCATGTTATTATTGATTTAATTAGATTTAATTAGAACTCGTTTTTCTAACACAAGTCATCACCATCATTATCACTATCATCATCATCGTAGTCTTCATTTATTTCTTAGTGATAATACAAATTTAACTGTGCTTACTCATGATTTTACTGCTCACTCGTGGCTCTTCCATCCTATTTTTTCTTTGAGTTGTTTTTTTCCTTATTGAAGGATATGCTTTATTATCTTTGTTCCATAAGGAACTGTAGGTAGTAAACTACCTTATCCTTGACTGTCTGAGAATATTTTTATTTCTCTAAAGAATTCCAGATTTGCAGTTACTTGCCCTTAACACTTGAAGATATCTGTTCCCCCTTGGCTTCTGTATACTTTGCTACTGATAAGAAATAAAGTGTCACATATTGCAGTACTTTATTTATGTTGGTAGATAATCTTTCCTTTTCCCATAATATATTCTAAAATATAATCTCTCAATCTTTTGTACATTGGCGGTTCACGGTGATGAATGCAGGTGTGGATTTTATGCTTTTATAAGTGCTGAGCACTTGATGTGATGTTTCTATTAGACTGCTCATGAGTTTCTTCAGTCCTGAAAAATTTTGAGTTATTATCAATTTAAGTATATCCCCCTCCTATAATTGCTCAGTTTCTTCAATTAAAAGTTTCTCAATCTATCTTTAACATCCTTTAACAATTCTTTGTATTTTCCATTTATTCATCTCTCTGACCTATGTTCTGGGTTATCTCTTCAGTTGTGTCCAGCTGGCTGTTCTTCACATCTATTGAATTATTAAAAAATTATTATATCATTAATTCCCAGAATTTGCACTTGATTTTTTTCCATTGTTACCTCCCCTTGCTATTGTTTTATGAATGTCCATTATCACGTGAATATTTTATACATGCTTGTTTGAATATCTTTTTCAGATTTCTCAATTGATTTTTTTCTTGAACTTTAATGCTTCTATTTATCTGTTGATTCCTGACCATGGTTGTAGAATTCTTCATCTGCTTTGCCATCTTGGTTGAGTACTATTTTGTGTGAATATATTCTCCCACACTAGTGAGCCTCCTGCCCAGACAGGCATGATGTTTTCTCAGCCCACTGGGAATATGGCCCTGAGTCAATCTTGCTAGCAGTTCAGGGCTTTCAGCCTGCATGGATGCAGCATTTCCAAATCCTAGGTCCATCCCTAAGTGCCTCTGCTTCCTCCTTCCTCCAAAGGCACATGGTTTTGGCCACAGTCTCAGATGGCTGGGCAGAGATATTTCAGCTTCTGTCATGGGCAAGGATTAAGGTCTTAACAACAGCTATCCTCCAGAAGTTTAATTCCAACTCTTTGCCAGACCTGGGCATTCTGTAAAGGAATTGAAACTCTAGCCCTGAATGTTCAAATATGGTTCCAGTATATGATGAGCCATGAGCCGTGCAACATGTCACTCTGTTTCTATCCACAGAAATAGTCCTCTTGTTTTTGAGTGCAGGTGTGTCTTTGTAAGAATTATCTGTCATTGTTGTGTATATATTCTCTATACATATAGTATATATTTTATAATTATAAAACATATATAAAGATGATAAGGTATATTAAATGACTACTAAGTGAAAACCAAAACAGTAAAATCAATGTATTATAATAGTAATAAAAGCTAGCATTTATTAAGCAATTACTGTGTTGTCATCCTCTAAGCATTTCATATGAATTGATTCATACAATTCTCTAGATGATGACATGGATTGTGTATTAATATTATCCGCATTTTACAAATGAGAAAATGAAGATTCAGAGTAGAAGTAGCCTGATCAGGGATGCACAGTGAGAAAGTAGCTGAGTTTGTCTTCTTTCCAATATTATACTGTTTCTTACTGCTCATGAATACATGGAGGATGGACACCAGTCTGTGAAAAGAGATTCATTATGGGTGGTGGGAATATGTGTTTGCTTTATTTTATTTTAGTTCCTCTGAATTTTAAAAGACTCTTGCAGGGAACCTATAACACTTCTGTAATGAGAAAAAATAGTAACTAAAGTTATTCTTAATATGTTTTTTAAATGCAAATGATGCCTTCTTCCTTCAGCAACACTTTCACTGTTTGACAACAGTAGCCGAAGATGAAGTAGCCAAGGACCAAATTACCTGCAAGATGGGTGGGAAGACTTACAGTGGGGTGGGGGGTGGGGTGGGGTAGGAGGGAGATGGGCAGTGCTCAGAGATGCAAAGGAAGGTACAGGGGTGGAGACCATTTGATCTCTTTCACTGTAAGTCTAAGAGTCCTAACTGCAGGCTCAGTATCGTCCCTGAGCCCCTCTGGCTTACATGCTTGATTTGGTGCACCTTCTCCCATTTATGGTTAACTAACCGCCTTTCTCTGTATTTTGGCTCCAGTGTTCAGTTTCTATGGCAATGGATACTATTTGAAATGTAGAAAAAGGCCACTCTGTATCCCTGATAAAGGCAACGTTTCTCATTCTTGTGCTCTGTACAGTCATTAAAAGACCATAGTCTCACGTCTACCTGGTGACACAAAGGAGACGAGGAAGGAGTTGTGTATACACAGAATATGTGGTGTAAAAAGCCAAAGGAGTACATAGTTGTTCAGAGTAGATGCTGGGGGAATGGTGAGTCCTTGGAAAGAGGGTAGGATGTCAAAGATGACAGATCTTCGAAAGAGCCTGGATCCGGGTGGCCAGTGCTGGGTTGGAAAAGGACCATTCAAACTGCATTTGCAAATCCACCCTGCTGCTGGTGCTCTTCCAGGGAAGAGCAGACAAGGGACCCAGGAGCCAGGCGATGGGACCTGGGTCCCATGGAGGAGTGTCCATGTGACCTGTGGGATCACCATGTTCCTGCTGGCCTCCTCGGATGCGTGGTACACCTCACAGTCCGTCTGTGGTTTATTACAGGATTTAAGGAGCCAGGGCGGTCAGAGGAAAGGCTATGCAAGTACTTGCAAAAAGAGCACTAAACAGTGATATTTGTCTGTGATCCTTCTGGAACTTCCAGAGCTGAGCTATCTTTGCTCATTTGTACCTGGAGAGCCCTGGAGAGGGTGCACAAACTTCTAGAGACTTGGCCATGAGTTGGTGATAAAACGCTGAATAAATCTCATACCAGATTCATGGTGGTCACTATAATTGTGATACAGAGAGTGTGTTACTTACGAGGCATGTTTTATATGCATGAAACTACATAGCCTATGGATTTAGAATGAAGGGTCACAAATTATATTTAAATAGTCTCACTCTGAGTTTTGTTTCATCAACCAGCAATCCCTCCCTCCCCTCCATGTTTGTTCACTTTCCGCCGGCCCCCTACAAGACTTTTTAACAAAAATTTTGCCCTAGAAGTTAAACCTTCTGTTCTTCCAAAATAGGCAATGGCTTGCATTGTTATCAGAAATAACAGCAACTCCAAAATAATCATGTGTATTCCTTTCCTCTTTTAAGTTCTATTCATCAGAGAGAAAATAAGTATGTATTTCCCAAGACTTGACAAAGAAAAGCAGAATTTGCTCTTTTTTTTGAGAAATTTTTTAAAAAAAACTGTGCTTTCCTTAATCAAAACGTGGGATTTCAATGTCATGATCTTGATTTATATCAGACTGACGCAAGCGTGTGAATTTCACAGCAGGAATCTGTGGATTGCATGGAGAGCTGGGCCAAAAAGCAGCAGCAGCATTTCTGCTAAAGAGCAGCAGCATTTCTGCTAAAGAGCAGCAGCTTTAGTAATTCTTGATGACAACTACCTGTTGAGGGGAAAAGGAGAAATAAAACAATAAGCTTAGAGACGTCACAGATTACATCACAACATTAGCACCTCTAAGCGTGTGATGAATTGTAATTATGCCTGAAATCTGAGCTGCCTGCAAGACACGCAAATAAAATGTTTCAATTCATCATCTTTTAAAAGTTCTTATTACTGTTTTCCAAAGGAGCTTTGCAACTGTCAGGTTTACCTAATTCAACTCAGAAGTTGGTTTTTATGCTGCTATAAATGGTTTTTACAGTTGTCATAATCTCAGAAACATGCTGGATACTATAACTGCAGGGGTCCTAATTAAAGTGTTCCATGACTGATTTTAAATCAGTGTCAGTTTATATCTCATTACTTTTTCTTTGATTATTTTTCTCTAAGCAAAAAGGAGTACATGTGACAATTCAATCATGTATATCTTCAAATATCAAAATAAAAATACGGCTTAGTTGGATTTGACATACAGTGAGTACACAAATGATTTTAGAGGCAATTAAAAGGAATTTCAACATTACTTACAAAAATGATTTGAACAGAAAATGTAAAGTGAGTTGTATGGAGGCATTTGAGTCACTATTTTTGTATCTATAATTTTTTGGCATCAACGTTGGAACTTTGCTAGATCATCATTTGCAATGATAATTGGTGAGCCTATCTTGGACTCTACAGAAGGCATTTTGTAGCATAAAGTATGATATGGACTTTATTTTTTTTTTAAAGGAGTTTATAATGAGTCCTGTTCAGAGTCAGATCCGAGGATGTCAAGCATTATGAATGTCTCCAGAAATCGTGTGTTCTTTCTCCCTTCAGAGTTTCCTAGTTGGTGGTCAATCAGCCAGAGCATAAATATTTGCTGTGATTTGGATTCTTGAAGTGCTTAGTTCTTTAAAAAGTGTTCTTATTCATATTAATTCAAGCAAGTTGGGTTTTGTCTGGTGTCTACGTACTGGCCCACAGTAGGCTATTGGGAGCACACAAGCAGCCTAACTCCTTACATCTGTTAGCCCGTCACTTGGGGATGAGGACGATACTCCCACCATGTCCTGGACCCCAACATTAGAATAACTTTGGAAACTAAGTCAAGCGCAGGTGTGCAGGCGCTCCTCAAGCTCTGGTTGTAAATCTGCTTTTCACTGTCCAGGAGGACGGCAGGCCTCAGTGGGCACGGTTGTGTCTGTCGTGCTGCTGCCTGGCCAGCACTACAGGCAGCTCTTCATCCCCTACGGGCTTCACCAGCCCCTGCCCGTGCTCACTTTGTCTCTGCTTCCTGCCAGCCAAGGCTGCTGCTTCCCTGCAGTCACTGCTCTGGGTGAATCTTTCTGCCTCAGAGACATTGTGCGGGGTTGAGTGAGTGATCTTTAGCCCAGAGACCCTAAAAGGAAAGAAAAGTACATTCACACATGTTACTGAATTCAAATAAAGATGAGTGCAACATTCTTTATTTTATTCTTCCCTCCAGGATGATAAACATCTCACCTCATATTCAGTCATGTGACTTCATCTTATATCTTTTGTTTGAAAGAATTTGAAAGACACATGTGGTGAGTGGCTATGAGTATTCATTTCATAAAATGAATACATGCACTGTGGATGGGCTGTATGGAGCAAAAGTAACCACTCGTCTGGGAATCAGGAAAATTAGGCTCCAGTCCTCAGCTTGCTATTAACTTTTTGAATGACCCTGGGTAGGTCACAGAATTTTCACGTCTGAATTATCTTGTTGATAAAATGACAAGGATGGCATTAAAAGGTGGTTATTTTTCAACTTCAACATTCTTTGATTCTACTCTGTTCCTCAATTTATTGTGTGTGGAGCATCCTATTAGATGCTATGAAGGTATAAAAACAGAAGAGAAGGCTGAAACTCTGTTCAGCTCACAATGTAATTGGAGGAAGGAAACATGTACACATCAGAAATACAGTAGAGGGAGAGAAGAGTTTAGAGTTAGAGGCTGACAGCCATGCATTGGCTGCAGAGAAGGGACCCCGATGGAGCAGGCTGAGGTGGGCAGGAGGACAGAAAGTGATGCGGGGTGAAAAATGATGGCATTTAGCCCAAGACACATGATGTGCTCAGTCGAAGCCCCATAATCCCTTTACCAGCATCGCATTAACCTCAGTATGGAGCACCAACCTCCCTATAAATCACTGGCATTTGGACACTGATCCAAATGGATATAGCATGGAGCTATTAATAGAAACCTCTGAACAGATGTGGTGGACAGACCTCTGAGCAGAACGGCGGCATGACCACGCCAGGCTGGCGCCGCAGGGAACGGCCTTTCCTTGCTCTTGATCATTCGCGGTCCTCCGCATGTCAGGAGGAGAACTTGACACCTGTGACCTGGTGCTGCCAGAGGCCCAGGGGGCCTCAGTGTAAAACATTTCTGCTGTCCCTGTTTTAAACGTGTGCCCCCATTTTGTGCTACTTCTTTAGAGTGTCTCAGTGTTTAGATAAACAATTTAAAGGCCATTTATAATGTGCTGAGGGAATTCTGTAATGTAAGGAGTCCAGCTGAGGTCCTTAAGCTGGACTTTGAATGCTGGGGTTGTCTAGCCTGTGCCCCTGGGTTTCTTTACTGGTCAGGCAGTTGTCACTTTGCAGACCTGCACCGGCCATCTACCCTGCTGGCACATGGCTGGAAAGACCCTGAAAATTAGTGCATGTGACTTTGCATCATTTTATGTGTCCCTCATGTTCCTGCTCATCTTTGACCTCCTCCTAAGATGTCTGTTCTCCTCCATGGTTGCTCTTTGTCACTGAGTTTACTGTGATCTGGCCCAATCTGATGAGCTTATCTTGAAGTTCCTTCTGAATAGGCCATTCTTCTGGAAAATTTTAAGCACATTTTCCCCCTGCCATACTCTTTCCTGTCTCATTCTGAATATAGCTTTTTATGAGAGATGGATCAACTACAGTTTCCCTATCTCATTTCAATTTATTTTCTTTCTTCAAATGGTAATTGAATGCTTGGTATATATAAAGGACTCTACTACAACTAGAAAGCACACAAAAACATTTTAAACACCAGACTCTATCCTCAAGAAACAGAAGATCTCATATGATAGATAATGTAAATAAATACAGCTTGATAAATGGTGGGTGGTAAATGTGTTCTAAAGATTCCCTTGGAAGACCATCAGTCTTCCCTAACTATTGTTAAGCCTTCTGTATTTTGAGCATTTTGTGTAGACTCAACTTCTACCTGATTTGTATTTTCTTGATCAAACCCACTTTTAACTGAGAAAGTGTTTTTCATTATTGGAGAACTTAAGATCATGTCATTGAAGTGATGAAGGCAATTTAGAAAGGGACCCTTCAAAATTGTTCTTACTAATGGTCTTCAGAATAAGTTTATAACCTTCTGAGGGGATTTTGAAGAAAATAATACCAATCTGTATGTATAAATCTTTGTAAGCTGAAAGAATAATTTATCTTATTTGAACATTATTATGTAGAAGAAAAGAAAGGACGAGAGGAATAAGGAGGGAGAGAGAGAGAGAAACACAGAGAGTTAAATGTAAAATTAGGAAGCTGAAATATGCTTTAGACAAAAATACTTCATTATTTACCTTGGAAACGTCATTTAAATCTGATAATGCAGCATTTTTATTCTAGAAAATGGGGGTTATTTTTTTACTCTCAGGAAAAGTATTTGTTGAACTTTCACAGAGTTGCTTATTGGTGAATCAGCCAGATTCAGACTTAAGACTGATACCCAAAGGACAATATCAGCTCATCTGAGGCACCGCCAGGAACTGCCCAGGGTTCATGGTGGGAGCAGATCTGTGCATCGGAAGAGCTTTTATAGATTTAGAGAAATTTTGAGGGGTACAGGTTAAACGGGGGACTTTATCTTCTCACTGGGGTGCTCTGCCCACAGATACCTGAACCAGAATGTTGTGTTCTTACACGGGGAGAAGCTGAATGTCTGCTTGTAAGCAGGTCCTTCCAATGGGAGTCAGACCTGCTCCACCAGGAGAATGAGGAAAGCACAGATTTAGTGCCACATCTCTGCAGTGGAAACACAGTTGACTGAAGGAGATGTTGAGACTGACTTTGAGCCCAGCATTGCCCTGGTTGCAATGGAGATGGAAGGGAATGGGAGATGTAGATTTGAGATATCAGTACCTTTCGAACTAATTGGAAAAAATATGACATACGTGAACTAAATAGTAATGCAAAACAGTTGGTGAAGAAGTGCTGATGTGCGTAGTAGAGAAAATAACAAGTGAACTCTGGTGGATATCCATGCCCAAACTGTGATGAAAACCAGATTAAAGAAGAGAGATTGGATATGGATGCCTGCTGGGGATTAGTCAGGATTTGGGTAAATTGAGGGGAGAGGAAAACAAGAAAAGCAGGTTGGGTAGCTCTGAGGATGAATGAGCAAGGCTAGAGGCTCCAGGGTGTTAGTTGGAAGTAAGGATGCCTTGACAGAGACCCAGTTGTGAAGGTCTTTGATGACTTAACCAAGGAATTTGGAAGTTTTCCATTAACAGTGGAAAGCTCTAAGAAATCATTCTTCAAAATTTTAGGGGGACTATTTTCTATTTCCTTATTATTATTTTTTTCCTGTCAATCTCACTGCAGTTTACTCCTTGTCAGAAATTTGTAATCTGGAGAAACGTTTTAAGAAAAATGTTTAAGAAAAAAACCAATGTGGTCCTATATGAAGAAAAGATGAGTGAGGAGAGAAGCCGGATGTATCAAGACTGATTAATAGACCAGGCGTACACTGATGAGGTCTGACCTCCTGTTAGGGTTTTAAATAGACACAGAGGGCAGCGTTTCAAAAGACAAGGTGGGACTAAATAACTGGAGAAGATAAAAGAGAGAAAGGAACAAATGGATTCCAAGGTTTGATCTCAGAGGAATGACTTACTATGTATGGATGGAGAGGGGATCAGAAAGCATCCTCCAACCGGCAAATTCATCTTCTCCTGTAATATGGTCCAATAAAAATGTAATGTGGGGGGCTTCCCTGGTGGCGCAGTGGTTGAGAGTCCGCCTGCCGATGCAGGGGACACGGGTTTGTGCCCCGGTCCGGGAAGATCCCACATGCCGCGGAGCGGCTGGGCCCGTGAGCCATGGCCGCTGAGCCTGCGCGTCCGGAGCCTGTGCTCCGCAACGGGAGAGGCCACAACAGTGAGAGGCCCGCGTACCGCAAAAAAAAAAAAAAAAAAAAATGTAATGTGGGCCTCGTATGAAGTTTTACATTTTCTAGTAGGTGCATTAAAAGAATAAAAAGAAACAAGAATTTTTACACTAATAATATTTTATTTAACCCAGTATAGCCAAAATGTTTTTATAGCCAATCATTTTACATGTAGTCAATGTAAACAATTATTAATGAGATAGTTTACATTCCTTTTTTTTTTTTCATACAAAGTCTCTGGATTCCAGTGTGCATTTTACACTGACAGCACATCTCAGTCCAAGTGCTCAGTAACCCCGTGAAGCAGGGGGCTACTGTCTTGGATGCTGCAGCTCTAGACTTAGAACTAATGGTGTCAGAGTTAGCACCACTCACACAGGTGCCAGGACACTCCTGTCCTAGGTGCTTCAAGGTTAGAATTATGTGGATGGTGCTTGTGCACAAATAGTGCCACACTTGGACCCTTGATTCATGAGAAGCCCTGAGAACAAGAGATCCAAGAAAGCATTTCTAGAACATTCTTCAGAAGATTGCAGAATTCATGGCTGCTCACTTGTCAAAATCTCCTTTGAAAGAAGATGTAGATTTGGAGAATTTCCTGAAATGTACTAATCCTTTTGTCCATTCAGAGATCATCAAATGAAGTCCTTTGACCCAAATGTAGCCTGTACCCTGCAGCTGAGTTCTGCTTGGACAGCCTAGCATTTTAAACAAAACTCAAAACACAACAGTGAATTGAGCATCTGTAAGCAAAGCGTGTACCTTCCATGTGCCACGTCCAGCACCTCTGCAAGTTTCTGCTGCCTGCCTGCCAGCCTCTGAAGGCATTTCCACTCTAGGGATTCAAAATGGAGGCCTGTGTAAAAGCCAGCCTAACAGGGAGCAGAACACCTGGCCCAGCACTTTGGTTCATGGAATTGCTTTTCACCTTTGACCCATCAGCCTGGATTATTGTGCTCACTCCTGCTGGTGACATTTAACACACTCTGCCCTGACTCTTTCTGGAGCCCAGGAGAAATTTTCTCTGTCTTGGTCCTAAATAGCTGGGTTTCTCCAGAGCAACTCATCAGGACACTGAATCACTTCCTCTCCTATTTACGTCTGCAAGGGCTGCCAGAAAACTGATGGCTGGATTCTTATCCCACTTCTGCTGATGAATAGATAGGACATGAATGCAGTTGTTTTCTGTTAAACTCACTCTTGGCTATAGCTTATCTTTTCTAGATTCACTTTTCCATAGAAGTTTCCTTAGATAATTATTTAACCTTTATTTTGTTGTTCCACTTCTGTTTATGGTGTGGATTCTATCTGTCATCTGTCTATCTGTCACCTAGATATCACCTAGATACCATCTGTCTGATGCAACCATCCACATTTCTCCAGTACTTCTGCTCACTCCATTGAGTTGTTTCTCAGGCAGCTTCCATATTCTTCACTTACCTGATGCTGAGCCACACCTGATTGCTCAGAGTTGACCACTTGACTCACTGCTGGGCCAGTGACTCTTTTCCCTACAAGTTTTTGGATTTGGGACTCAGATCAGTGTCTCACTAATGGCTGAATTTATAATAGTAACACTCAAGTAATAATAATAGTAACAGAATGATATAAGTAATAGTAGCACTTAGAATAATAACACAAGCACAGTAATAAAAATGGTAACACTAGACTAGTAGCACAAGGGCATTAATATTAATAGGAAACTAGAACAGTAATAGTAGTAGTAACACCAGAATAGTAACACAGGACAGTATTAGTAATGGTAGCGGTAGCTTAGTAACACAAGGGCAGTGTAGTAACACTCAAGATTTGTCAGCAGTCATGCAAAGGCACCATTTGGAGAATGAATGAATGTAAAACACTGGAGGAGGGGAGGGGATGGGGGATTAGGGAGGTGAAAATTGAAGAGTGGGAAAGAGTCCAGATGTCCTTTCAAGTCTTAGGTCTGCCTGTTTCTGAGGCTTACCTCAGCCTCAGTTGGCTAAAGTTTGGTTGTTAAGTTTGTTTGGACTCTATGAGACACCCAGTGCCTTTTCCAGTAAAGGTATCTTTTTATTAAAGATAGTTAGAGGTAGAGAAGTTCTCTGGAGCTTGCAACTTCAGAGTGACGACTAACAACTAACACTATTTTTAAAGACAACTTAGGAAACAGATTTTGTTTGAAATGGATTCTCACAAAAAGTAAGAACAAATAGATTTATAAATACAATTATTTGGGGAAGTTTGTCAAGAGTAAAGCAGGAAAGACTCAAAGCCTGTCATTATTTTTGAGTCAGTGTCTGCTATGGATGAACCAACCCAACTGTAGAATTTGGCAGATGTAGTCAGTCTTGAAACATTAAAAATGGTACATAAATGAGATTCCTGTTATTTGTGAAACAGATTCACTAAAATGAAAACCCCTTTGAACATGGTCAGAGTTGATCTGGAATGGACGTCACCTCCTCGTTTTTATAGAAGCTTATCGTCTAAGGCCAGCACGCAGGAAGGATTTGTGTGTGCTGATTCCTTAGGAAGGAACTGTATTGGAACCCATTCATGGCTGGTCTCCTAGTAACTCTGACACAGTCAGTTTCCAGCTTGACTTTTGAACTAGCTACATGTTCTTCATTGAGGACCAGATGAAGCAATTGGGTGGCATTTAGAGGGTACTGCTAGGTTAAAAAACAAACAAACCTTTAGCTGTTAAAAACACAGTAATTACAGTGAAATTCTCTCACTGTGAGAGGCACATAAGAATGGAAATGGATAAAAAAGCAAATATATACCCAAAATACCTCATGTTTTACTTAAGCAGGACAAAAATTCACTGAATGGAAATGTAGAGAGAATTGGGCAGATTGACTAAACTGTATAATTGAGTAAACTGTATAAATTGATAAATTGTTCTCTCTCTCTTTCAAATTTGAATTTGCATGAGTTGAATGAATATATCACACAACTCCATTGTATAATTTTACTGTGTAATTTTTACATACCACCAAGGAAATAATGGTCACTGCATTTAATAATACTAAACCTTATGTTTATTTTTCATCTTTTCTTAATTTATTGCCCTGTTATGCCCATAGCACAGGCTATTAACAAAATTTAGAAGTAAATTTAATATCACAATTGTATGGTGTTTTCATGCATCTTCTTTTCAGTATTGTGCTGCTAGAGAAAGGCAAAATACCAGGGAGATCCCAGAAAAATAATGTCCATCAGGTTAAAAAGGAAACACTGAAACTTGGAGAATAATTTTTTTAAAAATCTATAAAACTATACTTTGTTCTTATGAATTTTGAGATGTACTTTGATTTCCTATTTTCAATTATATTCCCAAAGGCTTCTCTTTCATGTATTCAATAAAGTTAAAGATTTCCGAAAACATTTCCTCTGATTCTTTTTCACCAGGCTTCTACTTAATGATTTGATACTTTCTGATATATATGTCTGTGTGTGTATATATATATATATATATATATAATATAATGATAATTGGATGAAAATTTTAAAATGCACGCAGAGCATTACTTTTTTTTTCATTTGTATATGCCAGATGACATAGCTCACTCCCAAAATGGACCGGTTATCTCACTAATAATTTGATTGCTTTGAACTTTCCTTTTTAATATTGTGTGGACAAAATCTTTTAAAATGTTGGTAACACTTTGAGGTTAACTCTATTTAGACATATTTTTCCCAAGTCTGATTCTGGTCTGCTGTCTTAAATTACACACTTTCTGAGTTTACATTCCTACGCAAGTCTGTACTACCATACTCTGAAAAGATATATTTTTCTTCAAATACCCCTCTTCCAAAACTACCGACTTACCCTGGAATCACTTTTGTCTTCAACAAAACTACTGAACCAATTTTAAAAATAACTACACGATAAATGTAGACATAGGGTTAGAATCTGGGATGGTCTTACCTCATCCTTCACAGTATTTTTTCTTCTGAGTCAAAATAAATACTCTATTTTCTAACTAATGAATAGCAGCTATCTTACAAATTTCTCATCTTTAATAACTGGGTTAAAATAACATCTTAACACACATGTCACATCCTTCATAAAGTTTTCCTAAGTTCCTCAAGGAATGTTAGATATGCACTTTGAATTTTAATAAATATTGGTAGAACACCCTTGGTATGTTGGATTTCTTATTGGAGTTGAAACTGTGGAGTGTATAGTCAGTGCCTGTGAAAAATTAGATTCTGGTAGTTGCAGGTGTTTATAGAAAATAACCTTTTATAGCACTTTATTCATGATACTTTGATTCTGTTTCTCTCTTCGCTACTAGACATGAGGTTTGTGGTCAAAAACCACTTTATACCCAGTGCAGTTTCTGCCATTCAGTGATATTAACAAATATTTGATGGTTGAAAAACAGCCTAGAAGGTCTCAACTTTCTGAAAAATTGCCATTGTGCATCTAATATGCCTTGTCATCAAGCCCCTTTTAAATTCTCTTTCACTTTGAGCCCTACTGCACTCTTTATTTCATTTGATCTCCTATTTTTTTTGTTTGTTTGTTTTACTAAAAGCTAAGCTGATAATCAACATGATAGTATAGGACAGAAGTGGCTACAGGCTTGTTGATTATTTGAAATTTGATTCTTATTTGGATTTCAGGATGTGGTGAACACATCATTGGAGAAAGAGGAAACAGACAAATTAGACAAGGACTGATATGAGTTTAGAATGGCTGATAGGCGTGTGTACCTGTCCCTACACATTCTTGTACTTAAATATTAACTGCTTTGCATAGCTGCATGCTATTTGTTGGCTCGTCCACTTGTGGGAAACCGTTGACTCTATCAAAAATATATGAAAAGCTACGGAGGGAGTCTTTTCTTCTTTAACCTAAGTCTTTAATACCATCATGTGCATCTTTTGTGAACAATTATTTAAACTGATCACTCACTTATATTATAGATTGACTAAATATGTTTCACAGTTCATAAAGGACTTGCAAATGTATTATATCATCTTGTTTTCTCAAAAACTTGGTGATAGGCAGGAAAGCCAGAAATCAGTGCCCCCTTTTGCAGAGGGAGAGGTTGAGAGATACTAAGTGTTAGAAAGTTGATAATTCAGAATCAACCCAAGTCTCCTGAACGCGAGGCTCAGATGCTTTCTCCTGAGAGTAACTTTGTCAAAGTTGAGTCCTCAGGCACCAGGTGATCAGTGTTTGAAGAGAAAAAAGCCAGTGGACCGGATGATGAGAACTTAAGTCAGAGTCCGAAAGTTTTGCAGGGGCTTCATTCCTAGGCCTGAAAAATGATGAAATAGAAATAGCTCTCTTCTAGCAGATGCATTGGAGACCGTGGCTCAGGATGCCGGAATGGCTCAGGGCACTGGTGGGCTGGCCATAAACACCACGAGGTGGACCCACTGCAAACCCTTAGAAAGAACTCAAAGATGGAGCTGCAATCTCCACTCAAAATGTGTACCTTGGGAGCCTAAATATCTGGTATCCAGAGGAATACTGAGTAGCTAAGATGACCACATTCCTAGAAAAAGATTGGAAAAATTCTTATAACTCCAAGTTGATGAATCTCAGTTCCATCCATGTGAAACTGATAAAAACCAAAGTAAGGGTTAGGCTTATTGAGGAGAATACAAACCCTATCAGCGGTAAAAAGGCAAAATCGTTTCTATAATGGAATACCTTGCAAACGAATCAAAATTGAGTGGAGCTTATGTAAGTATACAGTCAAAAGAAAGGACTAATTTCCTTCCATCTTTATGTAATTTGCTTTGATCTTCAAATAAAATCTCACCTTCATATTCTCCACAGCACATACATCTTACTTTGTACATAGTAGGTGCTTAGTAAATATTTTATTTTTAATTAAAGTTTTTATTTTAAAGCTCATATTTTAAAATGAATTGTTATACATTAGAGGGGAAGTTTGTCGTAGACTTAGTGCCAAGTGCACCAATTTGTGCAGAAGAAACAGATGGAGATACAGGAAAATGGGGCTCCACTCTGGTTGAGATATGAAGAGAAGAATTTCCTAGGAGACCATTGGTGAATTGATGTGTTAAATATATTTTATGAATTATCTGATGTAAGAGAGTGTTTTTCTAGTTCAGATTCTGTCACCAACAGTCTGTGTAAACTCAGTGAAGAAATATAATTCACCTGTTCCTGAATGTCATCATTTAGAAAATCAGAGTTAGCAGTCTGTGCAGTGATCCTACACTCATCCCCACGATGACCCAGAATTTAAACGCAGCCCAGTGGAAGCTTGAATCCCATCGCGTCTCTAACATTTTATCAACTAACTACCCTTTCCTTGTTCATTTTAAAACTATTTTTAGAAGCAGCTCTCCCCCACCCTCTCCTGTCCTCTCCTGGGCTGTAAGCTCTTGTTTGGGAACAGGGATCTGAGCTTCTGAGCTGCTGGCATTTGAGTACCTCTGAACATATCTCACCCCTGCTGTGACCAAAGGGGCGATGGCCTCTTGGGAACCCCCATCCTAAGCATGCACACTCCAGGAACAAAGCCACTTCTCATGGAGGGTGTGGTGGTAATTCTGAGGACTTGTTCCCTGCATTTTATGAAAAGCATAGACTGTAAGTGAAAATTGAAGAGTGATTTATGAAACAAAACAAAGACTCTCTGAAACATTGGGGGCATAAATAACTTTGATTTGGAACCCTTCAAATGACTACAACATGAAGGGAAAAGACTTTTCTTCCCACTATTCGGTCAGCGATTGACATGTAACTTGGCTTTGCCAGATCTCTAATGTTTTACAAAATAGCAACATCAGCTAAAGGGAGAAGATGCCTTTATGCTCATAAATGAGATACCTCTTGAGGCCCACAGAAAATTGAAGTGCCGAAATTCCTGTGTGAACCGGTAGGAATAAGAGTCTGTGGAATTTGGGCTCTTGTTATGGAAGCCCATGAAAGGATCCCGAGGCCAGATAAAACACGTTTCATGTTCGTATTTATTTCCATCCCTCACATTAACTCTTGGGGCCTAGAACCATGTTCTTTGCATATGGCAGATGATCAGTAGTTTTTAAAATTAAAGACTGTTTCTTCTAACTGTATGATTGTAAATGCATTTATATTTTTAATCTGAAAGATAAAGCTATCATGAGCTGTCAGGAGCTATCAGGAGCTAGTTTCTTTTGCAAGAATGAGTAGAAAAAAATGGCCTATCTCTTTGGTGTGGTCGGGTGGAGGGAGAGTTCTTGGAAAAAGTAATCTGAATTGTGGTCTTAGAGCCGTATGAGTCATTTGTACTAAACACTATCAGGAAATCGGTCTAATGTGCTATTGCTTCAGGAGAAAAGGTCCACAGTTCTTAGAATGTTGAAATCTGGTGTTTGAAAATATAAACATATTTTCTTACTCTTCAAAAACATATTGAGTCTGGATACAGAATACTGTGTGTATGGGTGATTTCTCTTCTTGATTATACAACTAAATAGGTAGATGGGTAGCAGATAGGTTATTACAGTATTGAAGGGATGGGGAGGAAATGTCAGGATGAAGTAGATAGAATGTCTTCAGTGTAAGAAGTGACTAAAAAATTAGGTCTCTTTTGCCTGGAAGAAGATGAAGGCTGAGGTGAAGATATGATCAAAGTCCACAAATTTCGTGAAAGCCGCTGCTGACATTATCAGGGACCTGTTAACCCAGTTCTAGGACATCTGAACCATAGGGCAGTCTTTGAAGTTTCAACAGGGTAGTTTTAGGAAAGATGAAAGGAACTACTTTAATACAGGGAGAAGAAAATTTATGGAAGTTTTGTGAAGTTACGGAGTGAAAATACTATATAAACATTTCCAGGGGGAGTGACAGCTCCAAATAAGGTTTATTTAGGGAAGCTTGGGGTACATTGAAAACTATTTAAGGTCATATAAAGCAACCATGTTCTTTATGACCTTCTCTTAGTTTCACTTTCTAAATCGATATATATGGAGTATGGGCTTCCCTGGTGGCACAGTGGTTGAGAGTCCGCCTGCCGATGCAGCGGACACGGGTTTGTGCCCCGGTCTGGGAGGATCCCATGTGCCGCGGAGCGGCTGGGCCCGTGAGCCATGGCCAATGAGCCTGCGCATCTGGAGCCTGTGCTCCGCAACGAGAGAGGCCCTGACAGTGAGAGGCCCGCGTACTGCAAAAAAAAAAAAAAAATAATAATAATAATAAAAAATATATATATATGGAGTAAAATTAGTTACTTTAAGATGTTCATAGTCATTAATGAATTTTCATATACAGAGTTATTATAAAAATCCTGACATGCACTCAGTCAGTACCCAGTTAGACAATGATTTCTAAAACCCTTCCTTCCAGAAGATATCAGTACTTTCCAACAGGGGTCAGTGGAATTTCTGTTTTTTGTAGGGGACATGCATATTCTGACCTTCAGCTGTAACCCCTTGGACATTGACATGATCAAACCCCTCCTCCTCCTCCTCCTTGGGGAGAGGGGGCAAACAAATTCATATTTCCATTACATTTTCTCATGGTGGGGAGTGACACACAGCACTCATATTTCCACTTTATTTTCTTTCAGTATTGTAATCCAACTGCATGGAAATCATGACTTCTTAACAACCAGTTCTTTCTGCACGTGGACTTTGCATCCTGATTTAGATGATTTCTGCAGAAATACCTTTTCTTCTTCCTTGCTGTCTGTCTGAATTGAACAAGCATCACTGAGGCTCCATGCAGAGCCTGGGGCAGCTCCGCTCTCACATGCATCTAACCTGGGAAGGTCCTCAGAGTAGACTTCCTGGGTCTACAAGCCCCCAGCTCAGAAGGGCTCTGTGCTGGGTTGTGTTAACTCTCTCTTGACATTCTTAATCTTTTTTTTTTTTTTTTTTTTTTTTGCGGTACGCGGGCCTCTCACTGTTGTGGCCTCTCCCGTTGCAGAGCACAGGCTCCGGACGCACAGCCTCAGCGGCCATGGCTCACGGGCCCAGCCGCTCCGCGGCATGTGGGATCTTCCTGGACCAGAGCATGAACCCATGTCCCCTGCATCGGCAGGCAGACTCTCAACCACTGCGCCACCAGGGAAGCCCCCTTAATCATTTTTGTATGTAAGGTCCCACATTTTCAAGTTGTACGGGGCCCTGCAGATTATGTAGCGGGCCCTGCAGATTATGTAGCTGGTCCTGGAGAAATGGGCATTGATTCCAGTTTTACAAATGAAGAAAGCAGTGCTCAGGACGGGAGAGCAAGTATCTCCTTAGAGGGACAGAGTTAGGGAGTGTCTGAGACAAGCATCACATTTGAGGTTCCTAACTCCAAACCATCTTCCACGGATGATCAGGCACCATCACCATTGCCCCCCCTGAGAACACAGCCGTGGCCTCAGCAGCATTGCTGTGGGAAAAGAGCCTCTGTCGGGGAGGGCAACTTTCCTAGTCAATGCAGGGAAAGCACAGCCACTTCACACTTTTTAGTTAAAGACTCACTTCCTCCTGATGACCTTGGACTGGCCTCAGCCTGATGGACAGGAGTCATGGCTGAGTGGTGGGGAGGGGGCGTGAGGGATGAATGAACAATGCTCTCATACTTTCCAATTAAGACATCCATCGAAGTCCTATGAAATGGGGCATTTTGGCATCCACTGTGAAGAAGTATTTTATGTTGAGTGATGATTTCCTCTCTGCCTGGGCCCTCTCCCTTTGTCCCCTTGCCTCGCCTCTGCCGGTGGTGAATTGGGGACCATGACCCTGCCGTGATATCACTGTTCAGGCAGCCGTGGCGCATGGACCTGTCATCAGGAGCAGAACAATGATGCCATTTTCCTCTCAAGCTAGAAGGTCTTTTACCAAAGAAAAATAAAGTGCCTGAGGCCCCCCTGCCTTTGTTTTTTGCTGCAGTTTCTCCTTCACCCACCCGTCTCTAGTTTGTTCCTGTCCCTGCAGAGGTGTAGCCATGGGGCCACTTACAGGGATAACCTGCAGCCTGTTGATAAAATGCCAGTCACTGCCCAAGGCTGCTGTGCTCTTTGGTCTCTGGTCTTAAAAGTGAGGCATCATTTATGTACCTACGGCTTCTGTTCATGTGAATGAAAAAATGACCTTTTTCAATGATTCTTCAGCTAAAGGCAGAAGCATTGAAGCTAGATGGGAGGATGTGGGTTATCGGTGTAACTGAAAAATGTTTACAGTTAAGGGTCCTGGCAGAACACAAAAAATAAATTGTTTTGCCTAAGAAGAGGAGGAGGGGCTTGCTTTCAGACTTCCTTTGCTCAGCCATGTCATTTACGTCACGTTGCAGGCATGGCGTTAATAGCCTCATGACTTCAGCTGTTCCTGAAGTCGTCCCACTGGATTGGCTCCGTCGCTGGTACATGTTTGGGGGGAGGGGAGCAGAGAAGGAAGACACCCATCACTTCATTGGCTTGTGACATGAACTTAGTTCAGTGTTTTGCTGTCACCAGCTTGACCTTAATAGTTTTTTAACAAGGGGCCCCACACTTCCATGTTGCCCTGGGCCCTACAGATTATATAGCTGGCCATGCCCTTTAGTGCTTTTCTACCAACGCTAATGCTCACCACTGAATTCTCAAAATTCCTTTCCATGATTATAGGGGATCGCTTTGTTCTCTACTTGAAATTTGAAGATGTATGTTTATGTGCATCTGTGTGTGCATGTGTGTGCACATGTGTGTGTGTTTAAAGAGATACGTGTGAAACAGAGGAAAAAACCTTCACAGGGGTATTTTGAATTAGAGATAAAATAATAGAAAAGCTCCTGAATCAGTTTCACATCCATTTGTCAGTGTGTTTGTTCCATCTGTTCCAGTATAATTTAATATCTGTCACCTTCATCTAGGACGTGATGTTCTTGGATGACACTTCAGTTTATTTAATTAGCACATGATACAGTGGGTGACCCCTATTCTTTAGATGTGCCACATTGGAATGGGGGTCCTTTGCTAATATTATTAATATCACATCTCTGACCTCTAGTACCAGTAAGCTCACTGTTCTGGAAGTTGTAAAATTTGGGAAATTTACTTTAAAAGCATTCCTATAAAATTTTTTGAAATCTTGGATATCGAGCCATTGATAATGCAGAGTTTGTTTCAGGTGATTGCTTATTTTATCTGGCTTCTGATTATAAGGAACACTGAAGATTTGGAGCCCATGTAACAATTGAGTGGTTACATATACAGTTAGAAGATGGAGGATGGCTGGAGCGTGAATGTTGCCACAGTGTCTGTCTGAGTGCTGGCCCAATTGAGATGGACTGAAGGGGACTGGAGACTGGTTCTTCTCCTCCGTGTGTATCCAGCAGTTCTAGGGGCAGCTTTGCAACATCCCAAAACAGGGGTCAGCAGACATTTTTTTGCAAAGCATCAGCTTGTAGACAGTTTTGGCGTTGTGAGCTATGATGTCTATGTTACAACTACTCAACTCTATGGTTGCTTCGCAAAAGCAGCCCTAGGCAGTATGTAAATCGTGTTCCAATAAAAAAGTAAAGCAGGCAGAGAGGTGGAACTGGCCTACTGGCATGGCTTGTAGACCCCTGGCCCATATATACCATTTGTGTCACCCTCGGCAGACAGGCTGGCCCTATGTAGGCCAAACACAGGAATGATCATCTCTTCACTCTCCGTCCTAGTATCAGAAAAGGACCTTAAAAAGTTTCATGCAGAAAGTAAATGGATAATAAAGCTTAATTTATAGTCCTTGCTGAGGCATTTATGTCTGTGTGAGGAGGGTGGGGGTAGAGGACTTGAGAAGGATGCGAGAAGGAAATGTGCTCTGGTTTGACTGAAGACAAATGAATGGAGCCCAATGTTTGTGATTGGCAGCTGGGGAAGGGTTTGTGAGTCCTCTCCGTGCCTTGGTCCACAGGACACAGACTGTCTATTTACCTCCCACCAAAGACACACCAATTACCTCCCCGGTGAATGGAAGGCACTCCCAGGAGGGATTCTCTGAACAGACACAAGTCCGTTAGCTGGTGTATTAAATCAGATTCAGCAGGATGCAGTGGCAAAGGCAATTTCATTCTTCTCCTGCATTGTCCCTCTACTGATGTTTTCATCCCCAGTGGGTGAGATTTCAGGCAGGTTCCAAAACTTCTCTGCTCACTTTCAGGGAAATAAATATAGGCTAATGTATTAGTGAGGGTTCTCCAGAGAAACAGAGTCAATAGTATACGTGTGTGTGTGTGTGTGTATGTACATATGTGTGTATATATATCAGTATATATATAGAGGGGAGAGGGGAGGGAGAGAGAAGATATTTATTATAGGAATTGGCTCACATAGTTATGGAGGCAATCTGTTATCTGCAAGCTGGAGAACCAGAGAAAACACTGGTGTGATTCAGTCTGAGACCAAAGGCCCAAGAACCAGAAGCACCAATGTCTGAGAGCAGGAGAAGATGGGCGTCCCAGCTCAAGCAATGAATTTGTCCTTCCTTCACCTTTTTGTTCTATTCAGGCCCTCCATGGATTGGATGGTGCCCACTCGAATTGATGAGGGTGATCTGCTTTACTTAGTCTATTGATTCCAATGCTAATCTCTCCCAGTACCACCCTCACAGGCACACCGAGAAATCATGTTTTATCAACTATCTGGGCATCCCTTAACCCAGTCAGGTTGACACATAAAATCAATCATCACAGCCTGGATCACTGTCTCTGGCAGTGACCTCAGCCAGGGGGTGGGGAGGGGTGACTATTGAAAAGGAGACATCTGGCATTGTCAACGATCGTGGGCTCTGCCCCACCAATACCTAGAATTAGAGTTTCCCTCAAATAGAGTGAGGAGGTTCAGATGCCACATGGCCAGAGCAGAAAGGAAACCAAATGTCTCTTACATCCTTGTCCCTGGATTTTTTTCTGTACTTGTGTAAGTTTGTTCACAGGGCAGAGGCCTAAAAATGGGATATCTGGGTCAAAATCTGATGATATTTCCCAAATTTCTGTTGCAAAAGTTTATCATCTTATCAACAGTGCATGAAAGTTCTGATTTCTCCACACCCTCCAAATACTGGATATTTTCAGTTATTCAAGTGAACTGCTTTCACAGGAAGCATTAAATCTCGAGAAATTCCTTGTTGGAATAGTCTAAACTTGTGCTTTTTGTGACTTTATATACTTAACATAGGTGGTTTCTCTTAAAACAATAAGCAATAATATTTTCAAAGAGAAGTGCAACTGTTACGATGTTTAATCATTTTATTTTAAATCTCCCGGGAGATTCTAAATGTATTCTATAGTATTGCATATGCATTAATAGATATTAAAATATATCATTATGTATGTATGTGTGTGTAACGCTGAAATATGTATATATGTATATGTTTATATATACATAAAGAATAGCAAACTAAGATTATTTTTTCCCATGGTGAGATCACTTTCCAGTTACTATGAAAAATGTGTTAATACATTATATGGCTGATATACTCCAACAAAGAGAAATGTACCCAGCAAGATACTGATGCCAACCAAGCTCTTCTACATTGAAATGTTTCCTGTGGAGTTTTATGGGTACCTCTCTCAAGACATTGCATTGTATGTGAGAGCTACATTTACTAAAGGTGTGGGTGTTAAAAACGGTATTCAAAATAATAATGACAGAAGTCCATGATATAAAAGTGTGAGAAAGCCTGGGTTTAGCACAATTAAACAGATTTCATTTCTGCAGGGAGTCTATGTGCCTTAATATGCTAAAGCTAGTTTGATCTCCAACCGGAGGAAATAATTGGGAGCTTTTCACTGTTGATGAAATTGATAGTTCTATCATGAGACTGTATCTATTTGGGGACTGTATATTAAAATTCGTAGTGTTAGAATATTTTGAATACAAGTGTCATCCTGGCCATGTACTGTTGAACAATGGTCCCCAACCTTTTTGGCACCAGGGACCGGTTTTGTGGAAGACAGTTTTTCCACAGACTGGGGGTGGGGAGTGGGATGATGGTTCAGGCAGTAACGTGAGCAATGGGGAGCAGCAGATGAAGCTTCACTTGCTCGTTCGCCACTCACCTCCTGCTGTATGGCCTGGTTCCTAACAGGCCATGGACCAGTACTGGTCTGCGGCCTGGGGGTTGGGGACCCTTGCTGTTGAGGACAGGACTGTATTGCTTTCCTGTGCACAGATACCCTAAATCAGGGGTGTTCAGTATTAACTGCAAAGTTTCCAGCTTGATGTAAACACTTCATAACGCTGGACTGACTGGTTATGCAAATGGATTAATTAGCTCCGTTTCATTGGAATCTAGACAACTGACATTCTTCCACAACTTCAAGTCTTCACTTGTTCTGATGGCGGTGACTTCTAGAACCAACTTCACATTTACATATTTATTAGTAATTTTAAAATTCCCTTTGATTGAGCAGTTATTATTTAAA
Source organism: Globicephala melas (assembly GCF_963455315.2). Lineage (NCBI taxonomy): Eukaryota > Metazoa > Chordata > Mammalia > Artiodactyla > Delphinidae > Globicephala > Globicephala melas. The sequence continues at coordinate 26,768,059 of NC_083315.2, forward strand.
TCTAATTCTAGCATCTTACAGTTCAGTTCAGTTTTCTAATATTTTGAAATATTATTATTTCTCAAGGACGTAAACAGCTTTCCAGTCACTCCTCTGTGGGGTTTTGGATGGAGAGAATGGAGATCAGTTATCGATGTTATTTATATTTTCTGCTTGCCTGCATCATTGGGTGGTGTCTTCACATTTTCTCTATGCTTGCTATGTTGGGAACACACTTACCATCATGGTCACCTACCAAACACTGACCTTTCGATTCTAAGCTTTTCACCAGTGCAGTGTGTGTCGTTGGTACTCTGTAAACTCCTCTGTTCTCTAACATCTTATTTATCAGTTACTGGACACCTCCAGCCTCAGATGGGCATCTAGCACATGGCAACATTTCAGGTAATGCTTGTTGGACAAATAATTGGATGGTTGTGTTGGTGAAAGTTCTGCTTACCAGAGCTAGATGTTTTTTGTTGGGTGTTTCTAAAAATGCAGTTCTACGGTTCAACTGAGTATAGCTGGAAATGAGTTTTCTGCTTTAGTATTTCTCAAACTTGGGTTATATACATATGCATTTAAAGAAAAATAAGAGTTCTCATGGACTCACAGTGTTTATTTAAACAGCTTATAGTATGATGAAAGTATATACAATCTCTAATCTAGGTATAAATACTTTATGCTTATAAATTCAATAAAACAAGAACACATAAATTTATACATAAATATAAGATTTAAAACCAATAAAATTCAAATCAACATAACTTAATATGGAAAATTAGCTTTTCTGTTAAGAAACTGCCATTCCAGATGTAAGTATGATATACCTATGGTACAGTCTTGATTTAAGTGTGACCACCATAACTGCTGTATATGCCTCACATCTCTCACTGCTTTTCTGTATTCAAAGTTCTCCAACCTCTTAGCCCCTTAGTCCTTATAACATTGTCAGATCACTTTGATTTCACTTGGTAGAAACACTTAGACATTAAGTATACCTCTGCAGTTGAACCATTATACCACAAGAATGGAATTATTACCCCATTTGATTGTAAAGACAAGCAAAATGTATGCTCAAAAACCCAGAAGCCATAAACAATCATGAGGTGGTTTGAGATGACAAAAACTAAATGGCCCTTGCTATGTATGAAGGTGGTTGCTAACTGGCAAATAAAATACTATTTTGAGTAACTTCAACACAATAATTTAACTGTACAATGCCAGTAGTGCTTTGGACAAAATGAATAGAAAGAAGTCTTGAACTCTTCAGTAATCATAGTATCAGTGATAATATTCATATTTTTTAAATTTTTATATATTCTTAGGTAAAATCAATAATTATGTTAATGTCTTTAGAAACCAGAATCTTAGCACAAAGAAAAAAGTTGATACAGATTAAAAAATTAAACAAAAACTTTATAAGTTTAAATTAAACATATCACTGTGTACTTTTTTGTTATTTTTATTGAAGTATAGTTGATTTAAAATAGTATATCAGTTTTGGGTATACAGCATAGTGATTCAGTATTTTTATAGAGTATACTTTATTAAAACTTATTTCAAAATAATGGCTATAGTTTCTTCTGCTGTACAATAAACATATCCTTGTTGTTCATCTATTCTATACTTAGTAGTTTGCTTCTCTTAATCCCATACCCCTGTCTTGCCCCTACCCCCTTCACTCTCACCACTGGTAACCACTAGTTTGTTCTCTATATCTGAGAGTCTGTTTCTGTCTTGCAATATACATTTGTTTGTTTTTAAATAGTGCTGCTATGAACATTGGGGTACATGTATCTTTTCAAATTATGTTTCATTTTCTGTGGATGTATACTCAGGAGTGTAATTGCAGGATCATATGGTAGTTCTATTTTCAGCTTTTTGAACAACCTCCATCCTGTTTTCCGTAGTGGCTACACCAGCGTGCACTCCCACCAACAGGGTCCAAGGGTTCTCTTTTCTCCACATCTTCGACTACATTTGTCATTTGTAGACTTTTTAATGATAGCCATTCTGACAGGTGTGATGTGATAGCTCGTTGTTATTTTGATTTGTATTTCTCGAATAATTAGTGATGTTGAGCATCTTTTCATGTGCCTGTTAGCCATCTGTATGCCTTCATTAGAAAAATGTCTCTTCAGGTCTTCTGCCCATGTTTTGTTTAGGTTTTTTTTTTCATATTGAGTTGTATGAGTTATTTACATATTTTGGATATTAACCACTTGTTGGCCATATTGTTTGCAAATATTTTCTCCCATTCAGTAGGTTGTCTTTTCATTTTCTCGATAGTTTCCTTTTCTGTGCAAAAGCTTTCAAGTTTAATTAGGTCCCATTTGTTTATTTTTGCTTTTATTTCTTTTGCCTTAAAAGAAGGCCAAAAAATATTGCTATGATTTATGTCAAAGAATCTTCTGCCTATGTTCTCTTCTAGGAATTTTATGGTATCTGGTTTTACATTTGGGTCTTTAATCCATTTTGGTTTTTTTTTTTTTAATATGGTGTGAGGAAATGTCCTAATCTCAGAGTCTTTTCTCCATTGTACATTCTTATCTCCTTCATTGTAGATTAATTGACTATAGGTGCATGGGTTTATTTCTGGGTTCTCTATTCTGTTCCATCGATCAATGTATCTGTTTTTGTGCCAACATCATGCTGTTTTGATTACTGTAACTTTGTAGTATAGTCCAAAGTCAGGGAGAGTGATACCTCCAGCTTTGTTCTTTTTTCTCAAGATTGCTTTGGCAATTCAGGGTCTTTTGTGGCTCCATATAAATTTTAGGATTATTTGTTCCAGTTCTGTGAAAAATGTCATGGGTGTTTTGATAGGGATTGCGTTAAATCTGTAGATTGCTTTGGGTAGTATGGCTATCTTAACAATAGTAATTGTTCCAATCCAAGAGCACAGGATGTCTTTCCATCTCTTTGTATCATCTAGAGTTTCCTTCATTATTAATGTTTTATAGTTTTTATAGTGTATGTTTTTCAGCTCCTTGGTTAAGTTTATTCCAAGGTTTTTTTTTTTTTTGATGTGATTTTAAATGGGATTTTTTTCTTTCTCTTTATGATAGTTCAACTTTAGTGTACAGAAGGGCAACATATTTCTATATATTAATCTTGTATCCTGCAACTTTGCTGAATTCACTTATTAATTTTAATAGTTTTTTGGTGATGATTTAGGGTTTTCTATATATAGTATTGTGTCATCTGCAGATAGTGACAGTTTTACTTACCTTCCAATTTGGATGCCTTTTATTTACTTATTTTTCTCTTCTGATTGCTGTGGCTAGGACTTCCAATACTATGTTAAATAGAAGTGGTGAGAATGGGCATCCTTATATTGTTCCTGAATTTAGAGGAAAGGCTTTCAGCTTTTCACCACTGAGTATGATGTTAGCTGTGTGTTTGTCATAAATGGTCTTTATTATGTTGAGATATATTCCCTCTATACAAACTTTAATGAGAGTTTTAATGCGTTTTTTTTTTTTTTTTTTTTTTTGCGGTATGCGGGCCTCTCGCTGTTGTGGCCTCTCCCGTTGCGGAGCACAGGCTCCAGATGCGCAGGCTCAGCGGCCATGGCTCACAGGCCCAGCCGCTCCATGGCATGTGGGATCTTCCCGGACCGGGGCATGAACCCGTGTCCCCTGCATTGGCAGGTGGACTCTCAACCACTGCGCCACCAGGGAAGCCCTAATGAGAGTTTTTATCATGAATGGATGGTGACTTTTGTCAAATGCCTTTTCTGTGTCTGTTGAGATGATCATGTGATTTTTATCCTTCCTTTTTTTTTTTCCTGTTAATGTAGTTTACCACATTGATTGCTTTGTGAATATTGCGCCATCCTTGCATCCCCGGAATAAATCCCATTGATCATGGTATATGATCCTTTTTATATATTGTTAGATTCAGTTTGCTAATATTTTGTTGAGTATTTTTGCATCTATATTCATATCGGCATGTAATTTTCTTTTTTATAGTGTCTTTGGTTTTGGTGTCAGGGTAATGGTGGCCTCATAGAACGAATTTGGGAGTGCTCCATCCTCTTCAATTTTTGGAATAGTTTGAGAAGGATATGTATTAGCTCTTCTTTATATGTTTGGTACCCTAATTGTGATTCTAGATTTCCCATTAAAAGGAGCCAGTGCTCCTTGGAGAAAATGCTGATTCTGGGAATGGGCAGGAAATATATAAATGATCCTGATGACCAGCTTCTTGTTCCAGAAAGTGAGAACAGTAGCAGAATCATGACAAAAAGAATCAGAATGAAAGGATTCCCACCAGCCACATTGAGACAATTGAGCATCAAACAAGTAATAACTGCAATTTATCACAACACAGCATATTGCCAGAATCCATCAGATCACAATAATACTTCAGAACAGAAATGAACAGAAATGAAAAATGAAAAGTATGTTCACCACTTTTTTCAGACAAAATGATTATTCTAAATGTTCACCACTTTTTTCAGACTAAATGATTATAAAACTTGTAAATATAGGGTACAAAACAGGCGTTTATCCCACTTTATCTGTATGAATTGTGCTTCTGGGTAAAAAAAAAAAAAGTTGTTCAGGAAAGCTCTTTATAGAAATTTTGGCAGCAAAGGAAAGAACCATAGAGCTAGAATATCAGAATTTTGCGATCTCTAATGACGCAAAAATCAAGGTGAGAGTCATCAATGCTGCCAAAACCACTGGGTGAAGAACTGATAGAGAACTTGATAAGGCTGTGCTGAGGGCTCGGCCGTCACAACACCAAAGAGAAACAGCTAGAACCCCAGGCATCTGATGTGGTACATTCCATCCACAGACAACTCTGGTCCCCAAACCAGTCTCAATCTTATTAAGCCTCTGCATCAGTGCTGTTCAATAGAAATATAATGAGAGCCAGATGGGAATTTTATGTTTCCTAGTAAACACATGAAAAAGGTAAGGAGAAATAAGTGAGAATTAATTTTAACAGTATATATTATTTAACTCAGTGTATCCAAAATATCACAATTTCATAATGTTATCAATGTAAAAAATATTGATGAGAGTTTAAAACATTTTTTTCCTACTCTGTCTTTGAAATGCTGTGTATATTTTACACTTGCAAGGATATCTTACTTTCGTTGCTAAATTTTCATTGGAAAAACTTAATCTGTATTTAGATTTTCCAAAATTTACAGTTAAAAAGTAGATTCACATACCAAAGCTGTTCCAATCATACTTGAAATTTTTCCAGTAACAATAGAGTATCAGTTTTTAAATTTACATTAATTTCAATAAATTAAAGATGCTCACAGGAACCACATTTGAAATGCTCAGTAGCTGCTGGGCAGCACAGATGTAGATCTTTGTACCAGACTCCAGGGACACACAAAGGACAAGGGACCGAGAAAGAGATAGAAGACAGCACAAGTATGCAATCACCAAAATCCAGATGGGGGAAAGCTCTGCAGGACAAGGAATCTGGTTAACTGCAAGTTACAAAAATAAAAGACGAGAGAACCTCAGATTAAGGAGATTTAAGAGACTTGTCAGCCAAACATAATGTTTAGAATGGGTTTGGATCCTGATTTAAACAAGCCAACCAAATATATACATATGCCTGTATAAAGGTGTGCACACACGAGCACACGCACACACACACACACACACACACACACACTTAAAATCAGGTAATTTGAATTGTATATTTATTTGTAATATACTTTTAATAGAATGAGTTATCGCTAATTATTGTTATTACTGATCATGCTTTTGTGGTTATATTTTAAAAGAGAGGGCCTATTTGTCAGAGACACAGACTATTTACAAATGAAATGGTAGAAGGTCTGAGATTTCCTTCAAAATAATCCTATGGAGAGTAAAACGATTGTGTGGGACTTTTAGGTGAAACGTGTTGGCCGCGTGTTCATAATTATTGAAACTAGGTGATGGGGGCATGGGGGTCTAATATAAAACTGACAGCATATTAAGTAATATTAAGAATGCTGACAGTTTAGTCAATATAATGGTGTGCTATGACATTTTTAAAAGATTCTTATTTGTGATTAATGTGAAATCATATGAAGTCTTAGATTTGGCTTAAAATATTCCAGAAGAGATAGCGGGATTGTGGGTGGAGGATGGAGGGAGACACTCAGACATCCATGAGCCTGTGCAGGAGGCACTAATCACTGTCTCCCACGGGCATCACTCGGCCGTCGCTGGCCTGCCCAACAAGACTGGGGGCAGCGTTCCAACATCCAAAGGAGAGAATCGGCACCACAGTGGGCAGATTACTTCAGATGCACACGCTGTGGCCAACCCAGAGACTGCGTGAGATCCAGTCCTTGGCATCTCTCACTAGGAGTCAAGGCTCAGTGCTCTGTTTTCTGGTTTGGTTTTGTTTTCTGAGAATCTAAACTGCCTTTCTCAGACTCTGGCCTCTGTGTGTCCTTCACCAAGCTGGGCAGAGGAATCCTGAGGCTGGACTAAGAAAAAAGGTTTGAAAAATTTCCTCTCCTGACTTTAATCCCCCAGCTAAAGGCCACACCTGGATTTGTTTTTTGTTATTATGTGTGGAGATCATTAAATCCCAGCAGATTAATGCTGATTATGGCCTGGGTTGTTCCAGAAATCTTGACCTCATCTAGGACTTTACCTGCCATCAATTTGAATTACTTCCACTTGTGTCAGCACTATTTTAAGGAGATCAGTGAAGTTTTATGAAGGAAAAAAGGCTTGTCATCTACTCCCAGATTGACTCAGTTAATTAAGATGCTGGAGCCACTTCTATGATACTTTTTATATATCCTCACTTTTTATGGGCCGGCAGCTGACGTTGATTAGAAAAAAAAGATGTGCCTTTTCTACTGAGCACAATAGATGTTTTTCAACAAACATATTCATAATTTGACTTTCTTAGTTGGCAGAATCGGATATCAGGGGCATATTTCTTATACAAACGTGAGCATTTCCCAGCATGTGACAGGAGTAGAAATTTTAAGCTAGAGGAAGTCGTTATATAAATGCAGGTATCAGTTTATATATAAACCTGTAAGAGGCCTGTCTTGTCTGCCTTCCTGTAGGTGTGGGGCTGTCCCTCTGGATGAGGTGGATGGGGAAGCTGAAGGGGAAGCCAGCCTGGCTCCTGAAAGCTGTATATTTGCATTTCTTAATCTCACTTTTTTGCATCCTGAAATTCCCCTTCCATCTAGTGCTCTCTGGAAGGCAGTAAAATTGAAAGGGCACTGAATCAATTTAAGTCATCTTGCTGTGGCTCTACCATTCATATGAAGTAGCAGGGCACTTAATCACAGTAACTCTGAGATTGCGTCCTGCGGCTGTCTGCAACTGGGTTTCAAAGCAATTTGTTAGCCACATAGATATCCACCCACTCTGATAATGCTTTGTCCCACTTCTCTCGTCAAGACTTGTTCGAGTCTTTGCAAGTTAAAGGGCTAATCCATGAAGCTAATTCAATACGGGACACTGAAAGTCGGCTGTAGGCTTCTGTGTTTTTTAATAAATGTCTCATTAATATTACTATGTTACCCCAGTGGGGGGTAATTTAGACATTGTCGTAGGCCACTGAGGGAGAGAATTGAGAGCAGAGGAGTCTTTCTAAAGTCCACTCAGATGTACCATTTTGGATACAATCCACACCTTACTCTGAAGAAGGCCCTGTGGCTAAAAGTGCACAGAAGACTCTGGTAGAAGGAGCTTATGTTTAAAACACGGTCTCCTTTTCTGCTTTTGGCAGTTTGTAGCTGGGCAAGCTGCTTTAGGATGAGCAAGCCTTGGACTGAGCCAGTTGATGGAGCCTCTGTATTCCATTCCCCTTCCTACCATGATTGCTCAGCTGTAGTGGCTCTGTCCATGCAGGGCCGTGGGAACGGGTGGATGGAGAGTGCAGCAAGGGTGAATCTTGCAAGAAATCTTGGAGGACAGGAGAGCAGAAACCAGTAGCATCTGGCTCCTGGGAGTCCACCTTGCACTGTTCCCTCGTGAGAACCAGTGAGCCAGCCCCCTTCAGTGTTCGGTCCAATTTGAGCTGGGTTTCTCCTAGTTGCAGCACACAGGGTCTTCCCTGACATGCTACCCAAGCAGCCAGTCAAGCCCTATCCTCAACTATGTGGCATAAAGAGAGTGAAAAAACTGGGGACTTTGAGAAAGGAGAGCACTTTCTCTTCTCATCATTTTTGCAGCCTCTGCAGATACCAGGCATCTTCGTACCCACAAACCCAACTTCATAACATTTTCCTGTATTATCCGGAGTTTGCCTTATTTGTTTAGAACCTAGGATCCTTTCCAATGAGGAGAATGGATGACATGGTGTCCATCCCTGTGTCACAATTTCTAGTACCATCTGTACATCACACACATGAAATAAAATAGGGATTTACAATGCTTGGTGCTCTGAAGAGATGGAAAGGGTCTGCTATTGAGGCGTGAAATATAAAGAGTTAATTCATTGGCACACTCGCTGGAAGACAACAGCCAGCCTGTTTGGATACGATGCCAGGGCACCTCTGTTTACTATGGGCCTTGGTCTCCTCGGCCAGATTAGAGGACTTACCTCTCTCTGGCTCCCTGTCTAGGCTGGACAGATGTTTTCCACACCGCGCCTCGTGCATGCTCCCCAGTCTGTAAAAGTCCCTGAGCGAAGGAAGAAGCCCCCACAGATCAAAGTC